>NC_048287.1:6141619-6741619 GCF_009762535.1 Notolabrus celidotus | reverse complement strand
GTCCCTGAATGCATCATGGCAGAAACAGAGGAATTTATAAGAAAAGCATGAAAATACTGAGAGAAGAGGCTCCTTAAATCCCTGAGAATTCATCATTCAGTCTCAGCTTTGAACACACAAACACCTGCTTCCATCGTCTTATGTTTTTTTTTGGGATGTTCCCACGCTCCTCACAGGCGGTCCTGCGGAGCGCTGAGGCTCTAGGTAAATGATATTGTTCAGATTGTTTTTGCTGAGAACACCACCTCTCATGCGAGATGGATGGAGGCTGGTGTCGGCCCCGTGGTGTATGATTTCTTATCTCCGTCAGCAGGCAGCAGTGTGAGCTCACAGGCTTCAGAGGACGATCTATCTGAGTTTGCAGCAGAGCTCAGGGGAGCAAACTGCAGGGGTCAAAGTGAGGGCAGTGCAGGAAACAAAGACAGCCAGCAGATAATCACACAACACAATACAGTCGCCTGGAAATGGCTGTCTTATCATCAAGGATATCATATGTTGAGAGGGATACTGTGACAGATAAAACAGAAACAAGTGCGCCCCCTAGTGAGAGAACTCAAAATAGATGAATCTCCTCACTGATCTCAACTAAGGTAGATTAAACATCACAAATATTCCTCTTTGAGTAAATGTCATGATTTAAAAAATGCCCCACTGCTAATTAAATCAAATCATTTATTTACTCAAAACTTTTCTCTTTCAGGTGGCAAAGTGCCTCAAAGACAAGTACAGCTAAAGTCCCTGAAGCATAGTTCAAGTCCAGTATTTATCATCTTGTGCAAACATGAGCTTCAAATGAAAATGTTGTCTTCTTTTATTCATTGCAAAGTTGCAGAAACCATTTCTAAATGAAGCAGGAACCTGTTTGCTCTGATCTCTCACCTTTGTCTTATCACCTGCCGATCATCTACTTTCATACTGTGGATGCATATTTTGCATAATTTTCTAAGTACGGGATAATGAGTAAGGGGTTATGCAGATTAGAATCCTGACTGGGTGAGCAGGATCCCCAACTTTGGATCACTCAACATTATCTTGCTTGATACCCAGCCAAAGTATTTAGACATGGAAGGTGGGCATAAATTATTGATTTTAAAAGTATTTATTTATACAACTATTAACAAATAATTCTATAATTCTAATCAGCCTCCTTATGGGATGAATTAGCAATAAACTGAATATTTAAATTCATAGACAGGTTTAAAAATGAGCCTGCTTATCTGTTATGATTCACATTGAAGAACCTGTGAGGAGTTTTTAACTGGCTGTGAAACAAGCTTGGATTGATGGTGTGCCTCTGACTGACCTACAAAAGTAATGTGACTTTCCAGGACATGAGTTACAATTTCTTCAGGAATCAGGAAATACAGCCTTAACAGGTACAGGATAGGATCAGCAAAGAGGTGAGGTGTACATCATTGCCAGCAGGGGGCACCACAATCCAAGTTCCTCAGAGCTGAAGGATGAAGGCAAGGTTAGTCGAGGTGAATAGGACTCCTGCAGGAACATTGATGTTGACATTTCTGTCTTCATTCAGCTCCCCTTCTTCTCTTTGACGTTGACTCACCTTTAAACATAAATAATCATGCCATCTCTACCTCTTACTCTTTCAGTGACTTTGTAGAGATCAGCAGCTTAGAGATGCTCCCTCCAGCTCTTCTACCATTGTCTGGATTGCAGGACAGGATGTTGCTCCACTTTTCCCTCTCAGAGATGGTTGGGGTCCAGTAGCTCCTCAGGCTGCTCTCACATCTGTGCCCACTAACTGTCATTATTTCCCCACTCTCAAGACCAGCCTGAGACCACACTAACATTTTTACCACAGTGTCAACAGGCAGAGGGGGAAATGAGCCCGACTACTTTACAGATTGATTTGCTAAGATGTGTGTGATCAGGTTGCCCCTGTTATTGATTTTATTGTGATGAATAATTAACTGTTATTATGGGCATGAACCAATCAGAATCAAGTACTTAACACAGTTGGGTAATAAGACAAGTTATCTTTATCGATAAGTATATATTTATTTTTCTAAACAAACAATAACAACAAAGGAAGACATTTTCATATCTTATCATTAAAATATAATGCTCTCACTAGTAAAATAGATATTTAGCTCTATTTAGGTATATATAATTAGGCGCACACTTAGCCTAATGGTTAAGTTTCACTCCCATGTAGCGGCCGGCCCTGGTTTGAATCTGGCCTGCGTCCTCTTTCCCACATGTCATTCTCCTATTCTCTCCCAGTTTCCTACACTATCCACTGTCCTCTCCTCTATAAAATGAAGGCGCAAAAGGCCCAAAAATATATCATTTAAAAAATGTACGTAATTTGCAAATATTTTCACTGTAATTGAATTGGATTATCAATAAAAATTCACACAAAACAGGCAAGTTAGTCGTTCTGCACACTGAATGTGGTCTTTTGAATGTATGACGTTATGATAAATTGGAAACCATTGTTCTTTAACAAAGCTTAAAATCATTTTGTTTAGGCACATCTCTATCCGGTGCCTTATCCAAGGATATCTTAATAAATCACAAAGAAGCAAAAAGGAAACATCATATCCCTCTGTTATTCTTCAGTATGACACAGAAGTGCAGTTTCTGACTTTAACCACTTGATGGCAGCAGCTGACTGCAGGATTCATGTTACATAATTTGCATTTCACCCAAACATTCACTACCAATTAAATAAAACCACAGCATTGCTGCACACAGTGAGGGATTGTGTGATTTATTCTCGTTTTGCATGTGTGCTGTGAGGACAGACACCTCAATATCAAAGCCACGTTTATCAGTGATGTGGGAGAAGTGCCAGGCGGCAGAGAAATATTTGGATTTGGCAGCAGGGGGAGGCTTCACGGTGACACAGTGAGATGATACTGTGTGAGTGATTCAACTGTCTAACCAGCTGTTTGGATTATCAGCACAGACCTTCCTCTCTTCTTCTTCTTCTTTTTCTTCTTCTTCTTCGCTGAACCTGCTGCCTGAAGCGAACCTGCCAACTCTCACTGTGTGTTTGTCAACTGCTGCTAACACACTCTGTCTAATCACACACACTCTGTCTTTGTTTAAGGGTGTGTTTAAGGCCCGCGCTTTGAACTTATCAGAGGTCGAGAACACAGCTTGGAGAGGAGCCAAGTTTCCAAATTTCCTCACTCAACATGAGCGCAAACTGAACACTTACATAACAAAGCAACATGTTTCATGTCCAGCAATACAAACCTCTAACAATTACAATGTGATCATAAAAAGGAGAGAGGTTCAAACTCCCTTTACTACATTCCAAATATGACACATGTATTGTACAAAGGTAGATATTAGATGTGAATTAGGTTTCATTCACTGACTTTTTATGTTAATACAAACACAAAACCTCCATGCACCTCCCATTGTGAGATGTGAAGCCAAAGTACTACCCAGATAGGCAATGTGCCTGGTGGAGCATGGGACTGACGTCACACTTCTTTCTCTAACCAAAACACACATTTCATTTACTGATGAAAGGTCTAAGCTCCCTCAGGTGGGTCCAGTCCACAGCAGAACACATTCTTGTGTGGGTTTGAAGCAGACACTCCTGGTTATGGAAAGTTCAATGACTCTTGTGTTAGTGTTTATGTTTCTTCTCACTGATCCCCCTGTAGTCTGATAATCTGGTGCACACAGCGCACTGGAGCCTCATTGGTCAACAGAGCTGTCTAAAAGTTCTGGCTTCATCTGGGAAGGCCACATTTTGTGCAGTGTATGGTTTCATCTCAATAACACCACATTGACATTTTTGCAGCAGTGGAGATGGCATACAAAATAAAATACATATGAAATAAAACACAGACACATCATTAAAACATTATGTTTAACTTTAAAATCAGTTGTGAAACAAATCATCAATTCAATTTAAGTGTGCATTAAAATGAAGTAAACTGAACATCCACTGCTATCAGATATTTCAATCGGGAGAGACAAGTTAGTGAAGTAAAGATAATACTTATTTTACAAAGCTTGGGTGATATTGATTTTATGAGCTTGCATAAGATGCCAAAATACATTCAGGATTTATTGTCAGTTCCTTTGGCGCTTGAACTCTACAGGGAGATAGGGTGATCGAAGGGGGTCTGCCCTGAGCGGCAGCAAAACCTATCCCCCCATGGAGTTCAGACACTGGTGGTGGAGGTGATGCCGATAAAGATGTCTGAGGTTGATGACATAGGAGCTGATTGAAACTGTGAAGACTTGAGGATGATGATGAGAGGGTTGAAGTCTTCAAAGGCTGATGATGCTGAAGGACTGCAAAGACTGGGCAGAGATGGCTAGATTGCGGTAGATGTCTTCTATGGTTGATGAAGTTGCCAAATGTGGTGGTGATGAGGAGGTGGAGGGTTGCACGCTTTAAATGAATGAATGAATGAATGAACTGAAGGAAGAGATTTAAAATGGGCAGCAGCAAAATGATAGGCTAACAATGAGGGTGTGTTGCGGTGCAATTGGATAGGTATTTCCAGGTGAAGAGAACAGCTGTTGACCACATGTGAGTGAGCATGTGTGGAGGAGTGAGTGAAATGAATGAAGTTAAATGAATAATGAAATAGCATGCAGGGTATAGTCTTCCTGTCTGAGCTTCATCATTGTTAACAGTTACTGCACTTTTTCTTAAGTGCTTTAAAGACTTTTAAAGTTCCTAACTCTTAAACAGAGCTAATTCACTGCAAAACACTAACGTTTTCATGCAGACAATCTTATATCCCAAAATTATTTGTATTTCCGGTTTAGGCAAGCAGTTAGTGATGAAGGACTTCCAGACAAGACTTCTTTCATGGTGCACTTTATTGTTTCAGAAGAAGCTTTGTGCTCCAGGTATGTCTGCAAATCGAATGCCATCCTTTCTTGGTTCATTAGACTCTCAGAGTCTGTTCATCTGTTTCTGGTGAGTCCCAGTTTCACTGTAAATAATACATTACTCAGAGGCTTCACTCTGGTTGATAAACCCAAAAACAAAACAGATTTATAGTAATTAAAAGATCTGAAGTTAGCAAAGTTAGCCAAAATAACAACACCATGATATGTAAAAGGTAAAAATCAAGCTTTGTCAGATCTGTCCTCAAGAGGAGAAGAAAACAACGTTTTAAATGTTTGTTGAATGGAGGTCCAATCTATCATATCTGATGCGTTTGTAGGATGTCAGAATTTTTTTTTTTTTGGTGATAACCCACACAGAAATATATGAAGTATATGTACATATGAAGTAAAAACCTATATTTACATGTAGGCCTATGTGCAAACCATATATGAAACCTATCAGAAATTGGAACAAATTTATACACGGACTTACGTATAGTCCATATAAATATATACGTTTCATATATTTTGGACATATTTATCACTTATATAAATATTTTTACATATATATGTGCACCTGCATAAATGTGTAAAAATATATATGGTATATGTTTTTGCTATAGGCTATATGTAGCACATACAAATGTCATCTATGAAAATAGTGTCAGCATGTATGTTACTTATATGTGTGAAAAAGACATGTTCCTAAATGTCTATCTCATATATGTTTCTTTATCATAATTATGGATATAAAAGTATATAAAAATTGCAAACATATGTATGTTTTGTATTAAGGTAGGATGTGCAATACTGAAATGTATGAAACTTAACATGTCTTCGCTTCTCTATGTATACATGTATCTTGCACATGACAAACCGAAAGTCTTAAATGTTAAATGTTGCAGTTATCTAAAAAAAAAAAACATCTTCCCTTGAACAGTCTTTTTTCAAAGACCAGAAAACACTACACTACTAAACACAACAATACAAGCTGAGGAAAAATGTAAATATGTATAAAAATAAAAACAAACTGTATTAAAAACAGTTGTTATGCCATTGTTATAGCAGAGTCTAAGTCCTTTTTGACTCGCTCAGCTTCCATGACTCAGCACCAAGCAGATTCAGCATCCAATGTAAATACTCGATCTTGAACAGATGGCTCGCTACACTTGCATGAAGATATCTGTTAATAAAGATAAATTAAGAAGTGGCAAAAGTGGACTGCTGTTTCAAGCTTGTTGCTTTAGTGCAGCTGCATCCTTTGAAGGGTGAATTTTAAGAGCATCAAACAAATATGTCCTACTTTCATCAGGCCATGAGAGAACTAAGCAGTCTGTCCATCAAGGCCCAACATGTCAAGATTCACTGTGTGCAAACTTGAGTGAGGAAGCATTCCTTATGTCGTTCAATGTGCGAATTTTAATAAGTATTTCGTTGATCATGATCACACACTCCTAAAAAGAAGCCAAGTACCCAAGAATGAGACATACATTGACATATTTTAACATCCTGAAGTGTCATCTTGTTTTCACTTTACACCCTTACCCCACATTTCAAAGGACGATCTTCCTCTGACCTCACTATTTCATTGACAACTGCTATTACTCTACTTTCACTTAAAAACGTTACAGTTAGCTCATGAAATAACAAATTGTTTATGGTAAAGCGATTGGTTTCCATCCCTGAACACGTCCACGGAACAAATCAGATGTAGTGTCTGGTTGAAAGCTGTTGCCAAGTCTGTTACTCGTTAGCATTTCCTAGAGAGCGACATCTCCATCTCCAAATGTCTCACATGGTTTCACTCTGAGAAATATTTACTGCCCAAAGAAATTAAATGATCAAATATTTCACACAAAGAAACAATTAAGTGTACAGTTCACATAATGAAAGCAGATTATGTGAATGAGAACATAGTTTTTCTATTATTCTCTCACAAAGTAAAACTGAGTAACTTCAGATAAAGATTAAAACTGGAGAAGCCACAAAAGTCAGCTCGACTGTTTTTTTTCTTCTCTCGTCAAGTTGGTCCACTCCCTCATGTCCTCCATCCTGATAAAAGTATAATGTGGCTTTAACAAGTTCTTGGATATCAGGAAGTAACCCAAAGAGGTGTGTTCTGAGGATGTACACCTGTTTTAGAGTTTCATCAGTCATAGCTCTTTTCACTTTCCCGTAAAAAAGCTTTGATGATTTATTTATTCCTCAGTTCAAACCAAACTCCCAAATTAGCTTCAGTCTCATGTTTTATCTTCAGAGTCACAGTGTTAATGTTTTTAACAGTGCTGGTGCTTTCTTAAAGATTCAATGGATGTTCCCTTCTTTTCATTTCCATCAGATCCACAGGTATGAAATTTGATCGACAGGTAAGCTCAGTTGTTAAAAACAGTTTTTATCACCTGAGGATTTTATCAAAAGTAAAGGGGTACCTGCCACAGAGATATCTTGAGACGGTAATCCATGCTTTTATTAAGACTTAACTGGATTACTGTAACTCACTATATTTTGGCCTGGACCACTCACTATTGCACCACCTGCAGCTGGTACAAAATGCTGCTGCCGGTCTCCTCACTGGCAAACGCAAGCGTGAGCACATATCCCCTGTCCTAGCTTCGCTGCACTGGCTCCCGGTTGCTTTTAGAATAGATTTTAAAATTGTATTGTTTGTTTTTAAAGCCCCTAATGGCCTAGCCCCCCAGTACCTGACCAAGCTTCTCCAATATCATGTCCCTGCCAGGACATTGAGATCATCTGGTACGTTGCTATTGGTCACTCCCAAAACCAGGCTTAAAACCAGAGGTGACCGAGCCTTTGTGGCGGCTGCTCCTCGGCTATGGAACAACCTGCCCCAACATACCCGCTCTGCAGGATAAATCGAGATTTTTAAATCCTCTAAGACTCGCCTCTTCTCCCTGGCTTTTAATCAAGGTTGAGTGGACATCTGGAATAATCTTAATTAAATTTAAATTTATTTTAATATATCTTATTTTATTATATATTTGCACTGTGTTAAGTATTTTAGTATTGTATTGTCTGCTATGTTTGTCATTTGTGCTGCTATTGATCTGTACAGCACTTTGGTCAACCCCGGTTGTTTTAAACATGCTCTATAAATAAAGTTTGAGTTGAGTTGAGGTATAGACAAAAACTGAGCCAAAGCAGAGTCTATAGATTGACATAGATTCAGTGATGTCACCCATATGTTTCTGAAGAGAGGCTACGGAGCCAAAAGACACCATGTTGGAAAAGTTGACTCCTCTGCACTTTTACAATCCAACCACAGGCAAAGAGGTGGAACCAAGGCAGGTGTTGGAGTATGAAACTAATGGACACAGAGGCTGGAAATATGCCGACATTTATTGTGTAGCACAAAGCATGCTGAAATATGTAGTGACATACAGTTGGTACGGAAAGTATTCAGACCCCTTCACTTTTTTTTTACATTTTGTTATGTTACAGCCATATTCCAAATTGGATTAAATTCATTTATTCCCTCAACATTCTCCACAAAATGCCCCATAATGACAAAGTGAAAAATGTTTTGTAGAATTTTTTGCAAATTCATTCAAAATCAAAAACTTAAATATTGCATGTGCATAAGTATTCAGACCCTATACTCAATACTTTGTTGAAGCACCTTCAGCAGTGATTACAGCCTCCAGTCTTCTCAGGTATGATGCTACAAGCTTCGCACACCTGGATTTGGGGAGTTTCTCCCCTTCTTCTTTGCACATCCTCTTAAATTCAATGAGGTTAGATAGGGAGCGTCAGTGCACAGCTATTCTCAGGTCTTTCCAGAGATATTCAATCAGGTTTAAGTCCAGGCTCTGGCTGGGCCACTCCAGGACATTGAGAGACTTGTCCTGAAGTCACCCCTTTCTTATCTTGGCTGTGTGCTTAGGATTGTTGTCCTGTTGGAAGGTGAACCTTCGCTGCAGTCTGAGGTCCAGAGCACTCTGGAGCAGGTTTTCGTGAAGGATCTCTCTGTACTTTGCTGCGTTCTTTTTTCCCTTGATCCTGACTAGTCTCCCAGTTCCTGCCACTGAAAAACCTCCCTACAGCACAATGCTGTCATCACCATGCTTCACTGAAGGGATGGTATTGTCCAGATGATGAGCGGTGCCTGATTTCCTCCAGACATTCAGGCCAAAGAGTTCAATCTTGGTTTCATCAGACCAGAGAATGTTGTTTCTCGTGGTCTGAGAGTCCTTTAGGTCCCTATTGGTAAACTTTCATGTGCTTTGTGCTGAGGAGTGGCTTCCGTCTGGCCACTCTACCATAAAGGCCTAATCTGTGGAGTGTTGCAGAGATGGTTGTCCTTCTGGAAGGTTCTCCCATCTCCACAGAGGAACGCTGGAGCTCTATCGGAGTGACCGTTGGGTTCTTGGTCACCCCCTTGAACAAGGCTCTTCTCCCCCGATCGCTTATTTTGGCCAGGCGGCCAGCTCTAGGGAGAGTCCTGGTGATTTCAACTTCTTTCATTTACATATGATGGACCTATAGCAAAGGGTCTGAATACTTATACACATGCCATATTTGAGTGTTTTATTTTTAATTCATTTGCAAAAAATTCTGCAAAACATTTTTCACTTTGTCATTATGAAGTATTGTGTGTAGAATGTTGAGGGAAAAAAAGAATTTAATCCATTTTGGAATAAGGCTGTAACATAAGAAAATGTAGAATAGGTGAAGGGGTCTGAATACTCTCCGTACCCACTCTATATGACATGGACCGGACTGGCTGTGCTACTTTTAACAGCTTTTCTAGCTCACCATGTCAAAACCATGCAGACAGAAAATGATGACACACTGTTCAGTTAATAAACCCTGTGGTGAGCTGGATTTATAGAAGATGCTCCTAAAGACACAAAAAATTATTCAGCTATTGAGATGTAATCAGTTTTTTTAACCAGATCGTTATCATCCTTATTTCTGTTGTCAACGTCGGCATTTCAATATGGCTGTTAATTGGGTTTCCTCAGCTTTTAAAGCCAGCTTCAAGTGGACACTTTGGGAATTGCAGTGTTTTGTACTTTCACATTTTGGGCGTTGCAGCAGCTGAGATAGTTCCAACGTCAGCAAGTTACATCTTGAATTTTACACCTATAGCTCTAAGTCGGTGTAAAGTCCTCCGTAAAAGACCGGTAGCCATGGGGCTCTGTTTTCAAAGATGGGATCATTTGAAGGATGAGGAGAAGCAGAGAGTTCTACCAGTCATTATGTGTCGTCAACATGTTCTCCGTGTTCGATTACATGAATAATAAACGTATGATGACTCTGATCTTAACTCACACTTTTGTTTCCCACGAGCAAAGATAGTTACCGTACATCTGCACAACGTTAAAATACTGTTATATATTAACGTACAGTATGTTTCACCACTCGATGTCACTGTTGTTATTTTACACTACAGATTAATTATCACCAAATCAAATTTACCTTTATGTTGCCGTTTGTCCATTACGGTAGTTATGATTAGCCGTTTATTTGTTTAGAGGCAATGAGGCTAAAGGGAGTTAGCACTTAAACAAACACCCTGTCAAGAAAAAAGCTCACTGACTGGCCAAACCGAGTGAAAACGTCATCTTCGACCATATTTTGAATAGAATGGACATTACAGTCTGCTAGTTAACATGAACTTTAAGTTTCTGTGGTGAAACCAAACAGTGACACAACTTAAGTTACAAACTAAATAGTTTCAACTTATGGTTTAGTGAGGATTTTAAACCCTGACTTAGGACTCAATTTATGCAGAGCTGGTGCAACAGGCCACTGGATGTTGACGTGGATTGGAGTTTGTAGCCCTTTATAAATTGCCATTTCAAGGTGCAACATTTACAGCCCTGTAACATCTCGTCTTCAGTATAAACATCACAGAGGCATAACGGTGAGACTAAGTTGTCCCACAGTGGGGCCGGCATCAGAGGAAGTTTACATTACAGAAGTGAGACAGGATCACTGTGAGCCACCGGAGCCAGCGGGGTGGAACAGCATTGTGTGCATCTGCCTGGTTGTGTGTGTGTGAAGCTCCCGCTGTGTACTTACACATCATGTCTCTTGTGCTTCTGCAATGCTGTAACGCAGTGTGAAAGCACACTCTGAGACACCACCACAATTACACTATTGTGGGATCAATATCAAAGGTGTGATGATGGCAGAGCTTCATTATGGTGCTGTTTGACTCGCTTTATAAAAAAGGCTTGTGATTAGAGCCGCAACCTCAGCAGGGGTTTGTTCTTCAAAACACTTGTCTGGTATTGAGAAATAACAGACCATTGCTGTGAACTGTTGCCGTGTATTGACCAATGAGAATCAAGTACTTAAAGAATTGGTGTTGTGCTTTTTTTCATATTTTAAAAACAACTTACGTGAAAGCTAAACCTAGGCAAATTTCAACTTGTTAGATAAATGTGTGTTGGAGTAATCACAAGATGAGTGTGCAGGTTGATTTGAAACAGCTTGTTCAGAAAGTCCTACGAGATCAACATGAGATTTGCTCAATTCATGATATTATAAGTTGGTGAATCTCCTTATTTTTGACGTCTAGATCCTGCTCCCAGTGTTTCGAGCCTTGTGTCTACCCCAACCTAATCAGACTCATCTGCATCTTGTTTCGGTTGGTCGTCTATGTATTCTCACCATGTGTGTCTCCCCTCTTGTTGCCGGTTCATTGTGTGTTCCTTCGTGTCACCTCGCTCAAGCTGTTCCAACAGAGTGACTTCTTGTTGCCTTTACTTTTGACTCTGCATGTTCGTCTGCCCCTTTTGGATTGTTTGCTCTGGAGTGTGTGATCACCTGTAGCAATTATGGAAAGGGCATTAAACTCTGCCTGAACTTACACTTTTCCCTCTTGTGAACCCAGGATTTTTGGGGTCTATACTGTGTCCACTGGTTGTGTCAAGGAGGAGACCTCTTCAAATACATCTGCTTCCAAAAACAAACCCTGATCAGTCATTTAAGGATTCAGTTAGTAAAGTTTGCAGCCTGTTCATCCTGCACTGTTGTGAGTATGATGTAAATAAAACAAAGTGGAAGGTGATCTTAATAGTGGACACATCTGAGTATACAGACTTTGTCACTGTACCTGAGTTTCTGGTATCCTTACTTAACTTGTGTATCTTTGTTTTTTTTTACTACTTTTTACTTTTAAACCCAAATATTTGTACTTTCTACTTCTCAGACCTTCAAATAGGCTTGTTGCTTAAGCTTTAATGCACTTAAAGGGGAATCAATAATTAATTTCCTTGAGCTGAAAAGAGGCAAAAGATGATTCCATAGCGTATCCCTCACTGTGTGTCATGTACGACAGATGTAACATGATAAAGAGGCTGTAAAGGACGTATCGAGACAAATCAGAAGTGAAAGGGAGAATCAGCCGTGTAGAAGAGACGTCGACTGAATGTGATGTCTGTGACTGACAACGTCAAAAGTGATCCACAGCAGCAAGACAGTTTTCATACAGCTAATTTTCACACAGACTTTACGGACTAATGTTTTAATTATGCTATTGTCTGTTTCTTTTACAGTTTTATGATTCATTTGAATTTGAATAATTTTCCTATGAAGCACTTTGTGATTTTATTCTATGAAAGGTGCTATACCAAATAAAATGTACTTACTTACTTACTTACTCACTTACTTACTTACTTACTTACTTACAACAGAAGTTCTCCAGGACTGCAATAACATTAAGATTACAATATCTGCAGGGCCATTTGAGATTTTTAGCTAACGTACACTCCGTATTATTTCAGAGCCTACTGGTAGGCTCAGCTAGTAGTACCACTAGCTGTGCAGCTAACTGGGGGTTGTAGGCAATTCAAGCCACACCTAGAAACTGTAACTTTAACATAACTATCTGTCCATCAGAAACAAGTTTGCAACAAAGGTCCTGTTGGTTTCTTGCTAGTCTATTAAACTATTACTAGTCAGTTGAAGTAATTATTACAACATGTTTTAACAAAGGCCTGAAATGTTGATGACACTGTGTGTTGTGTCTAAGCTGTAACGCAGCCACCTGCCACTAACTGGGGGTGCTAATGTCTCCTGCCATAATGCTATAATGCTCTTCTACCTGGATGTAAACAAGTACAGATGACATCTCTTAGCGTGGCGTGGTTTGTCAATATTTTGATCTATAAAATAGAGATAAAGTTGTGTACAGGATACATCTGGTTAACCTGACTAGAGCAATACATCACCAGCTCTTGCATGTGGACAGCTCTGCGAACACGCAAACATACTGACATTGTTTACTTGCAGACTCTGTGATCTGACTCTGAATCTGTTTTGGCTGTTTTCTAACCTTTAGCCTAACAAGCTAGTGTTTAGAAATGAGTTGCTTCAGCCTTTGTATATGTTGTAAAGTTGTGTTTCTGGACAGTTGTCAGTGAGTCCTGCCCGTCATACTGAACTCCAGTCGTGTCCATCATTAAGAGCTCAGTGCCTCATCTTCCTCACTTTCTACCATCTGTATTAAACTGTTAAAAACTGCTCCACATGTCGTCCTTATGGACCTGGAGCCCTTCTGTTGTCACATTGGATTTTCAGTGTTTCTCTTTTGCCTGTCTTCTGTGTTGGTTTTCCAGCAGTGTATGCAGTTGTTTTGTCATTTGTATCCTGTTCATTTTCAATCACAGTGTTTTTTTTCATCGGTGCATTTATTTTAGACTTTGGACACATTCCTCCCAATGAAGACCATTTGGGCTGTGGCACATTGGTGAGCCTCGTCAGCCACCATTTATTTCAGCTGGTTATGAAACAGACTGAAATGAGCCCTGCGTCTATTTGTGACCAACAAAGGCAAACAAGGTCGTCGGCTATGATTGAGAATTTTGGTATTATTTTAAATGCTCCAGCTTGAAATTTAGCATGCTGCAGAAACAGTTTCCTACTGCAAAGAGTCACATTGAGAGAGATGTTTGACTTTTTAAAGACAGCAGGGTGTGATGTTTTACCCGCAAAACTTCTGACATGTGCACAGACAAAGTTAACAGAGATTGGAGGAACTGGTTCATCCACAGGGGATAACAAAATCAACACAACACAAACTGAGAATTCCTCACAGGAGGTTTGATATCAGTTCACATGCATGGTGACCTGTGAAACTACTGGTCATACGATGTGTGTGTGTGTGTGTGTGTGTGTGTGTGTGTGTGTGTGTGTGTGTGTGTGTGTGTGTGTGTGTGTGTGTGTGTGTGTGTGTGTGTGTGTGTGTGTGTGTGCTAACTGGTCTGTAGGAGTCTGTGTTGATGTTGACTGTAACTCAACTTGACAGCTCCCAGAACAAAATGCCCCGGTTGCCAGAGGGAGCGGGCACTCGGCTGCACACAGACTCTTTATTTATAGGTGGAGGAGATCACAGTGAGGACGGGTTCACAGGGTCAGCTGTTTGTTTCTTACATTGCTGGATTGTACTTCAGACAAACCACAAAAAATGATGGGAATGCTCTTTGAAGAGGGCGTCTGGGGAGTACAGAGCACATTGATGCAATTTTCATTTCGTTTAAGAACTTCTCGTGCTGGAAATTAATGACTTAAGTCCGGCAAAAGCACGTTCAAGTTTAACAGGCAATATGTTGCCCATTGTTCAACCTCTGAGACAGAAACAAGGCTATTAGTGGAGTAAATCAGAGACTTGTATCAGTTACAGTGTTGTCAAAGCAGACAACAATCACTGCGTGGACTGCTCATATCACTTCATGATGTATGTCACAACTCATTTCGACTTGTGTTGTTGAGTCTTGGCAGCGCTGCAACTAGAAAGCTTTTGACCTTAACAGCCCTGAAAACATGTTCAAGACAATATTAATGCCTCATGTTTCAGTGTCCCTGTGTAGCCCTGGGCCACCATCAAGGTATAATTATTTTTTTTTTTTAAGTGTGGTCGTAGGAAGTACTTGTCGTAAGTGTATTAGCCACAGGGTATCCCGGTCAGCTCTGCCACTATGGTGAGAAACCGACTGAAGAACTGGAACAGAAGCTGGGCTATCAACAGCAGCATTGGGTTTGTCATTTCATCTCAGTCTCCTCCTTCAGCAGCAGCTTGCACAGTGTATCGTGATAAGGTTAACATATCATGCTGACCATGGGTTGGGTCATTTGGTAACAAAAAAATGAAGTGAGACTGCAGTCGTGTGTGAGCCGCTGGTGTTGTTTGATTCAGAAAGGTCCTGAAATGAAGCTCAAACAGGAAAACTGATTTGTAGAAATGATGGGCATTAACTCTCTCTCAAGCACTAAACCAACTTGATTTATCCTTAACCTCTATCAACCAATCATCCTGCCAAAATCTGTCCTCTGTTCCACTTTCAGTCAGCGCTTCACTTCGAGTGTTACAGCCCTCCTCCACCTCAGTCACCTCCAATCCATCTCATCAGTGTCCAGCTCCTCAGCTCATCCTGCTTCCTTCCTTCCTTCCTCCACCACCAGTGTCTACTCAGTACAGGGGGGTGTCCTATTTTATAAACTTGTAAAACAAATTACCGCTCACTCGTAATTAAGTCTCTCCTGATTGAAACACTTTTATCATCCACTCATGACAGCAGGAGCTCTCTGGGTGTGAGGGTGTGGGCTCATAGTTTACACCTGCACCTCCAGATAATTAGGTGACTTTGGATCTCTCTGCTCTCCATTCAGCACTAAAGTTTATCTCCCGTCTCCTTTAAGTCTGTTGAGTTTCATTCATATGTTATGTTCACATCAGAAGGGAATAAACCATTTGCTTACTCTATATGCATGTGTTTGAATGCCAGAATGTTCTGTGTTCACTCGCTTAATTCGCACAAATCACATTCATGGGAATACCAAAACTCGAGGGGCTAATTGGGGCAGTGCAAACTTGCTTGTACTCCTCACTCACTTTCCTCCAAGGGAGCTCCTTTTCATTTCTGTTTGGATTAAAAAAAACAGGTGGTGTTGCACAGTTTGAGGTAGCCACACACAGACAAGATCAATCTTTTCCCCATTTCCAGATGAATGTACGTTCTTCACATCATACATCACTGGAGGATCTGCACGCTGATTGACCATCATGGCAGAAATAATATGCAGAAGATCAGATTTTTCAACTCTTGCAAATAAGCAATTAAATGAGTAGTGTCGAATGCATCGTGAATTTCCATAATTTGGGTGATAACTCGCTCTATTCGCACCTCCCAATTCGTGTCAGAACTCGCTTCAGAACAGGCATCTACTCGCGTCTTTACATTGACTTTACACGTCATTCATTCCTTTGCATGATTCAATTTGTGTTAAGTGTAACAGATATAAACACATTACTCTCCACATTCTGGTTCATAAAGGTGTCCTCTTTTTGTCTCTTTTGAAGTCAACAGACCTGAACAAATGATCAGTGTGCTGCAGGCTGAGGAACACACGTGTTGTGATTGAAATAGTGCTGAAACAAAGTGGCTATCTAAAAAGCAAAGTAATTAAGGGTTATGTTTAAAGATTCTTGAAACTGTTTTTTAGAATCGCTTGAACCGATATCAACATCAAGAAAATTAGCTGATATTTAAACTACCAACGTAAAATAAAACTCTAAATACCAACGCACCAACATTTTCAAGTAATTACACTGTAGAGCTGACCTCGTTTGCTTGTTGATCGCTGCTTACTTTCTGGTTCCCCACCCGGTTTCTCAACCAAGCGGCCGAGCTGACCAGGACCCCCTGAGGGTGACACACTTACTATTGACAGGAACATCATACAGCCCCACTTAAAAATGAACCATCTTTTTGAAAATTGTACCTGCTGTTTTGGCAAAGATGGTGTTCACTATGATGAAGTATGAAGAGACCAGATCAAATGTGCTGCAGATTCAGAAGCAATGCAGATTCAACAACATGTGCAAGAGTTAAAAATGAAGTAGCGTCACTCTGCAAATGAAAACATTCTGCAAAAAGGCCAAACATGTTTTAACACTCAGTACGCCACGAATGCATTAATGATGAAAAGACAAACTCCCTCAGAAACATGCGCAACCAATATTCAAATGGCATCAAAGAGCTGTTATTAACTCCACGATCTGTCCATGTGTTCACCCGTTTTCACCTGATCTAACTATAATAATAATATAATAACTTTATTTATATAGCAATTTTAAAAACAAATGTTTACAAAGTGCTATGACCAGCCAAGCATGTTTCAATAACAAAGTAAACCTTTTGACAGACAGACAGGAGAGTAGGAATTCTAACAATGCAAAAACAAAATATTAATTCAACATCATGTGACTCCTTAGCTAGCTCCAGGTGGAGAATTACTATGTGCTTCATCTTGGGTAACAGCTGTTTCTTAAAATAGCCACATTTAAATACTTCACTAAATGTGCAGATTGTGGAAGATCTGGGTTATGAAATTCATGAAATTTGGTTGTACAAATTTCATAAAATTTTGGATTAAATCCAACCTAACAGGTTTGTTTTTGGATATTTAAAGACGTTCTGCTGTGTTTTCACATTTTAGACCCACAGTATGTTTTAATTACAGTAAATCTGAGAAAAATATTGAGGAGTTTTGGGCTGCAGGGTTTCTCAGAAGGACGGTGACTGACAGTAAAGGTTGAAACAGGTTAACTGAAAACATCAGGAGCTTTCTGCAAAAGCAACTTTCAGCTAAAGCCTCTGGGAACAGGATTTGAAATATAAAAAAATGATAATATCACAATTTGATGTGTCATTAAACATCAATGACACTCTAAGTAAAATTAACCATCCATAACTCTGTTTAAAAACAGCTTATTTTTAAGGTAAGACCATTTTTCAGGATTGTGTGGGCGTGGCAGCTAACGTTTTGACTGACACATCATCTATCAAACTAAACCATGGCAACAGTCGCAACACAACATGGAATAGCACAGAGAGAGTGTAGTCTAACCCTTCATGTACATATGATCTTAAAAGTCACAGTTAGAACGTTTTAATAGATTTTTGTTACCAGAGGCTTTAAACTCTAGATGAAGACGTAACTCTGACCTGAAAAAGTCAGAATCAAACATACGCTCTGTCCTCTAACAGTTGCTGAGATAAGACATCAGAAGTCTTAGAGTAGTTTTAAAATCAAATTTTGGAGAGCTAAGAGTCCATTAGCATCAACTAAATACGGCCGAGCAGGCTTTACAAACACCAGAGACAAAGTTGGAGTAATATTAGATCATATCAGAAAACATTTGAAAAGATGAAACTTTAATGATCTGTGTGGATGAAACTGGGTCACTGCGGCAGCCAAAAAAAATGGACCTTCAAAGGAAACACAGAGCACTGAAAATTTTTAAACAATTACACAACAGAAGTAAAGAAGAACGTGAGAAAGAAGTTAAATATAACGTTTGTATCCAACTTGAAGAGATCTCCAAACTGTCAGAGGATCAGTTTTTGACTCACACTGAAGAGGACACTGCAGAAAAAGGTTAGGTAATGTTCACCTACTTTCCCCTGGCCTCTTTCATGGAAGAGTTATCTCTCTCTCTATCTGGGTCTTTTCCTTTTTCACTTACTTATGCTTCCTTGCATCCTCTCTCCTCCTTTGACCCTGAAATCGTTTCCTCCCCTTCGTCATGAAGGATCCCCTCAAGCTCTTAAAGGGGAATTCCTGTATTTCTTAACGTTGGTACTATTTTTGCAGATTTTTGGTCCAAATGACGACAAGAAGTTTGTAATTCTGGAATCTGCTGAGGCAATATGCTGGAGTAGTGAAGAGAGGAGCTTAAAGCGAGGAAACACAGGTGGTTCACTCAGGAAGTGTTTGGTCAAACTGTCTGATGTGAGCTTTGAATGCTTCCCCTTCACACCAATAACCCTCTATTCCTATGATTTGATCTTAGAGCAGTTACCTGGTACAACCATTTACAGGAATCTGCAGATATAAGAATGTAACACACACTGTGGTTTCTGTAGTTCCCACTTCCCTCTGCTCTGCTCCAATGTAGCTGAAACTACACTACATTTTTTGCCCTGGAGACATGACATTTCACGCTGTCACAGGCCCACAATGAAATTAGGACACTACTGTCACACCCCTTGTAAAGAGCTTTGATTTATAAAATGTTTATAGCAGTGTAAGGGGTTTTTAGCCTTGCAAGACACTAAGTTTGATAATTGCCAATACATAAGGCTACTGTACCACAGTGAGTTATAACTGATTTTGAAATAGTGTCTCTCTTAGCCTCTTCATGACCTACACAGTAAATGAGATTGTCAGCTGCAGATGGTGATTTCTTCATATCAATTTTTGTGTCTGTGTTCAGGTCGGATTTTCTGTGAAAAAGCTGAGTGGATATCCATCCCTCACCCTGAAGTTTCTCTGTTCAGAGCTCTGCTGGTAAAGTTTGTCAGAGAGAAGTAAGTTATCAAGTAGGAAGGGTTTTTCTTCTTCAGATAATTTCTTTTCTACATAATATTTTGTCCCCATGTCTGATAGCAGGATGACTGGAGCAGGATTATCGAACAGAGGTACGTTGCCTGTTGAAGTTTCAGACACAGAAACTCTTCAACCAGGGCTCTGCTAGCTTAAAGAGCTAAACGTCAGGATTTCAGTCAGGCCACTCTCATTTAAGATAATTCATTATTTTTATTCAATAAGTTATATTTGGTGGTATGGCTCTGTTCAAAGAGCTCCCTGCCCTTCCACCTGTCTATATGGAAGGGCAAAGCCTGAGGTGGGGAGAGCACACCTCCCATCTCTGTTAAGGACTAAAGAGTTAAACCGTGTGCATAATTTACCTTATTCAGACATTTATTGGGACCGGAGCTCACATCAAGACACCGGGGCTGTGACGGGTAACGTCAGACCGGTAAGTCTGCTCACCTTTTGTAAGCTAACTAACGGTAATAAATCAGAGTTTACAAAGTTAAGTCGTTGTTGCAGTTCATAATCTGACGAGGCTACAAATCAACACATGACATCATCACTCTGCATTCTGATTAAAAGTAATTTTGAAAATAAGATCTTTATTCATACATTTGCTTCAACAACATCCCAGAAAACGCTACTGATTTAATCTGGAGCTGTCACCAGAGTCCCGAAAGTGGAGTTGGGAAAAGATAAATATCTAAATGATGTGCTCCAAGTTATGTGCTCATAAAAACACAATCTCATTCTTGCTACGTTTGGCAGATAAAAGAAAATAGATTGTATCTTTTCTTTGAATATGAAAATCGAATGTCAGACGAGGGACAAATAGAATGCTGAGATCCTGGAGAAGGAGTGGCCCCAATGTACTGGAGAGTATGAAGCAGGAGTTCAGGTCCATCTTTCTGAGTTACATGGAGGGTAAATGTGTGCTTCTCCCAGCAGGTGCATCTCTGGCAGCTACAGGTGTGTCTCTGCTCCATGAGTGTTTCCCTCCTCTGCTCCTCGGTCATTGTTCTTCCTCCTTGTCTTATATATTCGCCTGCTCAATGATGCCCCTTGGCCTTTGTTGAACTTGAAACACTGTGTCTGTCTACATTACAGGTACAGAGTGTATGTACAGATGTGTGTCACTGGCAGCTGCTTTGAGTAATCATCATACAGATGGAGAAACATATGTACACTGATGTGCAGAGACTGTGCTAACCCAGCGGCCTCCTGAGGCAGAGACTAAACGCTGGAATTAATGCAAAGACTGTTGATTCTTTACTGCTGAAAAAATGATGTGTAACACACTGACCTAGATTCTACATGACTCCGACATTCATAGTGTAAAAGTGATTAAATAATAATAAACAAACAGTGATTAAAAATTGATATCCCACATCTCCCCCTAAAGCTTCAGCGCTGAATCCTCACAGACTTAACTGAATGCCCCTCATCCTCCATGATTCTTTTCATCAATAGAAAACAGTTGGTGAATTCCAGGGAGCAATTTTTCAACACTGCAGCCCCTTCAGTTGCCTTGTAAAGAACAATACACTTGTCCTCTGTAAACGGTGACATCAAAGCCCCATTCAAACATGCGTAACTGCTGGTGCCTCCAAATGGGGTCGTGTTTACCATGTTCACGAGACGGTGGAGCACATCAACTTCAGTTTCAAGCAAATACATTTTGATATTATGTAACTGACAGGGTCTGTAGATAGAGGAGCGAAATTAGCGTTTAGAGAGAGCGCAGCTTGTACAACGTTGCTTGATTAACGTTAGCCACGTAAGGGACCAAGAGGAGTCATGGGAAGTGTTCCTCCGTCCTCCGCACGGTATTTCAGCCCGTATAAAAATAGCAATATTAGCATTTCCACTTATAAAGCAAGGACAATAATTGAACTTTGGCCTTCATGTAGCCGTTGCTTAGCATGCCTTGAATGCCAAGTCACCCATTCACACGACTTCACGACTAAACAAGTTCCATTTGAAGGCTCCACGTTCCCAGCAAGTAGCAAGAATTGAAGCCAATACAGAAGTGTGAAAAACTGCAGTTCTTTGAATGACCACTTGAGGTTGGCTCCAGAAGTACCGGAAACCACAATCACACCCATTCAAAAAAAGTCAATCTTTAAAGCAGAAGTAAACATGTGGAACAGCATTCCATAAATCAGAGAGTCGCAGTAAACTCAGGTAGGTCCCACAGCTAAGCTGGCAGTTATCTTAACACTCAGACATCTGCACATCCTCTTCATGCACAGCTACAGGTATCAGCTAAACACTGTTCCTACATTCTTTCTTCCAATGTGCTGGTTCCTGTTGAAACACTTAATGGGACCCTCCTCAGTCCATTGAAGTCTTTGTTGTTACTCTCAATGACGAATCTGAAACCAAGGGCATCCTGCAGACTGTTCAAGAAGATCCTCTTAAAATGAGCAAGGTTCAAAGCGAATGTAAGACGCTTGTTTGCCCTTCAAAACTTAATGATGTAACATCTGGTGCTCAGGTGTGAGGTTTAGATGTATGAACACCACAAAACACTCAGACTGCACTGAAGCAAAACTAGTTGAAAGTTTTCTAAGTTATGTAAGATAACTTACTGACCTTTAAAGATGTTTATCTAACCATCCCTCCTGTGTGCCAGTGATTCATTATGTGCAGGTGTCCTCTAAATGCACTGCACCGAGCCTCTCTCAGAGCCCAAATGGTTGTTTTAAACACACTTACAGAGTCCACTAAATGGTTGGTGCCATGCTTCAAGGACTCTGAATTGGCAAAATGTTGTTCTAGGCTGTATCAGATGATGGGGCCGAGGATGTAAACATGGAAGGGGTCATTCAATGCAAGTAGCTGGAGCCAATTTCAACAACAGAGAAAGACAACATGAGAGTGTAGCCACTGATGTATATTTAAAGCAGGTTTTATAACATAAACTAGCTGCAGTGACATTTTCTTGTTATTAAGAGCATCTGAGGTTAGTTATGAAACAAACTTTTATTAGAGTTGTGCAAGTGCAATGATGAACAAGGAGTGGTAGGCGAGGTCATGGACTGAAATGTGAGGTTGTGCTGAAATGATGTCTTCTGTCTTGATCATATTTGTTTGTATTGTGTAAATAATCAATCACAACATGTGCAGTGTGATCACTGTATGCATAACTTCTGACCAGAAATGAATGAATCCACTCAGAGAGACTGAGTGACGACACCTGGTGACATCACACCTGCTTTACAGTATACACAGCTCATGGACCGCTTTGGGATGTGACCACTTATCATTAGGCTATTCAAGAGTTTCAGTCATGTGATATTTTTTTTTGGGCCGATATCTTTAGGACCCCTACTGGCTCCAGTGAAAATCACTAATTTATTCTATTTTATTACTAACATTATTATATTATGTACAGCACTTTGTGGTACAATAGTATTTTATGAAAAGTGCTTTATAAATAAAGTCTGATTGATTGATAAAAGAAAGGCAGCAAGTCCCCTGCACTGAAACATGGAATGTGGATTATCTTGTGACGTTTCACTGAACAGCTGAGAAAAACAGCGTTGCCAGTGTAGCCGGTCTGGCCATACACTTTCTCCAGCTGCCAATAGTAGTAGTACTCTGTGTTGTGTTGCTTTGAGGAATGAGGAGGCAGGACTGAAGTATCCACGACCACAGGAGACATTTATACTGTACAAAACACATTCTGTTTAGTACAGCAACTCGTTGTTGGGCTTCACATGCACACCTCTAAAGGGGAGACACAAAATTGCAGCATACTGCATGAGAAACCACACACATGCTCCACTAAACTAGCTTAAGATCGGAAAATCAGCATATCAACTTTGATGATACTTAGCTTAGAAACTCTTCAAAATATCTTGTACAACATACATTACATGTAAAAAATGTCTGTGAGCATAATATACAATTTGACTAACTTTGAAACACTTTTAACCGTGTTTCATCAGTGAATGAACTCTAACATAAACAGACACTTACCTCTCCTCAGTGGGGAATTTACCATCTGAGGAGAGTAGCGCGAGCGAACAGGAGGCGACTTCATCACAGGAAGCCCGCAAAAATAAAACAGATTTCAAAATAAAATACAAATACCCATAAAATAAATACTGAAACATGAAAAAAATATATATCAAAGTGTAAACTGAAACTGAGGACGAACCTTTGGTGAATTATAACCTATTCTTTTTACACATCAGTTACACCAGGAGCATGCAAAGGCTGCCTATAAGCCCAACCCTTCATAGTACTCAGTTTCATGCATAGTCAATTTAAGATCCTGATACTTATGACAGATTAGTGCTGATGTAGTAAGAGACTGAGCATTCAGAGCAGAGGCAGATGATGCACAGTTCTAGCTGGGATCCATTCATTGAGACTTCCTGCCTTCAGTCATTTATCCAGAGAAACTACAGGTGCAAGCTAAGCCATGCAAATCTCATGTTTTGGTAGTCGTTACCCTAAAGGCTGATTTATACTTCTGCGTCTCCCCTACGCAGCAGTGGCTGACGCGGACATGAGCACCACATACTTGTGCGTCGGTGTGTCTGTGTCGCGCTGCAATTCTCCTCCTAAACGCTAGAGGGCAGTGTGGTCTCTCTAATAGCCGGTCTCCTCCTTCTTGACCGGCTACGATCTCTGTTTACTTTTCCACAGAGATTCAGAGCGTGTTATGTTAATCTACAGCTGATACATGTTGCTGTTTATCATACAGACATGATGACATGAAGAATAGAGAGGAGGAGATGAAATACACGGCCGATGTGCGGCCGATGTCCGGGATCCCGGAAGTGCTGTAAATGCGGGAAAGACAAAGCCGCCGAGCGGACCAATCACAGGGCTTGTGGTCCACGTCGGCCCTACGGATAGTTACATTTTGGAGGAGGTGCACGTCAGCTACGTGCGTAGGCCTCGGCGTAGGTACAGGAGCTACGCGGACCCCCGGCGTAGGGTACGCCGTTGATTCAACGCAGAAGTATAAATCAGCCTTAACCCTTACTGTGTTTTTCAAATTCCGTGGCAAATATTTTAGAAAAACTTAAGGCAGGAGGAAGACGAATATTGTTGACATGCTGAAAAGTGTTCCTATCTGGATACGTTTTGTTAGCATGCTAGCCTGGTGTGCCATATTGTGGCACCAATTTTTCAAAGTTTGGTTCACTACAGTACTGGACCACTCACTGTATGCACATACAAACAGAGCACCTCCTTCTCCTCTTATTCAGGAAGTGAAGCCAAAATACCACCTCTATGGGCGCTGACATGTTGCACTGGTGAAGCCAAGGCATGCCCAGAGATAATCTAGTGAGTGGAGCTGCAGGACTAAGATCACAGCTCTGGTTGGTACAATCTACAGAAGGAGATTATTTTGTCTGTTTGAAACAGACATGCACAGCTACAGAAGGTTAAAAGACTCTTTTGTCAGTGTTTGTAGGACTCTCTCCAGTCCTCTTCCACTCTGCTAATCCAGTAAAGACTGCTTCAGGAGCCTCATTGGTCAACAGAGCTGTCAATCATGACTTCACATCCCCTCTTTCTTGCATCATTTAATTAACTGAGACTTTTATGAAAAATTAACTCTAGTAAAAGAAATCAGCACGAAAAGGACGGACGACCATTTTCTAGCTTAAACCTTGTCCCATCTGTTATAATGGAGGAGGCAGGCTTCATGGCCTATACTGCGGCCAGTCACCAGGGGGAGCTCTTAGTGTTTTGGCTTCACTCGTGATAGTTGTCATACAGTCTATGTACCAGTTTAATGACACACTTTTCCTCTTTCACAGGCAGACTCGTGACAAACAGGTTCTAACAGCCTTATACAATACGTGTTGCATGTCAACCTTTGGCTCGGCATGTCACAGTTCTATCTCCCTGCCCTATTTGTGTTTACCTGCACACTTCATATAAAATAAAGGTGTGTTTACTTTCCGACAAAGAAAACATCTCAGAGTAAACAGAATGTGTACAGCGTCGGTGGGAAAGAGTTACAGACGCTGCATGTGGCGTTTTCTTGTTTTGCGTTTTGTTCTTCTTCCTGCACTCTCTCATAGGCAATCTGACATTATGCTGAGAACAACCGGTTTATTTGAGATGCAGGAAATCTGACAGCTACTTAAAAACATCAACCGTAAGCTCAGGCTTTGGTGTCATTTCCCTCAGAATCAAAGAGAGAGGGGTTCCTGTGAAACTCACAGTTTTGCTCTGACAGGAAGGAATACATGTCAGGAAGGCAAAGGGAAAAGTTGTCTCTCAATTCACCATATATTCACATTACAGTGTTTTCCGCTGAAGCAGGCTAATGCAAAGTGATTTGAAAATAGTTCAATTTAAGAGTCTCTTAAACAGCAAAAACTGATGAGGAAAATCTGCCATATTCAAGTTATTACAACATATTTAGGGCCATTCTTCCACTTTCTCCTCTTTCATCTTTCCCTTCATCTCTAATGTGAACTGAGTTTCTGCACAGTCTCTTTGTAGGTTTTGTTGGGTAGAGGGGAGCTCTCTGAACTCTTATCTAACAAAAATATATTGTAAATATTTGTAGACATGATTCTTTTACTTCTACATATATTCGAACGGGAGCTCAACTGTGTTTGTATGAGTGAGATGAGACACTGCTTCAGCTGTGGTTGAGTGTTTTTGTGAACAGGTGACCGCAGCAAATCCAATACAATGCAACCCTTAAAATTCACACTGTTGAAGTGAATGCTTCTTCATAGTAGACTTGCTTCTTTCCTTGCATGACGTCTTTGCCACACATGTTGCACTTTGCTGTGTCACCTTTTTTACTGAAGCTCAGCCAGAGTTTTGACCGCTTGCAATGGTCCACCTTCTTGCAACTTTTGACATCCTGCAACACAAGTGACATAATGGCCAAATTCTACCGGATCCGGGGCTGGTCCGTCTCTGATTCGTCACAGCACTGCAGTTGATAGGTTACTCTTCTTGTTAATGTTTTAACTTCCACTGGAATCGCTGCGTTAGGTTCTGGCTGATCTGGAGGGCTCAAGATCAACTTCTATTGGTTTCAAAATTCTCACTGAGGTTTAATCCTGAAATTTAAGATGTTGTTCGGAAATGACAAAACTGTGATACATAGACCGTCTAAACCATGGATGTAGTCTCTGTGAAGTCACCCACTGGTTTCGGAAGAGGCGTTTTGAACTCCGACGATAGCGGTTGCCACCTTGGAAATGCTGACTCTACCTAACTTTATGTCAACCAAGACGCAGATAGAGGGGGATATGAGGTGGGCTTTTAGCCTCCTTGCGAACAGCTTCAGCATGCCCAGCTGTCCATCCACTCAGCTTGGGCTCTGGTTTTGACAGAGCTGATTCATGTGACATCAGTAACATCTGCCAAGTGCAAGAGCAGTTGGATCCTCCAAACATTGCAGCTGTCTTTTCCTAACTCCTTCACTCCCTTCCTTGGTGCTATGGTGTTAAAAGACAAAAGGGATAATGTTTTAATTCTAACTGTTCCCTACCTACTGTGCCAGTCTGTCTTGTAGCTCTGTGTCAGTGTTCGGGCATCCTGTCCTCGTGTTAGCCTCTAGTGTTATGACCTGCTTAGTGATTTTACTGGCCTCACGTTTTTGATACCTCTGCCTGTGTTGTTTTGGATCTCATGTGTACCGACCAGTTTCTGATTAAACAGACTTTGAACTTTGATTTTTGTGTGGTGTTTTATTTCCAGTGTTACAATTTGGGAAAACGAAGACCATTTTTCTGCACACTCCCATTCTTCCTGAATATTCTTATGACAATCTATGGCTCATACACACAGCATTCTTTGACTGGAAATGTCCCCCCATTTACCAGCTGCTAGTGACAAAGAAATACAAGATATACTTTATCCCAACCTCAGCAAAATCACTGTTTGAATGCTTCCGTTTGATGAAGCACTGTCGTGAGATTGCATCATTTAAAATAAGCAAACTTAGAAACCTCTTTAGAAGTGAAGCTGTAGATAATCCACGGTATTTAAAGTAGGCTTTTCATTGTGTTTGCACCTGACCTTATTATAAGTTTAAGGTACCTCCACACACACATTAAAGAAGAGAAACTCTTGCCCTCTTACACTCTTGGATAACGTCCAAGTTACACATACAGCACATGGAAGCAAAGGTGAAATAAGGTAACTAAACAAGCCCACGCAACTACTCTGGGTTATCCAAGGTAATATATGCGCTACAATGAAATTTAACGAATTGCTGCAACTAATTATTTACCTCCATAAAGCTGCCAGTTCAGTTCTTTATGTGGGAAGAAGTCGGAGGGGTATGTCAGGTTGCACGGGTAGACTGATGTTTATATCCTGTATAGACTCATCCTCATATCCACGTTATCCTCAGATGATCTCACCACCCAGAGGTCATTATTTTGACTTCTCTGTCTGGTACCGACTTCTTTATGAGATCAAAGTTATAATGTCTAAACAACAAGGACAGAACAAAGAACCTGTTGTACTGTAGTGCTTGTAACTTATCTAATCTTTACCATAATATAATAAGGAAGTGCCCCACATACTCCACTGATAAGACCCATCTCAAACAATGGCTTAATGCAAACCAGGGCTGTGATCTCCTTCTGTCATACTCTACAATGATGTTTGTAGTTCTTCTTGTGTTTTGTGTCTGTTTGTGTATTGTCACATTATGCATTTTTATGCTCTTTAAACAATAAAAAAAAATGTTGTAGTTAGAAATACAAAAGATTGATGTGCCATGAAAGACGTGATAAAAGTTACAATGTTACAATGTCATTTAGGAGACGCTTTTATACAAAGCAACGTACATACGAGAACAAGAACAACACAAGCAAAGATCTAGATAAGAGGACACAAGATCAGTACGAGTAACAAAGTGCTTCAAGTCCATTTGGGTGCAGGTACTGCAAAGCAGTGTAAAGGCAATGCACAAAAGTAAATAAGGATTTTTTTTTATATATATATAAAATAAGGAACATCTACAATGAAGCAACCAAAATATTTAAGACTTTCCATTATCATCATCAACAATTAACATCATCACAATAATGACCTAAGTACCAAGTGCTGGGTCACTCAAGAGCTGAACACAGATTCCCAGAGTAGAGCAGGACAGTGTGAGTCAACTGTAGCTGGAAGACATGATCTGCCACTGGGGACAACAGTGGAGGACAGTCTAGCTAAGTCCATAGTGCTAACTAAAGAGCTGGGTCTTTAGCTGTCTTTTGAAAGTAGAGAGGGACTCTGCAGATCGAATGGAGTTTGTATATCAACGTATGTAAGTGTTTCTGTGTAATCTGACGTCAAGTCTGGAGGGTCTTGTATGACTATTTGTTAGACTTTTTCAAGCTGTTTTCCCAATTTTAAGACTTTCATAGTAAGGAGGTCATTTTCTAAATATATCAAATCTACATTAATGCATTTTTAAAAAAATATGTGCAAGCATGGTGTTTAATTTGCTTCCAAAAGGTCTCTCATAGCCCCTAACAGTAGCTGTGTGACAAAGTTAAGCGAGTTACGATGACAATAAGGACCTGTGTCCACTAACAGCAGTTTGTGTCTGGCAGTGCATATTTTCTAGATAATGGCACTATTCGCCTGGGATTAGTATCTGTATTACCCCTGGTAACTTGTGAATTACCCCCTGACCTCAGGTTGCAGCACATTCCCACTTTATAAGCCATGTCTGCAATTTTTCTCAAATGTACTGACATTTTTTATTTGTACTACCTTCCTGGGTAAAAGCAAACATGAAGCATATAGAGCAAACAGACTTAACCGCCACATCAAAAGGAAACACAATTGCTGTTGGATGACTTCCACAGTCTTGCATTAGGGCTTGCCAGTGAAAAGCACTCTGAAACAGAGTATGTGGGTGCTACCAGTGCAAAAAATAAAAATGCTGTCAGAGGACACAGGCCCTTAAATATACTTTATAGTCTTGCAGATTCTCGTCAGATTCGAAAAACAAAAGTGAACAGACTGCTGACTAACCAGCAGTGACATAGTGATGTGAAACAAGGAAGAAAATTCAGAGGATGACGAAGAGGACTGTCGGAATGAGTTGCACTGATACTATTTACATTCTGTGCTGAGAGTAAAATCTGTCATGTGCTGTGTCTCCCTAAATAATGAGCTTCATTTGGATACCCTTTTCATTTATTGGCTCTCAGTAGACTATACATCATTTGTGGTGCTTGGGTTTTCCATTTAGAAAGCTGTATCTCAACTTTTCTATTCTATTGTGTTCACCTGCTATAAACAATCCAGCACCCCCTCTTCGCCCCCCCAGGACACCGCCCCTGATGCACCAGAAGCACCCCTATGAATTCATGTAAAAAGGAAAAACGATTATTAATTCAATTTAATGAATTACATTAGCTTATTATTTCAGGTGTATAGCTTTCAGAAAATACAAGGATGCTTATGCATAAATGATCAGGAAGGTTGAGGTGAGCTTTACAAGCGGATGGCACTGAAACTGTATGAGCAGCTGGCTTTATAGATTATTTTTATTACATCAGTAACACCAGAGTGATGAATGAAATAAAAAATAAAGGAATTAAATAAGTAGAATGTGCACAAAAGGTAGTGGTGGCTCACAAGGTCACCTTTTAAATTCAAGATGATTAATTTTATGACATATGTGAAATGTTTTTATATTTAATTTGCATAAAATGTAGAAATAAAACAGGATTTCAACCTTATTAAATAAATGTTTTAAATGAATAATGTAGCTTGGATCTAAAGGGTCCTTAATCATGTCACCCTGCTGCCTCCCCTTCACACACACATGCAGACACACTCAGTAAGTTAGAGCAGTATGTTTCCTGCCCTGTCGGCATGTACCAGGCCTACTGTAAAAACAGCCAACCGCCATCGAAAAAGGGAGAAAAAAACTTGGGAGTTTGTAATAAGGGCGAGGCTTATTTTGGTCGGTTCCTGCCCGTGGATCAGCTCTCTGATTCCCCGTAGCGATCAGTCGGAGCGCTACAATTGTCTGTTTGGTTAGTGTGCCGCTTTTTGAGGTTTGTTTTCGGCTCCATGTTGAAGTTTTTTTGCAGACTACCGAAAGCCGTGTACACTCTCCTCACACAGATACAGTGCGCACACACGCAGACTCACACGCAGACACACACGCAGAGCTCTCGCCTGATTTGCACCAGCGCGGGTCATTTCAGGTTAAACCCTGGCGCTGTGTCCCGTTCAGTTTAGCCGACGGAGATCCACACTGGTTCCAGTTCAGGAGGAATGCACAGGCACTGGGACTCCGAATAATATTTGGATACGAGCTTCGTCTTGCATATGCGGTATGTAACATATTTTGGATTTTTTTTGGCAACAGTGTAACCAATGACAGCCTCTCCAAAACTGGGTGCTTGGCAGTATGGCAGCAAGGTGGCCGTATGTAGCACTTCATGAGCAAAATGTTCATATTAATGTTCACGCTTCAGACATGATCACCAGTGTGTTATTTATGTCCTGCGAGGGAAATAGTCTTTACCAAACTACATTGACAATTTGGATGATTCAGTGTAGTCTGTGCTCTCTGCAGACTGTTCACACCTGAGTGGACATGACTGAGACATTTCCAGAATTTTTGGAGTCTGTTTGACATTTCGGCTTACAAATTATCCAGAAAGCTGCACTTTATTTCTGACATATTTTAACTTTATTATTGGTTAACTCTGCTTCTTTACGCCCACGGTGGTGTTTTTCTGTCGGGATGAGATAGCAGGAATTTAGGAATATTGATGAAAAAAGTTTAAACTTAATTGAGTTTCTGATGCTTTTTACTAACGCCGAATTGAACACTGTTTTATTGTAGCTCTGTAGTAGCTTTTACATATTTATTCTGGGTTGTTTATTCCAGCAGGAAGGTAGAGCGTACTAAATTTACAGGTTTTTGGAGCGAGGTTCTGTCAGGGGAAGAGGACAGCACGTACCCGGGTTAGCTTTGTGAAGACTTGAGGGGAGTTGGTTCGTGGGCCCAAGTCATCGTCCCTCTCATAGCCTCAGGTATCCTACCAGCTTCTTATTATAGGCTCCTCGTCTGGTGGAGTATTATCCACCCATGTGGCATGAAATATGTGTCATGTATTTCATCCCACTTTTTTGGTGTAACCTTTGCTTTCGCTTTGGCAACATGAACTTCACTGAAGCACCCGATCAACATCTGGCATGCAAAATAAGCAATCCTTTCACAGTGCATTAGTGACCTTAAAGGTTGGACTTCTAATCATTTCACTTCAGTCATCGCCAACAGCGCAAACAGACGCCTGAGAGTTGTTTGCTGATGCTTCATTTGGCGGAATATGAGGCATCACCCCGGGGGAAAGATTTGTTTGCGAGTGTAAAGTTAGCCCGGCCTATTTACACATAATTATAAACTGTCCTTTTTGTTTTGCCGTATTTTGAAGTGGGCTTATGATAGATAACATATTACAGCACAAGATGATGCCTTCAAAGGCTGTCAGAAAAAAGAAACGTGAGTGATAATATTTCGGCATGGATGATCCAGCCAGGTGACTGTGGGAGGTTTTGTATTCCTGATTGAGGAGGTGTGATGATATTACAATTATGACAGCATTTTTAGTAATGCATAATATTTAAATAACAGCATGTTTACTTCTTAGAGACATTAAAGGGGGAATTGTCATACATATTTGTGCATGTTTGTCAAACACAGCAACAGACAGATAATACAGTGATAATGAACATGTCATTTCAGTGCAAGTATTGAGAGTATTATCAGCCAGTTGACTGTCTCATCAGTGGTGTTTTTATTAAAAGATTAGCTTAATATTCACCCAGATTTGTTTTAATATTGGATTACAGCATGTTAATCTGTTAATAAAAGAGCATTACTGGCTTCTAAATTATACTTTTAACACAGTCATGATGCAGTTTTTGTGTTGAAACTACAAACACTGAAATGAATGACAATTCAAATTCACTTCATGCAAAAAAAGGAGTTTCCAAGGAGCAACTGAAGGCAGCATCAGTCCTCAGCTGAGGGTATTTAAGGTCGCTCACTCTGCCTGTTTGCTGCTGTTTTGTGGGAACTCGCAGAGCAGACTAAATTTTTGCAACAGCGCTGCATGCTGTGTATATGTATAACTGCAAGACGCATACAGCAGGATTTTCAAAGTGTTTCCAAAAATGATGTGTACATTCAGGGAAGGCAGAGTTTGCAGCTCCAATCTAATAGCTGGAAAGCTTTGGCCATGAATGTTCAATACAATTACCCCTTTAATGCGTTTGTTGGAACTTGTTGGGCTGCTTTCAAATCTAGATGGAGGCCCCACCCCTGCAATATGTCTGTCAGTTTTACAAGTCTCGACTCCCAGAGAGGACAGCTGTAACATCTGAACCTAGAAAACAAACCAGAGACCATCATTTCAGCAGATTCAGTCAGATATTGTATGTACAAAACACACATTTCAGCCCGGCCTGTCTGACATGTCTTTGTATATGACATGTAACACTATAATTGGTTTGTGCAAGGTGGTAATTTGATTAAAGAGCAGTCAATTATTAAAAGAGAGCAAGATTTCTGTAACATCTTTATCCTTTTTATGCATGCAGTCATTTGAGGCTTGAGAAGGTTTAGCAATACTTTCTTTTTGGCGTAATAATCCAGCAAGTATGCAACACATCATTTTAACATACCCACACATTGGCTGTACAGGTGTGAACATGTGGTCCATAGTTAAGGACTGTTAACATGAACAGTCCATACTCATTATTAACACAGGTACTTACAAACGTGTTGGCGTGTCCTCAGAGGACTTCTCCCTCACTTTGGTGTGGTTTAATCTTTGCTCCAGTTTAAACAGTTGTTTTGTATTACTTAACCTTGACCCTCTTTTTAGAAACTTTTGGGTGACAATGACTATGGATGAAATGAATACAGACTACGGACAGCATCCCTGCTGTCATAGGCTGGAAACAGCCATTACATTGTTTCTTTAAAGCCCTTGGACACCATTTACAAAAACACAATCTTAACCATGCAGAACAATAGATCTGATGGTCTACTGCTGCCCTGAATGGTTAGTTTGTCTTGGTTTTAATGGTTAGTTTGGAATAATAAGCGGCAGCCTCTGGTGTTGAAAAAAGAAGCCAATGTGGAAGTGAAAAAAAATGCAGTTCTTTAAGCGTCCACTAGAGGTCATATTCAAAGCAAAGAAATCCTGGTTGGAGCCCATGCATATAATAATAATAATAATAATAATAATAATAATAATAATAATAATAATAATAATAAAAACAATAACAATAATAACAATAATTGATAGATTTTGTATAGTGCTTTTCTTGATACTCAAAGTCGCTTTAAAGAAAAATAATTCTGATATTGAAGCGCCCATTCTTTACAGCAGAATTAAACATGTTTACAAAAAGATGTTTTTTAACTACATAGCTCACTTCTTTAATAGTAACAAATGTAAAGAGGGCTTGATGTTAAATGACTCATTCATTTGTATTATATGTAGGCTATGAGTTATGCTTAATTAAACATAGTTAGGGGTGTGGTTGCTTCGACTGACAGGTGGGTGCATTAAAGCCGTGTGTTTTTGGCTCAGCTATCATACCATGACCTCAAATTGATGTGTTTATGTGTTTCTAGATTAGCTCAAAGGAAGTCATAATCTTAACCAATGGCCGATAACGTTAAGATCACTAATAATTTTGTATTCAAAATATAAAGTTTATGCAGCACTGAGGGTAATCAAGACTAAGATGTAGACACTTGATACTTTTTTAGTGCTAAGTATAGACTGTATAATAAATGGACGTAGTATCCGTGACGTCACCCTTCTGTTCCTGAAGTGCTGTTTTGAAGCCAATCGTCAGCGGGAGCCATATTGGAAATGCTGAACTCAACCTAACTGCTGTCAAGTTAGTATGAGGTAAAGAGGCGGGCCTTAAGCCTCCTCGTTAACAGCTACAGTGTTCCTGCCAGTCAGTTAAGTCAGCCATGTCCTTATCTACAGAAAACTTCTAAGATTGAACTTTTAAGTTTTTAACACTTCTGCATTGGCTTCATATTTTAAGACTGGAGGTTGCCACTTGGTGCTAATGCTAGCTGAGGCCACGACCCCTTTGTAGTCCATCTTTGTTGTGATGAAGACTTTTCAGATGACTTTATCCAGTCCCTCCAGGAAGTTGCGATTTCACGATCGCAACTATCAAGGTAAATTCAACCAATCAGCAAGATTTTTGCGCGGCTTTGCAATTTTTTACAATCACCGCAACTTTCCCGCAAATTTGACCAATTACCTCAATCTCAGCCCCTGTACTGTACATCATCAGTTTTGTCATCAATTTCACTTCCTTGGAACATAAATGTAAGTCCTCACTTGATCTGCACTTTTCAACAACAAACCACGCACGGAGAACGGGTGAAAAGAGAGGACAGCAGGCAGGACAAGTGACGATGACAACGTTTTTATTTATGGATACTAGAGTTATTATTTGAAGGGCACAGTGTTCACTTGGTCACCTACCTGCAGCAGGTGTGCTTTATGAACCAGCTCCGGCCAGCTTAATCCAGTTTGGTGATACATCAGACACATTTAGTAAGTTTTGATCAACTCCTTGTTGAAAGATGCAGATACATTTCAGAGTGCCGTGTACTGACTGACTGTCAAGTGCCTCTGTCACTGCGAGGTGCATTCAGGGACTGTTGTAAATGTGCAATACAGCCCTTTCATGGCATCTGTGAATCAAGAGAATCAAAATACAGTCACAGTGGTCACATCAAGAATGTTTTCTAAAAACAACTGTAATTTAGTATATTTACTTCCCCCTGAGATGTTATTTGGGGGAAACCTTCACCGCAATTTTTTCAAAAAGCTATTGCAAAATCAGGCTTTTTGGGCCGTAACAATCACAAAAAAAAAAATCACAGAAATCCTGGAGGGACTGTTTAAAGATTTTTCGTGTTAAACTTAAGGACTGAATACTTCGGGTCTCATACAGCCACTGTGTCATATTGTGTTGGCTTATTAATGAGAAAATGAAAGTAACTTTTATTGGTTGTTTTTATCAGATAAAATAATATTATTGGGATAATAAATATTTATAAAATATCTCCTTTATTGGCCGATGATTAAGTCCAACATGGTGTTACCATCATTGGTGTTCATAACGTCTCTTCTGAAACCAGCGGGTGACGCCACTGAGATTACTTCCATGTTATACAGTCTATGTAACATATAACAAAAAACTATCTAATCAAGCTATCAGTGGACGAGCATTTTCCTTGAGCCTGTTTGCAGGTGGAGTCTCTTGGCTTTGAGGATGTATCAGCTGTTTCTGGGTTCAGGAAGAGCGTTTTCTCCTTTCTTCATAGAAATCCTTTATGTAACACTGTCAGAAAACAATCTTCAATTGCTTCAGACAAAAGCATGCCGTGTTAGTAGAGATATATTTATTTGTCCCAATTGTACCAAGAAATAATGGTGCAGCCTTTACAGCTTGTGTCAAGGCTGCAGACTGAGGCTCTCTCCCTGAGGTGAAAGTGGGCCCCAGGTTTAAAAATACCAGAAGTAGGGCAGAGCAACTGAACTGGTTTGTTTACTCATTTTCCTAGAAATAATCTAATCTAATACTTTGGGAACAAATCTTAGTCAGCAGCTTATATAATTGTAATGACCTCAAATCACTTCCAGCTAACTATGCACATCTTCAACCTGAGCAGGATCCATGAAGAAGAAGACCTGCAGTGCCGAGTGTTAAGGGTCTTAAATCAAGATCTATGACAGTAAAACAACTAAAGCAGTTTCAGACGTTCTGTCTGGGTTGCATACTTCACATCAGCACTGTATTTGTGCCACAACTTAAAAATGAGGAGACTGTCTAAACCTGTTCTGTCTGGTGTTGTACATTTCAAAGTGCTGAGCAGCAGAGGAGTGCAGTGTGCAGTCCTTCTTTCTGATGGCATACCCATCTGTTCTTTTACCTCCAGCATTGTTTCAGAGATGGAGATTTAAGTCATTCATTAGTCATTCATTTTACACCGAACCTGAAGTGGAAGTGTTCATTCATATTTTAACATATTACATAAAACCAGGCTACAGATTACAAAAGCAATTTGTCCGTCAAAGCTTTGAAAAAGTTGGATATTACCATATCCCGTTTATTGCAGGAGCCTCCATTTTATGAGGCCTGCTGTTTAATACTTAGAATTTGCCAATTATTTGTGTGTCATGGACGGCTCCAGCTTTCTAAAGACAGGGGAGCACTCGCTCTGGTTTTTTTTAAATGTAGGTAACTCAAAAACACATTCATTCAGTGCTTCTTTTTCTGTTGAAACACTTATTTAGTTGAAAAGAGGGACTTGAGGGTGATTAACACATGACATAACATCTCTGGATTTGGCACAGGCCTCATGACTCCTGATACTGTTGATGTTTTATAAGCCCAAGAGTTAACCAAGAAAACAACGGGTAGATTTATCAGTAATGACAATGATCCCAGTTGAAGCCTGAACCTTTCTGAGAAGAACACGGCTGATACCTGTTTATTACCGGCAGATACCCGGTCCTGAAAGACTTAGAGTGGGATCAGAGGCAAACCAAAGACAAACATATTGATGTTTTCAGGCTCAGTGTTTATCATATTCATTTGGCTTTTATTTTCCAGTTTGTTTGAAACATAAATTTGGTCAAAATACATTACTTAGGGTTGACCTTAAACTTTTACAGTCGGTATACAATGAAATTTGAAAGGCCAAAGCTGTTTGAATAGATCTTTCCCATTATAAGAGCCCATTATGACTTCTGGTAGGCCAGGCTATAAAAGGCTTTATTATCCCACAGCACAAACATATTTCACTCAACTTTCACATGAAAAAAATTGTTAAGTATTTGGCTTGATTTTATTTTGAGGTTGTTTCTGGATAATTTTAAAGACCTCTAAAAATTCAACAGATGTGTCTGCAGGCTGCAATGCCTGTGCCCCCTAGCAACCCGTCATTGTTACAAGTCCTCCACCAGTCTACGAGATTTTGTCCTTTTTATGAAACAAATTTTTATTCCACCCACGACAAGTTTCACCGTCTGGGTTTATGGCATCAATCAGAACGGCCTCAACTGTTTTTATTTCTGTAAAATTATAATTATTAGTTGATTATCGTTTAATTTGACAATTTTAAAATGTAATAAATCTTAGCAAATAAGTCAGTCATAGAAAAGTTTCAAATGGTCTTAAAACTAGGGTTGGTAGTCTCGGAAAACCAGCATGAATTTGAATGTAGCTTTTCCTCATGACTCCGTCTAACCCCTCCCCTCCTCCCTCGGAGCTCCTCCAAAACGACGCCCCCCCGCTCACATGCACGAGCGCCGCTGATTCTCGACCATATGATGGTGACTGATTCAAAACCGGTCCTCATCAAAACATTATCATAGTGAAAGTTGAAAACACAAACAAACATGGCTGCTGTTAGTACTCACAACTATCATGCTAGCATTATCCAGTTATACCGGTGACACGATATCAGGAGAAAAGTTATAACACATGTAATACTGTAACAACTCTACTGTTTGTTAAACGTGTTCAGTGTAGATGTTCTTAATTCCTACAGTGTTGACGGTCAGTGAAGGCATCAAGAGAGGTGTAGAGTGTGCCAGTGGGAGAGAGGAGAGGAGAAGTTTTTCATTCATTCAAACATTGATTGTTGCTTTGTTGGTTGGCGTGATCACGGCCGACAGTGACCGGTTATTAAAGCTCAACGTGTTCACGAATCGGCTCGTCATCACTACAGCGTCCGGACGGACGCTACAGTACATATATATTTTCTGTAGGACTTACTGAACGTCATTAATTATTCTGCTTGTTGGTGAGAGCTTTTTAGACTCTGATCCGGACTACAGTCCTGAGCAAAGCACCTCATCGGGTCAGAGGGGACAGGCCCGAGGACGAGCGAGAGGGGCAGTAAATAGAGTCAGGGGAAGTAGAGGCAGGAGACGGGGACTCGGAGGAGTGCACGCCGGGGAAATGTACTCGCAGGAGGCGGGCAGAACGGCTGGACGGGATTTGATTGGTTTAAAATTTGGGGAGCCAAAAAACGGTGATTGGTTGGTGTTTTCCCAGGTTTACTCCAGCTGTAGATAGCAGTTTTTTTTTCACTCTTTTTTAGGAACACATCATGTAATGATTGCCATCAGGACATAAAGATCATTTTAACCAGTATGACAAAAAGTGTATCTAAATCTGATTACCAACCCCAGCTTTAATACTACAGTAGTTGAATAGCTGAATTTTGTTTTGTTCATTAAAGGGTTAATACGTAAATAAAATAATCTAGCATTCATCAAAACAAGTCAGATCAACCCTGGTATTTAAATAAACACATGTAACTATCAATCGACCAGTCAATCTTTATTTATAAAGTGCCAAATCCCGACAAATGTTATCCTCAGACTCTTTCCAAACAGAGCAGGTCTAGACCGTACTCTATGTTCTATTATTAACAAAGACCCAACATCAAGACAGGATAAGATCCAGTCCCATCTTACAGACAGGACTCAGTCTGATCTCATCTTAATCCACCATGAGCAGAGCACTTTGCAACATTTAGCAAGTTACAGTGGCAAGGACAAATTTCCTTTAACAGGCAGAAACCTCCAGCAGGACCAGACTCATGTTAGACACACATCTGCTGAAACCGAGTGGGAGTTGGAAAGAGGGAAAGAGGAGATTAAGAGAGAGATGATATTATCTGAGTGACTTATTAGCTTAGATTTATTAAATTATAAAGTTGTCTGAGGAAAATTCTCTTCCTCTGAAGACAACTCAACAGCCAGAAACTTCCTGTTTTGATATCTTGTGTGGTTCAGTGTAATTTAGACAGCTACATGTTTGCCTGCAGACTGGCCTCTATCTAGCCCACTGTAGGCTCCTTGGTGTATGGCATATCTGTACCGCCTTCCTAGTATATAATGTTACTTATCACTATCATGATAGGACAGGGATAAGTAACATTTTAGCAAGAGGCAAAAGAACATTTAAAGAATCATTGGAATGGAGGCAATGGGCCTAAAATCAGCTTAATTATCTTGTCGTGTGAACCCTGCTTTAAACTACTTCCAGCGTAAATCCAAAGTGACTTTACATGGTTCATTTAAAAACATTATCTAAAGAGGTTTTTCAGAATGATGTTATTATGTACGTGTCTAGTATGCAGAAATGTCACTTTGAGGACAACTGCAGAGAAGGCCCTTACAGAGTACCTCCAATTAAACCATTTCAAAGACGTCTCATTAGGTAATACGCAACTCCTGTTATTATAATCAGTACAAGTATACACAGTGATTTATGAGGATTTAATTACTTCTGGTACATAAAATTTAAACGTTGCCCTCATTTCAGATTTCAGCTGCCACCTGCCTCTTTCTCTAAATCTTGATAGTCATCTTTCTAACTGTCTGACTGAGGCAGGGTCTGTTTGATGTATACTGTACCCACAGTTTAGCTAAACCACGAGGGACTGCATTTCATGTATAAGATCCATAATGCATTGTGTTGGGTATTTTTTTTACATCAACAAGAATCAAGCATGTCCCATCTGTTTTAAATAATAAATGTGCAATTGTGTGCAGATGCACTCCTTCCCTGCTGTAAAAAGTACATACATAGAAACGGAACAAGACTAGTTGCACGAGCAGATGATTCATGACAAATGTTGCCTGAGGGGATGTCACCTGATCGCCTTTGCTTATTCAGATAAGCCATTTTACTTTCCCTTTTTGCTGGTGTTTGCAGCTTTGCGGCACACAATTAAACTGTAGGATTAAAAGTGTTCAACCTATCAATCCAGATGTCATGGTGTGAAAAAGAAGTATCACTCAGTCATGATATGAGCACAGTCAAAGCCAGGACTCCATTGCTGCTCCACCTGGTGCTATATTTAGCTTATGAGGCTGCTGGCTGTGTGTATTGGCAAGTTTACATTTGCATGAAAATACAGGCAGACATGCTTGTAGTTGCACACAGATTACCTGTTGTTCCCCTGGAGTCTTGTTACATGCCAAAGTAACTTCACTACCAATCAACTTGGATCAATAAATCCATCCCAGGAGCTCTGATATGACAGAAACACAGTCACATGTACCAATTATAGTTCGTATGGTGAAATGATGAGGTCCAATCAGTGTTTGCTATGTGGTTTGTTAAAGAGGTTAGTCAGATGGGGCGCCGGTGGACTAGCAAGCACGCACCACATACAGAGGCCATAGTCCTCAATGCAGTGGTCGCTGGCTCGAATCCCGGCCTCCCCCGCTCTCTACCCTCCACATTTTCTGTCTCTCTTCAGCTGTCCTATCAATAAAGGCAACAGAAAAAAAGGGAGAGGTTAGTCGGGTGTTAAAGGACCAAATAGCACAGATGTACAGCTAAACTTGGTAGTAGAGTTTGTCTGCCGATATAAAACAAATCACAATGTTTTTTTTTTTATAATATCTTCAATGTATCATGTCCAGTGATGCAACAATACAATCAATTCACTGTATGATATGATTCATGATGCTTTCTAATTGATTCATTGGAAATTTAAATTCTGACTAACCTAAAAGTAAGAAAACACTCAAAAAAATGGAGTAAAATGTATTAAACACTGCTAAAGAAAAGGTCACAGAGTCACCACCAGCCTTCAGTCCTCATTACAGGTTAATGTCTACATGCCTGTGCTGCTCCAGTCGAGTAGTTAAATTCCAGTTTAACTAGACACAGCCTGCATCCAACTTTATCTCCATTTCACAGATCAAAACACAAACAAACTTCTAAAAGCTGCCATCTGTCATCTGTGCTTGTTTACATCAGGGTAGCATAGCATTGCAGCATTATGGCAGTCACCACTAAAAAGAGCTACAGCCCCAGCTAGTGGCGGGAAGCTGCGTTACAGCTTAGACACATCATATGATAGGCATTGGGGCCGTCAATAGTACAATTATTAATGAACTGTTTAACTGACTAGTAATTCATGTAAAACCAGCAAGAGGAATGGCATTCGTATGTAGCCTAAATTTAGATGAGGCTTTGGAAAAAGATTGCCTCATTAAACTGTTATAGGTGTTGCTTTACTTTGTCTTTATTTTGCCTTACACCTACGGTACTTTACTGCTTGTTTGAATACCAATCATGCTTTATTTTATAAGAATGCACTGGGTCCTTCTGTGAGACTGAACAATGAGGCGAGTAAATATTATGTATATGAATGTTTCTTGCACTGGTGTGCTTCTTAAAAGATACCAGTTTTGTCTTGGTATGTTGTTTCTTTCTCCTCTATGTGTTACACTAGCTGGATACTCCGTCCTGTCACCTGCACTTTGATTGAAAGTTGAAAAGGCTACAAAATGTGTTCTGAAAAAAAGGAAACAATAAAAGCTATGGGAACCATAAATCAGGGTAACCAAGGAGCTGAAAAATGAAATGAGCTTGTAAAAGATGAAAAAAGCAGTAAAGCGAGAGTTCAGTGATGACTCCTTGGATAACGGTTTATCACTTTCTGTCAGCAGAAGGTTTCATATGTAAAGGTTTCCTCCTTTCTGCTAACGTAGCATCATTCCTGCATGCACACATTCAGTGCATTTATATGAATTAACTCTGAACACTCCCGTCACACATTGACGTTTATAATAAAGACTCGTGTTTGTATGTTTACAACAATATGAAATCCGTGGTTGTGTTGTTGCAGTCTTAAATTCCCCCTTAAAGAACCTACTCCTCTAACAGCAGCACTTACAGTGAAGTATAATGCAGTTTTAATATTCACTATTAGCCACTAGTTGTTTTTCCTCAGCAGCAGTAGACCTGAGAGAATGAATCTCCTTCAGCCGCCTTGCACGTAAACGTTTTGAATTGCAGTGTTCAACTTTTCATGCATGGTGCACGTGTTGACCTATTGTTAGTGAAATCAAACCAGATTGGCTGTGAGGGTTTCAGTGACAGGGCACAGGTAACGAGATCCAAAAGCTCACGCCAGGACACAGCAGGTTGAGTTTGAAGGCAGTTCACTCGGTCAGTGAGGCAGGATTACACTTGGAAACTGGGTCCACTGAATCAGCCAAACAGCTCTCAGATAAACACACTGGCACACAGGTGGGCCAACAGGTAAACGGCGTAGCAGGACTCCAACTTCTAGAGAAACTTACAGGGGAACTCCAGAGCGTCCTATACGCAAGACTCTCAAGATCCAGTCTTTAAGGATTTTTTTAACTCAACTTGGGATCCATCTCACAAAACATTTTGGTCTAAACAAGTTTTGGAATTGCTCCAGTTCATTGTGCTTCATTGCTTCAGCCTGCAGCTGCAGAACACATTCAGCACACTCTATTGTCTCTAATTGAAGTGCGTCTACTAAATGTGCTTGTGTTTCCCTCTGACAGGCTCTGATTATCATTCTAGGTTTCTGACAACATAAAGATATGATCCTCACTGTGAAAGAGCTCTTTTGAAGTGTCAGATCCTGTTTTTTTCAACCACAAACAGACATTACATTTTCCTTTTGAAACCCACAAGATTCCATTGAGAAAAACAGCAATTTTACTTTGCAGAACAGAGAGGGTACTTGTCTACAGCTGCCATGCTCTGTTTGTGTTATTGTCTGACTCAAGTGTTTAAATCGTTAGCTCATAGCCATCACAACAGGAGCATATGACAAAGAAGCCAACCAATCAGGGGCACTGACGATTAGCGACTCCTGTGTTCTTGGCTGTAAAACGTATGCTTTGTTAATGGAGTCTGGTGGCGTTTTATCAGACTTTATCAGACTTTATTTGTAAAGCACTTTTCATACAATGACATTGTAACACAAAGTGCTGTATGTAAAAAAAAACTTAAAATAGAATAAATTAAATATACTTTAGAAAATAAAAAGACCCCCATCCTAATCCCAACCCACCCACAATACAATATATGCAAAAATAATAATAATAATGGTAAAAATAAAATAAATAGAATAGAATAGAAAAGAATAGAATAGAATGTATTTTATTCATCCCCGAAGCGGGAAATTCTGGTGTCTGGCGGATAAAATTATAAAAATCACACAAAACAAGTAATTCAGGTGTCTGTCAGCTCATCTCCCAATAATTAAATGGAAAATAAAAAAGAAGTTTCTGAACAACCTGAGGAAACACTGGAGGTAAAATAAGATGCTGAAACTCAACTCAGGAAATTAAGCTCACCAAAATAAAATAAATTACCAAGATAATAAAACACTACAAGATTAAACCAGTAAAAGAAACTAAGGTGATATACTTAAAAAAAGGGACTACAATTTGAACTAGATAATAAATAAATAAATGATTAAGAATACAACTCAGTTAAAAGAGGGACTAAAAAGGTGGATCTTGAGTTTGCTTTTAAAAATATTGATACTCTGTGCAGCCCTCAGATCTTCAAGTAGGTTGTTCCACAGGCATGGGTCATAATGATAGAAAGCTGCCTCACCGTGAGTCTTTGTTCTAGCTTTTGGTACCATTAAAAGTCCACTACCTGAAGACCTGAGGGCTCTCACAGGCTCATATGATAAAAGCAAATGTGATAAATAAGAAAGATCATTATGAGATTTAAAAACCAATAAAATAATCCTCCAAAATAGATTGTTAAATAGGGTGTTCAGGAGAGTTATGTACCGTGTTTCTTGTTAAAACAACTTTATTCTTTGATGGGGATCAACAGAGGATCCACTGAGGATCTGGTTCATCATTTTTCAAAACCCCAAAATGAATAATATTTTACTATTTCAATTCTGTAAGTCTTGTGGTCCTACAACGTAACATTATATTTCAAGTTACATCATTTAAAGTGAAACTTGGAGGTTAAGTTTTTTACGTTATTACATGACTTTGTCTGAAAATAGCTGCTGAGAAAGTTAGTAATTGTTTTTCTATGTCTGAGAAGACATAAGAGTGCAGATTCAGAGGAAACGTCACTTTTAGTTGCACTTCTCAAAACTCACTTCTTTTTCCCAATATCTCGTCACATTACGTAACATCAGGGACTCAAGCTCTCCCGCTCTGCCTGCGCCCAACCAGCATGAGTAGGAGGCAGAAACAAGGGCTGACTTTTCTGACACAAACACCTGCAAAACAAAGTGTTAGGACACTGTCATCACCCTCTCTGACTTTGATTAGTCTGAAGTCTTCGGGGTTATCTAATTAAGGTTTGGAGATTACAAATATTACAAATATTTTAATGGAACACTTAAGAGCTAAAAGCTGAGGAAATTCAGTTCAGAAGATGTGGACCTATTATCACCACAAGTCTTTTTAAAGTTCTGTTGCATTATGGGTGGGGAGTGATTTAAAAAACAATCTAAATGACATCCTCTTATAAGCTCAGCTCCTTATACTCACACGACAGCCATGTAGACGTGCATTAACTGGTTCCTTCTGCACATTCTCTTGGAATTCAATACAAATGAAATTCAGTGTGGACTTTGACTTCTGAGCCTTCATAGACCATTAAGTCTTTCAGTAGTAGAGTCGTGGTATTTCCCTGTAGTAACACAGATTAGCTCCTCCGTACACAGTGTACTATAATATTTGTTTTGGATTTGTCAAGCTTTCATGTGCAATTATTTCAAACCATTAAAATGTTATAAGCAAATATCAAATGAATAACAGACCCTAATTACATAATAAATGAGCATGTGTTTCAGTGCAGCATTGTGACCTGAATGAAGACTCTATAATCATCATAATCATAATATTAGCTTTGAAGAGCCTGCAACTGAGTTACAGAATGCCCAAGTACAGTCAATCCTGGAATATAAACTGGGGCCTTTATTCTCTCTTACTGCAGAAGGTGGAGATACAGAGTGCTTAGTCTGTGAATGTTTGTTCTTATTCTTTTCTCAAAGGCAACACTTCTCCACATTAAGAAATATGCAGAAGTGTGTGTACAAAATCTGCAGCACATTTCAACGAAGTGCATAACACACAATAACACCTCATAGCCCTGTTAACTTTTAACAGGAGTGTGCAGCTCTTGCACACATTAAACTTGTGCAAATTAAACAAAAAGACACAATCAAACTCACAGAGATAATGTGAGGGTTTAGATGCTCCACAAACTGCTCTGTGGAGGAAATAGCGTCTCTGTGTGCCAGTGCTGTTTGCTAACATTTAAATCAGCCATTACGCATTCACACCCTTCTCTATACAAATCAGCCTCATTGAAAATAACAGCTAATGCACTAACACTGGTGCTAAAAGCCCCGCGCAGTCAGAGTGAAATAGTTACTGTCTACTGAGAGCTGGTGCTAACAGCCCTGTGCTTCTTCAGGGAACAAAACATGAGCTCCATGTCTGGATGACCTAAAAATAAATGTATCTGTACATGGAGTCTGTTGATATTACTTTGACTATTGTTATAAGAATCAGAGTGTACATATTTTTTATCTGAATGAGCCACTTTTTTGTGAACTCTCGCTAGTAAGTAAGCTGGATATAACTGAAATTTGTTTCACATCTGTCATGATTCGACTCCATAAGTGTTAAGGATTCCTGCTCACCTTGTAACTCATTATGTTTGTGGATAGAACTTACCGCCGTCAGGATGAGAGCTCACAGCCGGGCTCTGTGCAGAACAGAGTTGAAATGCTAACAGCTCATCTCATTCCCAGTCAAGTGCAAAACTGGAGCTGCAGAACTTTGTGGGCATTTTTGCACTTTAACATCATAAGAGTAATATATTTGAATGTGAATTAGACCTGTGACGGACTAGATGGGGGGCAAATGATGTGCAATTCTTGGCACTATTAGCGGGCTGCAGTCCATTCTTATTATTATCATTCATTGTACTAAGGCTTTCTCTTAGAAACTAACTAAAGAAACGAGACAGAAGTGCCTCACCTGAGGTCACAGAAATGAAGTGAGACGTGACACAAGAGGAAGATTTAAATGTGGCCGTGTGGGATTTGGTCTTAAATTGAGCTTCCACAGCAGGAAATGTGTCAACTTTCTAATGAAGAATATAATGGAGCTCAGTCAACTTTTGTGATGCAGTTTCCCACTGGCATCAGTCTGATTAGCTGCACCTGCATGCTTAGCTCGTAGGTAGCTCGAACTCAAAGTGCTGCCAAATGTGCCTTTCAAAAGCATTGAGGGTTTTTTTTTTCCTTCATTGCAGCAGAAAGCAGGAAGACGATTTTGCAGCTTAAGTACGGTGTGATGAAAGGGAGAAAATAACACCTGATTAAAAGAATAGAGAAAAAAAAAAGGAAGGAAAAAGAAAGGGATAATCACATCGCAATTAAGGTGTTAAAGCTGGCATCCCCAATTAAAATCCTGTTATATAACAAACTCTGCTGAGTTGCGTTCTCATATTCCAAATCTTTACCTGTTAACATCGGAGCAGAAGAAAGGTACTCATTAGGCCTTTGAACCAATGTTACCAAAGAGAGAAACAAAGCATCCAGAGGTACAGTGATCCCATGTTTTCAGTTTGTATGGTATTTGGTGAAATAGATCCATGCTGTGAATTCTGAATTAAACATAAGCAGCTCCTGTTTCACTCTGTTCTCGTGGATGCACCAGAGAAAACGTTGATACTGACGAATCTTTGATTCTCAGGAATGCTCTGAATGTGGTTTGTAATTATTTCAAAGTGGAGTTATGAATGTTTGTTGGGGAACATTTCTTATCCTCCCCGCCTGTAATTAAGTCCTGTACAGATTACTCTAATTTTAGATTTTATTTGTAATTACTAAGCATTAAGGATCCCTAGCAGTGATTTATCTCCCTCCTCATTTGAAAATTGGCAAATCCACCAAACTTCATGTAAAATATTCCCATGAGAGCTTTTTTTGGTGATGTTTTTGCTGCTTTGATGCGGGTTCACTTGGAAATTTGTGATGTTAAGCACTTCTGTTTACCAATCAGGACTCAGCAACACATGATTTACAGTCTGTTGCTATTATGGGGTTGTTTTCTTACAATTGTGCGTTGCCACCCGCAGTCTAAGTTTAGATGAATCGACAGCCTTAATTAAACCACAAGTTTGAAGTAAGTAGTTTAGACGATCTTAATGAAGGACTTCACACGAAATGAATGACACATTTACAAATAAATGGTGTAACCAAGTCCTGCTGCTGAGGTTACCAGCTCTGTGGAAGTATCTAAATATCTGTTCCAAAGGGAAAAAGAAAAGAAAACTACTGTTATTTAAAATCTAAATATATGTCCATCAGGTGTGGCCATATAATGCAAACCTCATGATACTTGGTTCTGGGGTCTGTTAGGATGAATGCTGAAGAGGGAAAGAGATCCAAATTAACCATAGCCTCTTGTCTAAAAATAGATCCTCTCTGTCCACCTTTTGATATCCCCACACTGTGAACTAAACTTTATCTTTTATAGACTGATATGATATCGACCTTGGAGGGGGAAAAGTGTATGACAACCAATCTGACAGCCGAGAAAGAGACATTTGAACTTGAATGAAAACTTTTCTGCAAAAATATGAGTGTTATCTCGAGCAAATTACTTATTCAGCTTTGTCCTCCAGTTTTAGTGTAAACTACTGTCCTTAGACTTTGTAAACTTCAGAGTTCAAAGATCACTTCAGCCATACAAATTTTCTATACCTATTAGACATGTTTAAATACGGCACTAGTAATCGGAAGAATATAAATGTTTTATGCAAACACTTAAGTCGGAACAGGGCCGGTCCAATCCGGTCCTTTCAGAAAGAAATGTCTTTCAGCGGCGCTGGTGGCCTAGTGGTCCAAGACTCCAGGCCGCGACCATTTGCTGCATGTCTTCCCCCCGCTCTCTATTCCCCACATTTCCTGTCTCTCTTCCGCTGTCCTATCTTAAAGGCAAAAAAAGACAAAAACAGTTTGTCTGGTCAAGAGGAGTTGTCTATGTCATTAGTTGTTCGGATCAAATGCTTGATTGAGGCATTTATTTCTGATTGGTGTAAAAGTATTTATTTGTGACATGATGTGGCTTTACACCCGAAAACATAGGATATATTAATCTATGCTTTTGGAGTGATGCAACGGGAGTTTCTGCTTCAGTTATTTCCAGAATGCAGAGGAGAAATTACTTATTCTTGTGTTGTGTTGCGTTGCGTTGTGGGGCTTAGCGTGGTGTTACATGGTTTGCGTGGCATGGTTTGCGTGGCGTGGCGTGGTGTTGCGTTGCATCGCATGCTGTTGCATTGCGTGCTTTTGCATTGCGTGCTTTTGCATCGCAAAGCCAAGCAATGTAACGCAATGAAATGCAACACAATGCATCGTGTTGCCTGGCTTTGAATTGCATTGCACCGCATTGCATTGCATCACATTTCCTGGCCTGGCATTGTGGGGATTGGCGTGGCGTGGCGTGGCGTGGCGTGGCGTGGCGTGGCGTGGCGTTGCATGGCATTGTGTGGTGCGGCATGGCGTGGCGTGGTGTGGTGTCAATTTAAAATGTTGGGTTTTAGCTGAATGAATATAGATATTGCAGTTCTGAACAAAACTTGTCTGTAGCTAAACCAACTTTTTTATTGGAGACTTTAAAAGAGCTCATGGTTGTTTGATTTGTCCATTGTTTAAAAAAAAAAAGAGGAAAAGGCAGATGTGAAATGAAAAGCAGACATCCAGAGTGACAGACACAGAGGCATTACACAAGGGTGACATCTCTGGTGCACATACAGGGGGAGTGGAGGGGCAACCTGTTGATAATTGGGTTGAAGAAAAATTGCACACATTAACAGCAGTAGATTATCTTTGGGGAGCCCATGATGACAGATTATATCCTCCCCTCGGTAGATCAGTTGTAACTGACTGCGAACCGCCCCCTGGTTTCCAACAAATATCCCTGTTTCTTTACTGTACACTTCAAATGTAAAGTTGTAACTCTCTGGCTTAGACGACATTACCAGATTGTAACATTAGTCAAAGTTAGGTACAATTGGCAGCACATCCAACCTTTGAATGATCAGTATGATGTGTGGCAACACTAATCAGCACTGAGACAGGACACCGATATTAGCTGGAACACTCACTTCAAATCAGATTTCAGTGAAATATAGCATGTGCCTCGATCAGCATGTTTGGGTATGTGTGACAGCAGTAGCATCCATCAAGTACACGTTTAAAGGCAGGTGGCCACACGTGTGTGGACGTGAGGGGCTGCACTAACGTGATATCTGTCAGACTTTTACCAGAAACTGATAAGTTTTTATTTTGAATCAAGCAAATGAAAAAGTGACAGCATGACACGTTTCAGGCCACATGATGTGACTTTTGAGCACGTGCACATTATAGCTGCAATATTAAAATGACATAATGTTCAGCCATGTCCCTTTGTTCTATTTTGGTTGCTGTTTGACTTTAATGACTGAATAATAATAAAAAAAATATCTTTTTCAGCACCATCAGTTTATTACAAATGTCAGAATTTATTTTGTTCTATTGTGGTTGCTGTTTGACTTTAATGACTGAAGAATAATAATAAAAAAAAAGTATTTTTCAGCACCATCAGTTTATTATGAATGTCAAAATTTGTCCTGACCTGAAAATGTCACATCACAATGTAGGAATTATTATTATTGTTATATAATTAGTAATCTTTCCTGAGAGTTTATTTATGAGTTGAAGGAGCTTTGCTGCAAAGTTGTAGGTTTAACACAATGTAATCTTTCTTAACTGTAAATATTGGACTCTCAAAATAAAACTGGTATTTAACATGTATTGCTCTGACAAGCGCTGAGATTATAGACTGAAAAACCCTCAGTTGTAAATCACGTCTTGTTTGTTGGGAGCTTAGCCAAACTTTTAACCGCATACCGGACACAGAATAAACTCCCCGTGGAAACATTTAAAGGCATTCCTGTGTTCCTTATGAACAATGCAAAGCTGGACTGTTTATTGACTTTCTGTTAATTGGGAAAATGTGGGTGTTTTCTTTAACCACACTAGGAAAGCTTGTTAAGGCAGATCAACCAAAATGAACTACGCTGTGCTGAGAGGACCCTGTACTGTACCAGTTCTAAAATGTCTGAAAGATAAAAACAAACAAACCCATCTTCTAAAATAAGAAGTTAATGGGGTTATAGTGACCTTTGTGACCTTGTGAGTGGCAGATATGTCTCTATAGCAAGAGTTGAACTGTTGCCTTCACTTAGACACCAGAAGCTTCAGCATCTCAGGCCTTTAAAACTTCCTGGAAACTGGAGTGCAACATACATTAAACATGTCATAGAGCTATTCTGTTTCCTGTCACCATAATTAATCAGATTCTTTATGTAGTATCTTGACCTACATACAGTACTTGTCAACAAGTCAGCAGTATATCCCTGTTCTTCAGAGTGGGAAACTGTGATAGTGTCGAAGAGGCCAAAGTCTTGCCAAACTGTTGCGGGTGGTGTGATGTTTAGTTGGCTGCACACACTGTACTCTGCAGCTGTCAGAAACAACTGCTCTCATGGCTCACAGACAAGAGTTGGGTGATACTGAGGGTGTTTTTAAATGGTTTAAACAACTGGCCATGTATTTATGCCTCATCAGCAACATGGTGTGAAATGTGACACAAACAATCAAAAGTGGGGTGGGACTGTAATCCAATAAACCACGAGAATACTGCAGCAGCTTCAGTTGTCTGTTCTGTGGTTGTACAAATAAAGTGTGGAGTTGGCTCACGGGCATGACTCTGAAAATGGGAAACACACAACGTCCTCAAACATAAACCAACAAGGTGATAAAAACTACGGCTGTCAAACAATTATTTGAATCGCAGTTAATCCCAGAATTTCAATAGTTAATGATGATAAATCACAGGTTCAAAACTCTATTATTTTACATCTCTTAACAGTTTTAAAGTCCAAATTATCAACATAAAGCTTTTTTTATTACCATAGGAATCAAATAAATGTACTTCTTAATGTGATTTTCAGATGTATTACTCTAATAAATGCTGCACCAGTGTGGTCTGAAACCATGACTAAGCTTCACAGTGCTTATTCCAGAAATCCAGTGTTTATTTATTCTTAATGGATAACACAGTTACACATTATTATATATGCAGGAGTGCATCTACAAAATGTCCAGTCAGTGTCATTACTCCAAGATCATTTTGATTATGCACTGACGTCCAGTGATCCCTGATTCCAGGACATCCAGTACTCCTCTGTTTTAGTGAGGCATATGACCGGTCACAACATGCCAACCTGAGGACGCACCTTAGAATCCAGTCTTCCAGAGTGTACTTCCAGTAGATCTTAATGAGAACAGCTAAGAAAGGATCAACAGTAACTCCCTGAAGAGTTAATAAAGCAACTTCCCTAAGCCTCTGTTCATCTACAGGAGGAAGAGACATCAGTAGTCAAAGGCAGATAGCGCCCTCTGCTGTTTAAAAGGGCTACTTGAATTCATTTTTCATCACAGCTATTTGAGTTGTTACTTTCTTAGTTGTAGAAATTTTGTCTGTCTCACGAGGTGCCGTTCTTTCCCTACAATCATTCTCTATGATTGCATACCTCACCTTTACTTCAGAGCAGTGTTTCCCAAACTGTCCAGCCCACGTTCCCCATAATATAGATGCCAAAGACTTGTGACCCCCACTGTTCCTCAAAGTGATTTAATGTGGCTTCATTTAGCTGGTCTGCAGAAAATAAGCCTACCTATATGAGCATGTGTCTGTGTTTCCTGTGCCGTTATGAATTAACCTACTGCTACTGATGCTTTTGATAATTAGCTGTTCATTCATCCTAATCTTAGGAGTCATCTGACAAAAAGAAAGGCAGAAAACTCATTACATTTTCTATCGTCAAGGTTTTTTTTCAAGTTAAGTGACTATTTTTGTTGATATTTTTTACTATAATGGGTAAAATGTACTATTTTTAGATCACTTAAAAAGAACAAAAAAAAAAAAAAGGATGACATCTCACGCCCCCCATTTGTGTTTCACGACCCGCACTTTGGGAACCCCTGATTTTGAGTAGTCAAGGATTCTGCAGTGTGGGATCTGAACTTCAGGGCGTCACATGGCCTGTCAGTTTGTTTTATTGCTATGTTTGGTGTATGTCACATTTCAAGGCTTCCTGGGATATTGTAAAAGTGACATGAAGCTAACATCTGAATCTTTTCACAAACAGCTGCTAAGAAACAGTCATCCATGCTTACAAGAAATGCCTTAAAAAGTGTTTATTCTTGAGGAGGTACGTGACCCAGGTCACATGACAGTACATCCCCTGTGAAACTCTCTCATGTGTTGCGTTTTCAGTATCAGGTTCCCAACATGTGCTCAGGAATAATGGGTCTCTGGCTGAGGAAGCTCATTAAGCAAACACATAACAGCATCATAAAAATTGAATACTGCATGTACCTGTGGGTTTGTGGTCAAAGAGGCAAACACCTTGACTTTGCATGACTACAGCTGTGAAGATATTGAGTGTTAAAACTGGCAGTGGCTTTAACATTTCATACAAATGCTTTGAAAACTTGATATTCCTGGCTTGTTATTAAGAAGAATATGTTGAAAAAGTCAGACTTTGATTTTCAATAGTTGTAGTCATGTTTGTTCTTTGCCTTGGCATGCAAAGCGGGCCTCATTAAATAATGTGATTCTTGAAGCTATCGACTGAAGAAATTGGATTCGTCAAATAAAATGATGGTTGTTTGCTTTTTTCATGGAACATAGAAAACTTCACACATCATGAAATTATATATCAGAAAATCAATTTACACAACATTTTTGCAAATTTTTTGAGGTTACTTAAATTTTAGTTATTAAATAGGAACATAAAACGTATTATTATAATAAGTTATTTAGGGCAGCATGCACTCTTAAAGTCAACAATTCAAATCTTGGTATTGCTCTTTAAAATTTAAAATTAATTTGTACAAATGGATATATATTGCATTTTAGTTGTTTGCTCTTGTTTGTGTTTGTACGAGGATGTTATATTTTCAGAATGGAAATTTAACAAAAAAAAATACTTAAGTAAATTGAATTAAATTAAATTCAATGTACAATATGATAATAGCAATAGTAATAATAATAATACAACTGAAATGATGACAATAATAATAATGATATTAATAACAGTAATGATATTAATAATAATAACGGCAATGATTATAGTGATTATAGTAATAATAATGATAATAATGATAATAATAATGAATGTAGTAATAGTAATAATGATATTAATACCAGTAATAATAATAATAATAATAATAATAATAATAATAATAATAATAGTAATTATAGTAATAATATTGATAATAATTGTAATAATAAAAAAAATACTTTAATGTAATATATGTAATATACTGTAAATCCTCATAAATTGGATCCACATATTGCAGCCAGTATCACCCTACCGGTGTTCATTCACATACATGATAGGTTGGACTGAGAGAAAGATCTTACTTTTTAATGACAGATATGACCCAAATTTTCTCAGCCTTTATCCAACTTTCTTTCTTGGTGCCTGCTAACAAAAAGCAGCTTGTTCAGATAAAAAAGTAAACGTAACATATTCATACTATATGTACAGATGTCCGGAGGTGGAATCTTTCTCATGATCAATGAAGAGTTAAAAGGTGATGCCACTTATTTTAATACTCCAGCGAAGTTACCACCAACTCTCATCAGATGGTAATAGTTTCCCTCTAATGGCGGGGCTATCAGCGCTAATGTTTGTGACTGTGGTGTTCTTTGCATTGCGGCTAACATGCATTAAAAGAGCATATTGTGCTCCACATGAATGCAAAATGGCTCATTTAAACGTATGCAAACTACATCAGTGCATAGGAACACTAATTTCTTTACAGTGCAGTGTAAGGAGCATTTCACCCTCTGCACATGTAAATTAGACGTTGTCTTTTTGCAGTGTTTGCAAAGATGAGTGCATGCAAAAGCCATGCAATGCTCTTGTGAATCAGGTTCTCACTTTGCACTAAAATATGAATATTTACACTTCTCAGTCTAAGAGAACATGATGTAAAGGCCTGCCTCTAATACAAGCCTGCTTCATATGAACTCTTCAGGCGCTCCTTTGTGCCCACCACCATCAGACTGTTAAACAGTAACGGAGGCCACAGACTGCACCACGCTGACCACTGACCATCTTTATTATCTATTTGTATTTTTACTTATTTTACTTTATTTTATTTTACTTATTGAAACTCCTTCTTAATTGTACTTATGTGTGGGTTGCTGTAACAACTGAATTTCAATAATAATAATCAATAAAGTGATATCTTATCTTATCTTATCTTATCTTATATAGAAGCCTGGCACTTTCAACAGTAAAAGCAAATAAAGGCCCTGGTTTAAATAATGAGCATTAACAGTATAATATATATACTGTATATGTAGCATATGCATACACATTACATGATTGCCCATGTTTTCTCATTACATTTAAAGCGTTTGTCGAGGTAAACTGTTTTAAAACATCCTCTGACCTGGAAACAGTGTTCACTGATGCTTTGTTTGGGGATATATTTGCTGATACACAAAAGCTGCACAAAAGTGTACATTTTTATCATCTCAACCGTGTTCTGACATGAGATCAGATGGAGGAGAATGCCTCTCCAATATGGCGGTGGCAGAGATGTATGTGACACAGCATCTACATTTTTATATCTATCATTTTAAACACAGAGGAAGAAGTCACACAAAGTATTTTAATGTTATCTAACAGTTTGCCTGATAAAATATGAGACTCATGAAGGCTGACACAAGAATGTGTTTTGGTGCTGAACTGAAAAAGAGGGAACAAGTAGTTCAAGATCACTTTGGATGGTGAAATCTAATTCCATAAACAAATTGAGTTGAATAAATGAGCTAAAGTTACCGCCTCTAAGCCATTTATTCAAAACACAAGATTACATCAGAGTCTTACAAACAACCTGCTCCACCTTTGAGGACAAAAATATGTTTGACGTTTTTGTGCTTCACAGAAAACCTGACCGGCCTTGATTGGTAACACTCACAGCTTCGGATGATATTAAACTTGTTATCAAAACAAAGGATGATTAATATTTGTGTTATAAAGACTTTAACTGCTAAATGATTAAAAAGATGCAAACAGATCCCTTCATGGCCAAGGGAAAAATCGACACTTGAAGCATCCTGCTTTTTTAATTGCCAATCCTCCTTTAGAAGCACAAAAACCCTGGAAGGTGATAACCTAACTATTTTTAATATCCATATTAATGCCAAAGATAATAGTCCTCTGTTCTCATCTGGCAGCTGTTAAGTATGATGAGGAGATTGCGTGTCAAGTAAAAGCAGAGTTTATTGAGTGCATGGGCAGGGATTTGAAGGAAGGCGTTATCAAACCTGAACGTGAAATCAGTAAGTCATGCTGCAAAACTGAAATGCCACAGCCTTGATTAAAAATCCCCTTTCATGCTCAAACTCATAACCAGAATTCTCCAAAAACAAGTGATGCTAATGCCGATGTAACAAGGCCATTCATATTCTCTCATGGTCACTTTGTGCTACAGGGTTTAAAGAGCTCTGTGAATATTTCTTTCATTTAAAAATCTCTCCCTGACCTTCATGACAGACTGACTGTGTCAGAGTCAGCAGGGGCGGGCATAGAAGAATGGGTGAAAAGCAATTAACATTACAGCTGTAATGACTGGAGGTGTTGTCATTCATAAGAGTCAAAGGATTGAAAAATGCTGTATGGTGTTATTTCATTCAAAAAGAGACTTACATGAAGGTGATGTTGAAGAGTTATGAGTCTGCAGCAGAACTTTTGTCTCTGGTGGAGCCACGCAGTGTCCTTCCTTTAAAATGAAAGCTTGCAAGTTTCACTCCTGCAGTGATCAGTGTGTCCTTGAGTCAGTTATGAACCTCTCTCTCTCATCATAAGTACCTTCGTTAAAAGCTTAAAAGTTAAATACAACCCTTCATCTCTTTTTGTTCTGTCTGACATAAAAAAATATCTCAGCAACAATGAATTGTTCAGTTGACTTAAGGAAGATTAATAACCAACTATTTTCATAAGTATCCATGGTAGTGTTGTAAGTTAAATGTCAAATACTTGTTAGTTCCAGCTCCTGAAAACATTTGCATCCACTACTTTTTGTTGTTATTTCTTCAAGTGAGCGAAGAGAAGAGGCTCCCAAACTTTTCCTGAGGGCTCGTCTTTCCACGTCTGTGAAAATATTGTCAGCCCTGTCCTCCCCTCACCTTACACATCATCACATACATGTACATATCTGAAAAAAAACAACTCATCTTTAGATTTATTTGGAACGTTGTCTGCAAAAAATATGGTTTTGCAACTTCAATGTACAACATCAAACTGCTTTTTTTTTTAAACCTTGCCGTGCTTCCAGTCTTAACTCCAGGCCAATGGAATCACTGGTGTAGAAAACTGGTTTTTTTTTTATGTTGGTTGGATTAGAAAGCAATTCAAAGACATAACTCTGGGCTCTTTGAAGTTGTCATAAGCACTAAATTTAGTTTTTTGAATCCTGTAAGTGAATAGATCACGAAAACAACCATTCTCTTAAGTTACAGCTGCATCAGTCAGGAAATATGTTCAAAGCATTATTTTAACACTCCAACTTTCTGAATGTGACGATCTGCTGTGTCTGAGTCTTGTGTACAATTCAAAGGTTTACTGATTTATCTATACACCATGAAAATAATCATTCCGTAAAGCTGCGGCTGCATCCATAAACTCAGTAAAAGTCAGAAAAAAAGACTATCACCAAATATTTGAGTGAGAGATAAACATTGGCGGAGTCTGACTTTTTCGACCGAGGTTGCCCAACTGGGGCACCAACTTTTTGAATGGGTGGCTGTGTGTGGTAAACATTAGGGGCTTATCCCAAAACTAAGAGGGTTACATTCCACTAATCACATCGACTTCAACTTTTAAAAGACTATCAAAAAAAAACATGTTGTATGCTGGTATTTAATTTAAAACTTCAAAGGTAACTCAACAGAGGCTAAAGCCTGATTTATACTTCTGCGTTGAATCAAAAGCATAGCCTACGCCATAGCTCTGCGTAGCTCCCATACCTACACAGAGGCCTATGCATGTAGTCCATGCGCGCCTCCTCCAAAATGTAGCTTAACATTGAATCTACGCGGACCACAAGCCCTGTGATTGGTCTGCTTGGCGGCATTGTATTTCCTGCATTTACAGCACTTCCGGGATCCCCTCACATCGCCCATGTATTTCATCTCCTCTGATTTCTCCTATCCATTCTTCCCTGTAATTGTTTCTGTATGATAAACAGCAACATGTATTAGCTCTAAATGATCATAATAGACTCTGAATTGCTGCGAAAAAAGTAAACAGAGATCATAGCAGGGCCGGAAACACACAACCCAACACATCGACCACTGCTGCGTAGAGTCAACGCAAAAGTATAAACCAGGCTTAACAAAAGCATCTCCTTATTGTTGTCCGCTCTTTGTTTGATAGATGTTTAACTTTTAGTACAAACTTTAGATGTCAGGGTTGCACATTGATAATGGTCTGAAGGCCTGGGGCAACCAAACCTTACATGTAGGTGACTCACTCTGGCTGTCAGGCTTTGTTCTGATGTTGTGAATCTTAACACAAACATCAGAAGTTCTTCATGTTAGTGTCAGCAAAGGCCAACGCCTGATCCCTAAATGTTTCCAGCTGCAGATTGAGCAAAGATAGCAGACACACAGACACATAGTTTGACAGTATGTGCTCATGCACTCATGGTATCAGGGTTACTTTTAGGTATTTAAGAGTATTTCATTGTTCCTCTCTGCATCATTGATTAGCTTTGCTTCACCTGTAACCCACAGACTTCAACTTAAACTTGCAGTTAAAGATAAGGTAGCTTGTATCTTTCAGTAATTGTAATTTTACAGCTAAAGAAGGAGGTGTTATGTTTCTTTACGTTTCCTGCCTTATTATTTTCTTAAGCTTAAATTTGTTCCACCAAAGATTTACTTTGGCCGGCACATTTGGGAGCGTGTTGCTTCTGTATATTAGCATCTATCCCTGGATGTTTTCAGAAGCTTCCAGATTAAAGTCCTCCTGACAGGGTTTTAGTGGAGTCTTCCTAACAGATCCTCTAAAGTTTAGTCAGACTTGAGGGGGATTGCTCCTCAGCTCTGCGTACAGTTTGTTTTGGACTTCAAGTTCAAAACCTGGCTGGGTCATTTGAGGACACCCAAACTTGAAGACTCTCCAGCTCGGCTTTGGCTTGCTGCCTTGCCCACTCGTGCTCTTCCTGTCTGAGGCTGTGTGTGCTGGCTGCAGGGTTCCTTCTAGGATCTATGTCTCTCTATCTCTCCTCTGTTATATCCTCAGTCCTGACCAAACCCCCCATCTCTGCCAGAGAGATTCGATGCTGCCAAAATAACCCAGAGCAGGAAAGGTGTTCTCCAGATGTTGAGAGATTCCTGGTGTTTCCCAGGTGTAGAATTGAGCATATTTTCCCATCAGTAAATAAAGTAAACACAGATGTGACTGTGTATTCTGACATTTTACAAGGAAAGTTGATCATGTTAGAACAAATTATCCCCAGAAATCGTCTCAGTTACCTGCTGCTTCTCGTAGCTCCAGGCAGTTTTAATTTCACTCTGTGTTTGAAAGTGAAATGTGACTCTCCTCCGCGCTGTGACTCATGCTAAACTACTGTTTGGGTTCATTTCTGACCTTGGAAAAAGAAGCCCTTTTCAGCTGAAAATATCCTTCTCCGTCTCCATTCAGAGCATGCAGACCTTGAGTTTAACACCGATGATAGGTCCTACTTTTGCACATGCTGAGTTTTAAACAGGACCGCACCAGTCTGCCAGACTCTGTACGTTCAGCGGCTTCCTCCAGATGAAGACTGGAATTATAAATATTATAAATAGTCAACCCTTGTTTCTAGGGATGGGACATGATTTTCGAATGTACAAATAATTGTTCCCCTTTTTTTTTCATTTTAAAAGTACAATTTTTCATCGTTTTCACCAGTGCCTGGTTGTAATACGGTGTTTCCGCCAGACGGTGGAGATAGAGCGTCTGAAAGCTGTTTGCTAGCCGCCTTAAAGGTGACATATCATGCAAAATCGACTTTTGAATGGTTCTCTACCTGAAATATGTGTCCCTGGCATGTCTACAAACCCCCCAAGAATGAAAAAAATCCATTCTGCCCCTGTTTTGATTTCTCCACCTTTCTGTAAATGTGTGTGAAACGAGCCGTTTCAGACTTCAGTGTTTTTGTTACGTAACAACAATATCCGGTCTGTCACGGAGTCAGAGCTCGGAGCTTGTTCAGACCATAGACTGTATAAAATACAACTCAACCCCTCCTCTGTTTTTCATTACCTGCACAAATGTGTGCTAACAAGGAGCTTAGAAGGGAGGCATGCTAGTTGTAGGCTCTCTTAATAAACACAAAGGTCGTTTTTACTCCCCACGTCTGCAGATTTGAAGATCTAGTGGATGATTTTTATTTCTCATCGAAAAGTGCTAGGGCTAGTTAGCATAGCTACATAGCTACATGTCTTAGCTGTAGCTGTAGCTGTGTACCAAGACACACGTCGACATACTGACAAATAAAACAACAAGAAACAAAAAATCTGTGACCAATCGTTCAGAAAGGTCCTGCTGCCATTCTGGCAGAGGTCGGTTTTACTCCCCACGTCTGCAGATTTGAAGATCTAGTGGATGATTTTTATTTTTCATGGATAAGTGCTAGCGCTAGTTAGCATAGCCACATAGCTACATGTTCGTAGCTGTGTACCAAGACACACGTCAACATACTGACAAATAAAACAACAAGAAACACTAAATCTGTGACCAATCCTTCAGAAAGGTCCTGCTGCAGGCGCCTCTCCGTCAGGATCAGATTCTGGATCAGATTCAGAGGGTTGAAGTAACGCTAACTGTGGGCAGCCGTGTATATTCAGCCAACATGTAAACATTAGATCAACGTGCCACTTTCTGAGGGGGCGTGGTCAGAGGGAAAACAGACCGTTCTGAGGAGGGCTGAAGAAGAGGGTTTTTCAGGCATGCCAAAATCTGATTTCAAAGTGTTTTTTTGAGCATAAACTTTAAAGACATGTTTTGGGGACCTCTTAGACCAATATATATTGATGAAAAAAAGCGTGATATGTCACCTTTAAGTAACAGAAGAAGAAGAATAACTGCATTGAATAGCAAAAGAAGAAGAAAACATTTGCGACAGTCACTGTGATTTTCTCTGTTTCTGCATCTCACACTGCTACACACGTATTTCCAGAGACTGAGCATGACTGTAAAATATAAACACACACACCATGCCACGTCACAGAAACACAGGTGCAAAGATCAAGACGGACACTGTTGTGCCCGCTACTCGCAGCACTTCATCCTGCTGCTGGTTAACGTGCCACACAAATGGACCGTTAGCAGGACAGGTGTGTGTACGTGTGCACGCAGGAGGGATTATTCAAATAATCTCTGAATAGATGCCAATGATTATCGAATAGTATTTTGGCTTGAAATGCCCATCCCTACTTGTTTCATCTGTTAACATGAGGGAGGCGGAGTTTAAGACCTATACTGCAGCCAGTCAGCAGGGGGAGCTCTAAATCTTTTGGCTTCACAGTCAGTGAACACATCCATACACTGTATATTAAAATGAACGCCATGTCAGATACTGAATATATTTATCAGTCATTTCCTGTTTCTGTTTCTATTTTATAGTAAACGAAAATGTATATGTTTACTGGCCTCCAATGACTAGGTCTGCTAAATGATAAACTTAAATTAAATAAGAGTGACGACTGGATAAAAAACAGGCTGAGTTAGCAGTTTTGAAGGTTCTTGCTGGAGTGTTTTTTTTTTATGCTATATTGCGTAGTGTTATCAGGCACCGTGTGCAGATAAACAGCTTAAAGGTGATTTGTTTTATCAGCAGCAGCTCCACTGCTCGTAGCCATGTTGTTTTAGCCACATTGTTTCTTTCTCTTGACTTCCTGAAGCATATCACAGAGCTGACTTCGACGCAGGAGGAAGTAAAACTGAAAGTTATGCAGAGAGGAAGCGATCACACACCACCCTTCATGATACACACTGTCTGACTTAGCGGCTTGTTTCAGTTAAGTTAGGCGTTCTGTAAAGTCTACGGAGCTGAGTGTGTGAGTGTACAGAAGAACACAGGTCAGACAATCCTCCTTTTTCCTCTCTGTATTTTCCGTTGACATTTACATGACTCAGTGATCCTTCTATCTTTTCTTGTTCTTTATATTATGTCAGTGTCTCGTACATGAGTGTGTCTCTGCTCATCGGTTCATGTTAAAATCATCTCAAGAGAGATACATCCTGCAAAACACTGGATTCTGAGTAAGCGGGTACATCTAAGTCGCTATGTTTTACTTTAAAATATCCTGTGACATAATTATTTTTTATGATAAAAACAGATCAGCATAATAAAACAATTATCCACAACAATGGTTCATTTGTTTCAGAACGCCTGCAGAGGAAGCATGCAGACAAAGTTGTATTTTCAGTTTCTTGAAAGCTTGAAATAGATTTAGAAGAAAACACATTAGATATGAGAGGATGAGGCTTGAAGACTGCTCACTCACTTAAACAGTTTTCAGAACTGAATCCATTTTTGTCTTTGCAGCGGGATTTTCAGAGACGACACATTAGGATAATTAGATTTACAGACATCTAAGTAATCAGATGATTCAGGCTGATCTGGAGGAAATGGCTGAGAAGTAAACAAAAGGCTTTTCAGCCACAGCCCTCCGACTGCTCTTAGTGTTGGATTGAGACTAAAGCAGATTTAGTCTTGTACCTGAACCTTTTGTTGCAATTAGTCCTAAGCTTATTGAAGGTTTATGTCAACTTAACCCTGTGCTGAAATCTGCTCTGGTGTCGAAAGGAAAACCAGAGCCTTAATCACAATCTGTGCCTCTCCGGTTGAATATTCAAACATTTTGAGATTCAGAAAAGTTTTTCAGTTTGCTGGGAGTTTGTTAGAAAAGCTGGGAAGATAGTTTGTTAGCATGAGATATGATTGGCCCGATAGAATAACCACAACAGGAAACAACAAATTCTGTGTCATAAATGTACTGCTATGTCTCTTACCCAGTGACAGCTGGGGTTGGCTTCAGCCCCTTCTGACCCTGAACAGGATAAGTGGTCTAGATAATGGAGGGATGGATGGGTAATTGTATTGAAGCCTAGTAAAGGTATTTTCTTCTGGGTGTACTATTATTGGCAAATAAAATCAAGTGTTTGTAGTAATAAATTGTGGCTTTAATTAAAGATCCAAAATAGCATTGCACTGCAAAAAAACTGTGGATGACGCACCTCTATCTCCTCCCACTGTAAAAAAAAAATGAGGCCAAAATACTGTTGCGTGGGACTTAATATATATTGCCTTGTGCACAGCACTGTTAGTCCTCATAACTTGGTACAGGTGATAGAAGACTGAATCGCCTCCTCTTCTTATTTACACCACACAGGTTTCACCCAAGCCTTCATCAGGTTTGCTGCAAACCCGATGTCTTATTTGTTGATTTGACTTTAGACCAGCAGTGAAGCGGCTGTAAATAAGATGAGTAAACTCTTCTCAAAGATTCAGAGTATTTAGTGTGACTGTGGCCTCGTTCTCGTTTGAAAGTTCAGCGGTGCTCTCTGAACTCACTAAACCTACAAGGTTGGCCGTTTTTAATTGCCATTTCGGCAAAGCGGGCCAGAACTAATGTGCGCTGTATTCGGGTTGAAAAGAAAAAGTTCTTTGACATTTCTCTAAGAGGGACCCCTGCGGATTGGAAAACACTGCTGCTGATCACAGAGGTTACTGTGCAGCATACAAATTTAAAGTTCAGAGCAGAGAGCAAACTGTGCAGCAGTGCCCAAAAAAGCACACACACCAAACACACACACAACTAATAGCGTGGCACATAGAATTAGTGTGTTTTTCCAGTATAAAAGACAGGCAGGGTGCTGGCAGCAGACTTTAAAGTTAAGCTGCAGATTTGTCTCATAAGGTCGACCTTTTATTTTTCCAGACTGTTATTTGTCTTCTTCTGTAGCATTTCGGCCCACGTTGATCTAAACAAGCAAACTCAAGAGCATCTCCATGGTAGCTGATTGGAGCAGCATCAGGGACGCTAAAAAAAAGCTGTAAAGCAGATTTTTAATTATGTGGAGTTCATTGCACTCTTACATAAACAATCCACAGCAGCAGCGTTGTCAAGCATTATGCCGGCCCAATGATGAGAGTATCATTTCTCCAGACTCAGACCACCCTGTGATGACACAGTAATGTATCAGTGTAAAGAACACCCAGTGTGCCCTGATGACTGAGCAGTGATTAGCTTATTTCATTAAGTAGCCTACACCACCTCTAATCTTCTTCTGGTGGCCTAATCCTCCTCCAGCCTTCGGAGCAAGAACACTGTTACTTTTCATTGTGGTGCTTTTTACAGTGATTAGTCATTATCGGCCCGGTTCAAGGGCCGTCAGTGCTGCCAGGCTGCCTGCTGTTTACTCAAGTCCAGACTTAAAGAAATGAAATGCTGCTTAGTTTAATGGAGGAGAAATACCAAATTCATAATGTCAGTGATTTGTATTTAAAGTGAAAAATGTTCGAGCATGACGAGGGCGTCTTTTCATTTTATAGTTTAGCCTCTTCTCCATCCGTTAACATGGAGGCAGGTTTATGACCTATACTGCAGCCAGTCAGCAGAGGGAGCTCTACATGTTTTGTCCTCAAAGCTAAAGAGCTCATGTAGTATCTGTTTTTATGAACAGTGCATGGTGTGGATGTAGCCTAAATGCGATGTGATGGATGCTCACTTCCTGGTAGGACATGATGTTATAGGGAGGGGGGCGTACTTTGCTGTTGTCTTGTTAGCTTGCATTTTAACTCAGCTAATGTTACAACCTCCTTAAACACCAAAAACATCACGAGCCACAAAATCAGCTGCAGACAAGAGCTCAACAGGAGTCTAGCTGTAGTTCTTTAGGAGGTGACCCTCCATGTTATCCAAACCTTGTAACATATAAGTCTGTCACTACAATGTCAGATTCAGGCTCCTTTAAGTTTAAGAATGGCACTAAGCTTTGCTTTGTGGAGAACACAGTGGCTGAGGAGGCTTCATCAATTACAGGACTCTACAAGGGTGTGACCTCAGTGGTTTGGCCCCCCCCAGGAAACCTTACTAGCTACTCCAGGTGCCACCTCATAATCCTTAACCATGATTGGCTCTCTGCCCAGTCAGATGCAGGACTTGAGGTCAAACCAACGTATTCAGCAGTTTTGCAGCTGAGTGCTGGAAGCTGGCGTTGCTTTTGTAGGAACTTTTTATGGTGACTTTTAGAATAACATTTTTATTTAATCAGTAGATGTCACTCATGAAAGCTTGACATGTTCCAAAACTATTTTTTTTTTCAATTGAAAGTCCTATACACAAAGTTAGTAAGTAAAGGTTATTTATAGAGCACCTTTTTCTGAACATGCATCCCAAAGTGTTTCAAAAAAACAAAATAAAAAGCAAAAACTACAAGAAAGCAAATAAATACATTAAAGCAGACATATACAGGTCACACAAAGGTGGTCTAAATAAATGGGCCTTCATCTGCTTAAAAAAAAAAAGTGCAGATCCAAAGTTTAGAACATGCAGCAACCTCCGGTCTCAAAATATGAAGCCAATGCGGAAATGCTAAAAAGTGTAGTTCCTCCAGCGTCCACTTGAGGCTGGCTGCAGAAACACCAGAAACCACATAAACACCCATTCAAAGCAGACAATCTTTACAGCAGAAATAAACATGTTTACAGCCTGGTTCAAAAAACGGCTCAGGTCTATGTAGCTAATTCTCTATCGGCACATGACTGACTTGACTGACAGGCGTGAACACTGTAGCTGTTGGCTAGGAGGCTCAAACACCGCATCTTTACGTCACACTAAGTTTGATTTAGTTCAGCATTACCAATATGGCTCCGGTTCAAACCCTGATCAGGGGACCTCAGAGTCCTGCTGGAGTTATGTGACCTCAGTAGCTCTCATATAAGCTGGAGTTTGACCATGCAATGCTCTGCACACAGTCACATTACGACTTTGTTTAGCAGTTTAAGTTGCATGATTGGTAAACACAGAAAGGGTCACGAAAAAGTCTTCTGGCCATGCCTCTGCAGCAGAAGTTGGGCCACTCCAGTTATAAAAGTCTGGACACACTCCAGCTCAAATATGTATCAACCACAGAATGTATAAATAATGGACGTAGTATCCATGATGTCACCCATCTGTTCCTAAGCGCTGTTTTGAAGCCAATTGTTGGCGGCAGCCATATTAGTAATGCAGAACTCAACCAAACTTAGTGTGAGGTAAAGAGGCGGGTTTGAGCCTCCTAGCAAACAGCTATATGTTCCCGCCAGTCAAGTCCACCATGTCCTTATTTTGGCAAAAAATCTTAATATCTTCTGAACCAATATGTTAGAAAAAATTCGCCACACGTACAGTGTGTGCCGATAGAGATATTAGCTACGTAGAGCCAAGCCTTTTTTTTAACCTCACATGTGAGAGCCTGAACCGATCCTTAAGGTCCAGTGTGTTCTCCTTGGATCCTTTGCCAACAAGAACTTTTGATTCAAACTTTCAGCCGATCCTGTGAAGATATGCTTGAGGAGGAAATACTTTGATGTAATAAGTAGAGCAAGGGGAGTGTCCGTACTACGCCTTATTTTCACAGCCGACACTTTGACTCATCATTGTTAGAAAGCACACACGTGATTAAAAAGTTTCACGATGGCTTTGCTCCAGTACTCTTGCATGCTCCAAACCTGATCCTCCCCTGTGTGGAATGCTGTCTTAATTAATGTTATGGAGTACACCTGAGTTTTTCCTGCTATGACGTGTCTGATAGTCTGCGGTGTCTGCTGTGGTTCAGCATTATGAAAGAACCAGGACAGCTTGTTTCTAAAAAAAAAAAAAAAGAGTATTATAAAACTCTCAGGTCCCTGCTTGGTGATGTCGTGTCTCTCTGACAACCTGTGATTTATTGTGCAGCCCTAGTTTTGGGAAAGGTTGTCACTTTCTTAAAATTCATGTTGTAAAAAAGTTTGTGATTTTTAAATTGTACTGTGAAATGTGTTTTATCTTTCAGCGCTGTCATAGTTATGCACGTTATTTACCATGCAGCAAACTAAAGTGTACTCCTTATGTCTCTGTCTCTTCTATGTGGCTGGATTGTGATGATCAACCTCTGACATAACTGCAGGTAAGCCTATTACTCATTATTTAATATATACTCGTCTGAATTCAATTTTCAGGTCTGAGCCTTCTCTTTCTTCATCTACTGTTTAGTTTTCATGTGAGTAGGATGTCATAAACCCTTGTTCTTTAGTGTTTAAGACCAACATGTGTCTGTCGCTCAGAGTATTGAAACAAAGTGGGTCACATTTATTATTGTTTGGTGCTCTCCCCACATAACGGCCAGTTCAAGCCCTATTACACTAACTGTAACTGTGTTACCAGGGGACCTCATGTGACTCAGACACGAATCCCTCTGTCTGTGTTACGTGCAGATTATTTGCATGGAGTGAGCTGAGTCTGTATACAGTTGAATTGACTGAGATTACACAGGACTTAAAATCAGGACTGTGTAATATTTGCTCTCTAGTGTTACTAATAATTGACAGTCACATAATAACCGTTGAGCCTGTTGGAAGACGGGACTAATTTCTTTCCCCCTGCGTTCGTGTGTTACATCCATCTCACCACTTTGAGATCTCACTAAGCTTTGACTTTCTGCTGCTTGTTTTCAAGATGTGTAATGGAAAGAGACACTGAATTTGTGTTTAACATGTAAATAGAAATAATGCCCACACTGTAAACCCGAACAGTTCTTCTAACTCATAGCCATTAAGGGTACAGCTCTCTAAACCAGCTATTTAGTTGAACCAACAATTCATTATTGAGTTATCCGAACGATAAATGTTGTTTTAATTATATGTGAATCAATTTTATTGAGTTAATATCCATGTCCAAATAACAACTTTTGAGTGTACAGAGGGACGCTGCGTATGACGTCATCAGCGTCCTCAAGTAAGTCTTCACACACTTGAAAAACCACAATGGCTGTGCTTCGCAAAGCGGCAAAACTAGACTTCAACTTGTTCGGGTTTACAGTGCAGGAATTAAAAAACTTAGATTTTTTAACCAAATCACAGAGATGCTGAGTCACCCGGGATTCACACAGAGTCGACGGTGTACGGGTTAAATGTCAGTCTTTTACTGGTTGAATTGTTTGCTGAAAAAATTTGAATTTGCGTGAACATTTTTTTTTTTTTTGATAATTCATGGCAACAGATTTCAACAGGATAAAGATTAGCAACATCCTGCATAACCACGACCAATTATATTTTGCAATAATGATGCTTAGGTAGGTATATCAGCTCTGTTTATGAGCTTTTTTACTTTTTGACAACTTTTAACATATTACTCTGTCACCATTAGATTGTGTTTTTGCCTAGTTTAGTTGAATGCTTGTGTATAGTTGGCAACCAATAATAGATTTTACAATGTTGTTACAATGTCATTTAGCAGATGCTTTTATCCAAAGCGACGTACATACGAGAACAAGAACAACACAAGCAAAGATCTAGACAAGAGGAAACAAGATCAGTATGAGTAACAAAGTGCTTCAAGTCCATTTGGGTGCAGGTACTGCCAAGTAGTGTAAAGGCAATGCACAAAAGTAAGTAAATTAAGGAACATCTACAATGAAGCAACCAAACCATTTAAGACCTTCCATTATCATCATCAACAATGAACTCGTCATCATCACAATAATGACCAAAGTACCAAGTGCTGGGTCACTCAGGAGCTGAACACAGATTCCCAGAGTAGAGCAGGACAGTGCGAGTCAACTGTAGCTGGAAGACACGATCTGCCACTGGGGACAACAGTGGAGAACAGTCTAGTTTAGTGCAAAGTGCTTCCTAAAGAGCTGGGTCTTTAGCTGTCTTTTGAAAGTAGAGAGGGACTCTGCAGAGCGAATGGAGTTGGCCAATTCATTCCACCATTTAGGGGCAACAGAAGAGAAGAGTCGAGCTAGTGAGTTTGAGGCCTTGTGTGCTGTAACCACTTGGCGCTTTTCAGAGGCTGAGCGTAGCGGGCGAGAAAGGCAGTAGATCTGGATGAGGGGTTCCAGGTAAACTGGAGCGGTTTTGGTTACTGATTTGTAAGTGATGATTAGAGTTTTGTATCTGATGCGAGCTGCAACTTGAAGCCAGTGTAGTGAAATGAGCAGAGGAGTGACATGAGCTGTCTTAGGCTGGTTGAAGACCAGATGTGCGGCTGCGTTCTGGATCATTTGCAGAGGTTTAACTGTGCATGCAGGGAGGCCTGCCAGTAGAGAGATTGTAGCTAGTAGTAGATCTGAAGCTCTGAAGCTATTGCCTGTTCAGAGAGTCAAGTAGTCACTGATTATTCAAACAAATGCACAACTAAACTGTCATCTTTTAAATTTAAAATTACTCTTTTAATCTAAAAGCAAATTTCTAATTGTAAGCAGTTATTTGTCTTTGTTACTGTAAAGTCTTTACAGCATGAGATGAAAGTGAGTGTCAGCGACAAAATCAGCTTGACTTCCTGTGAGTGTAAAGCAATGCAATGCGACATGCCGTTGTTACTCTAAGACATGGATGAGGAGCAGTTAATTCATAGAGTTCAGTTGTGGAGTTACCTTTAAAGTTTCTCTTTATTTCACTTGAAAACCTAAACAAAGTGGCAGCTGACTGGAGGGGATCTCTAAGGCACTGGGAGTGTCCAGTAAAGATAACGATTCTTTTTGAAGAGCTTGTTAGCTTGTTGAAAGAGGCGAAGGTAGAGGTGCATTAATTGTGTCAATATTCATGATGCAAGTGTTGGGCCTTAACTTGTATTAACACGTGGACCGTCCTAATTCAGTGTTTAGTAGGAAGTAAATAAGTACTCTTCCATCTGAGTTATCTCAAACTGATCTTCTGCACTCAGCTGATAGCTCTGTGGTTTGTTTACAAGACGTAGCAGAAGTGTAGAAGTTGAGTTTTACAAAGTTTGCAGTGAGCGTTCGTTTCTACACGATGTGACAGGATGTCTGACACTCACATGCTGGAGGGGACAGTGTTAGAAGCAGAACATGTAAGAGTTTGCCCCACCTTTTAGTGGTAAGAGAGAAGAGAGAAAAGAGATGGAGAGAAAAAGTGAAAAGTAAAGGTTTTAAGGTGAGGGACAGTGTGGCTCTAGCTTTAGACTGTTGAGCTGAATGCCTTGCGCATTATGACATTCTCCCATGATAAGAAAGGTCTGCTGCACATACCGCCACTTTACTGTTATGTTTAGCTATCACATCTCACTTGCTGTTTAACTTGAAGCAGAGATAATCAGGATGTGAGATGACTCACTCCTTGGCAACTTGGCTCAGGAAAACAATGTTATGTCCACTTGCAGCATGAAACTTGTGTGCTGACGGAACCCACTGATTTCGACACTTAAACTTGTCTGCAACTCATTTTTTACCAATTTTGGTGACACTGTTGAGTAATCACTGCAGCCTTAATCTATAAAAGATGTTAAGAAAGTATCGCTCTGATTTGAGCTCACAGGAAATTTAGCATAGTGTTAGTTCAGAGTGGACATGAAGTTAAGCTCAGCCCACAGAACATCAGCTGCTCTTAACACCGGTCATAACAGCTGACGACTCAGCCTGTTACCATCTACACATCCAATCTGCAAATATATATATCAAAATGTGAGTTCTGTTTAAGCTACTTCAGCCTGCTTTCTCTTCCTGCTTCCTACACAAACTACTTTACAACCCTCCTCCACCCCTGTTCCTCCTCCTTTTTGCCATGTCTGATTTTATCAGTGTCATATGTTTGTCACTGATACTCGCTCTGTTCTGTACCCGGGGGCCTTTCCTGCGGCTCTCCCTGCCTTTACTTTTCAATCAACCAATCAATCAGACTTTATTTGTAAAGCGCTTTTCATACAATAACATTGTAACACCAAGTGTTGTACATAAAAACAACTTAAATAATAATGATCAAAAAAGATACATATAAAAATAAAAATACAAAGACCCCCCATCCTAATCCCAACCCCAGCCCCGACCCCAAACCCACCCCACAATCCTAAAGTTAAGAACACAATATATGCAACATAATAACAATAGAAATAAAATAAATTAATGAATTAAAAATATATAATTAACTCCTCCGTCTCACCCTCCCCCCAGGTTAAGAGTCTGGGTGTCATCCTTGACAGCACATTATCCTTTCAATCACACATCAATAACATCACCCGGACTGCCTACTTCCATCTTCGTAACATCAATCGTCTTCGCCCCTCCCTCACCCCCCACACTGCCGCCATCCTTGTCCACAGCCTTGTCACTTCCCGTCTGGACTACTGCAACTCTCTCCTCTTCAGCCTCCCTCACAAATCCCTCCATAAACTCCAACTGGTCCAGAATTCAGCTGCCCGTATCATTGCCCGAACCCCCTCCATCCACCACATCACTCCTGTCCTCCAACAGCTCCACTGGCTCCCTGTTCAGTTCCGTATTCAATTCAAAGTCCTTCTGTTGACATTCAAGACCATCCACAACCTCGCCCCCCCATATCTGTCCGACCTCCTCCATGTTCCCACTCCCTCCCGCTCCCTCAGATCCTCTTCCTCCATACACCTGTCTGTCCCCTCCACCCGTCTCACCACTATGGGGAGCCGAGCATTCAGCCGCTCTGCTCCCCGTCTCTGGAACTCATTGCCACCTCAACTCAGAAACACAGATTCTTTCCCCCATTTCAAATCACAACTCAAAACATATCTGTTCAAAACCGCTTACTCCATCTGACTCCACTTGCACTGTCATTTTGTTATTGTTTCTATTTTTTCTTACCCCTTGTTAGTTTATATTGTTTTCATTTTTGACTCTGATTTTGTTTCCTTTAATGTAAATTCGTGTATGTATATATATATATCTGTGTGGTGTCCTTGAGTGCCGAGAAAGGCGCCTTTAAATACAATTTATTATTATTATTATTATAAGAAGTTGCTTTTCATGTCTGCACATGAAAGAGAGGGAAGGTGTGCTCTGCCCACCTCAGGCTATGCATTCCAAGTAGGCACATGGAAGGGCAAGGAGCGCCCAGAACAAAGCTATACCGCCAATTATAACTGATTGCATGAAAATAAGAAGTCTCTTTGACCAGAGTGGTCCTGACTGAGGTTACATTTTTCAAGTTGCAGCTGAAAAATATTTATGAGCTAATATAAAGTTGAATAAACTAGCTTTAGTTTATGAACAAACTGTTTCTGAAAATGAAAACAAAAAAGTACACTAAATGTGAAAGATGTGTTTCGAGCATTTTGAAATACTTTATAAAACCTGAAACTTGTTCCAGTTTGTCCCAGAAGTTCTTCATATTGTCTTAAACAAAGACAGAAAAATACCAAAATACTCACTTAACATTCAAACCATGAGGTCGTTTTTAGTTCTATTGAAGTTTTTTGGTAAAATGTGTAAAACTCGATTTTTCAGTTATTTCCAAATGAATTTCAAGTGCTGTGTCTTAAACCAGGTTTCATGACTCCGTGTATGATCTGAACAAAGAACATACCACAGGGCCCTGTGTGGGTTTACACACTACCTGTGCCTGTGCCTGTGCCTTCAGTGAAACCTCTCGTTGTGTGGCCTGATGTGATCCTGTTATAATCGGGAGTGGATTTATGTAAGGTATGAGGAGCTTATGAACCCCCTGGCAGTGTGTGTGGAGCTGCACTGTGTTTTCATGCTTCAGGGAAAGTTGAAAAATGCTCTCAGGCTTGGATAGGGTTGAATTATTCATGGAGATAGAGGGAGAGGAGCTGTAAAAGCCTTCATCTTCGCTTTTCTGCCTCTGGCTGTGCTGCGCTCTGAATGATGGGGTGAGTTTGGGTAAGAAGTCACATGATCATCTTTTTGGAGAATATTGATACCGTGTGGACCGGCAGGGGGGCAGCTAGCAGGGGGAGGCTAAGCTAACACACAAGCTGACTTTTCTTGGAGATTCCCTTCCAGGCCACACATTTTTGGGATGCTGCAGATCTGAATCTAAACATCTGTGTTGTGTTTTGGTTCAGCCATCATGCTGGTTGATCGTGCTCACATTCTCGTACCGTTTATTACTAAAGCTGTCACAGCTGGCGGCGGCTTGTAAAGTAAAGGGAAGCTACGTAATACTAGACAGCAGGGTAGACACACTGCTGTCTATTTGCAACCCTGTAGCTTTCATGCTGAGAGGGGAGGCACTACATATTCAGATTTCACCAAAGATGTTTATGTTCAGTGATTACTTTGTGCTTGTACTTTGTTATTGCTTCTATTTTTTCTTACCACTTTGTTAGTTTATATTGTTTTAATTTTGACTTTGATTTTGTTTCCTTTGATGTAAATTTGTGTATGTATATACATATATATCTGTGCGGTGTCCTTGAGTGCAGAGAAAGGCGCAGTTAAATACAATGTATTATTATTATTATTATTATTGTGAAAAAGTCTGATGAGATTAGAACTTTCTCTCATACTCCACAGAGTTTCTTGTTTCTCCTGCTCCATAGAGCTCTATTTAAAACGCATCAGTGAGTCACACTGTTGGACATGTTCCTTCAACACTAAAAATACACACAAACACACACACACTCTGTAGTTTATTTTGACTCCATACCACAAACACCATGTTGTATTCTTATGAAAAACAACAAGAGCTTAAGTATGCATGATATTTGGTTAAAAAACACCTGCTTGTATGAGATAAACTTCTGATGCTTATTTGAATGACTCTCGTTTTGTGAGATCAGGCAGGCTGACGAGAAGGTAAGCAAATCAGAGATCGCATAGTTTGAACATGTTGAACACGTATTTTATCCACATGGTGCAAAACCAAATTAGCTTTCTGCAAAATAAGGTGCTGAAAATCTAAATAGAGCGTACACTGACACCACCATTAGTGTTTGGGTCAGAGTTTCTTGAATGTAGCTCAGTCATGTGGGAGAGTTGAACGCGTTTGCAGAGCTGATAGCTGTGTCCATTCACCAGCTGGTTCACCACTTTAAATAATGATCCCTTTATAATACGATTAGCTTTAAGGAAGAATTCCAGTGTTTTGAAACCTCAGTCCTGTTACAACATATCATGGAATTGGTCCTGTGCTTGGTTTAAGTAAAGAATGGCTGCTACGCTGTAATTTGGAGTAAATTCAACCAATCAAAGTTTGACTTGTCACCAACAGGCTCAGATTTTAGAAGTGTCTAACAACAATATGAAAATGTTTCCAACAGAGTTTGACCTTTTTCAGAACCAGATGAAGCCTGAACATGACTCTCTTCAGATCCACCAGACTCCGTTAAAAAAACTGTCATTTTATCTCTGAAACCTTGAGCTGCTGTTTCAAAGCTGCTTGGTTATTTCAAGTTACTGTGTACTGTAAGTGCAGTAGACCACTAACTTGGATTTTGTGAAAGGTAAAATTCATGTTTTTGCTAATGAAGTCTGGTGGCTTCAAAGGTAAACAAATAGGACTGAAACCTTTTTTCCCATAATGTTTTCTGAAAAATTGCAAAACAGTCCGTAGTAAAAAATAGCTAATAGTCAGCATACTTTAATAACACTGCAGCCACTCCGGCCTGTTTCCTCACTGCAGGCTCGGACCCTAAGCTGTGTTAAAGTAGAAGGTTTGAAAACTCAGATGACCTTTTAAATAGGATTGGTCTGAAGAATGCATGACATCATGCATGAGGATTTAAAGAGAGATCTGTTTCATATTTGGGTGTTTACGGATCACGTTGCTACGGAAAGGGGCTCGGCATGACTTTCTCTTTGTTTGTTTTATTTGTCAGATGTGGAAGTCAGCATCTGGATAAGGATTCTGCAAAGCTTCTCACACTGTGAATGTGGCAGGGTCCTCCGTTTATGATAAATGGCACTGAAATTTATCACAAATTTGAGAGCTTGTCACTTATGCTTTGGTTATCTGTGTGTGTGTTTTTGCGTTTGCTTTTGTTGTGGACTGTCTCGGCCAGGTCTGCCTTGAAAAAGAGATTTTTAATCTGAATTGAACTAACCTGGAATAAAGGTTACATTGAAAAATAAAGTTTGGAAAGAGCTCAACATGAAGCCTTTGTCAACTTTTATTTCCCATCATTGATTGTAGGTGTTCTTAAAGCACACACATCTGTAGTTAGAAACATGCTTATATGCATCCGTGGACTTTGTGAGCTGTGAGTTGATGGGAGGAACTTTACGTGGTGTTTATTGGCTGATTTCATTGTTTGAACTGACACTGGCTCTAAATCAACTTGACAAATAAAAAGAGGGTGGGGTGGAGAGATGGGAATATTCAGGACAATAGAAATATGATGCAAGGTTTGAGACGTTGGAGATTTTATGCATCCAAAGGAGCACTTTGACAAATTTCAGATGCTGCTGTTCTGTAGGTCTCTGGTGACGTCTTTTAATGGTGTTGGTGTCGAGTCACCAAACTTGGACTGATGTCTGTTAAAGATTGAGCTTTTCTCTGTCTTCCCCTCAATAGTTCTTTTACATATCCAACATCTGCTCTTACTTGCACTTGCTGCAAAATGTTTGAAACTCACAGCGCCTCATCAGTCATCCTAGGAGTTCACTTTTGCGTGCATGCAAGTGAACACAGGTGTCAGGCCCTGCTCCAGACTGGATGAATTAAGACCTTCAACCAAAATAAAATAACAACAATAACACTGTCTCTGTCTGAGTCCAAGTGCAGTCAATGCTCAAGTGCAAGTCGTGTCACGAGTCCTCAAAATCAGGGCTTGAGTAGGTCTTGAGTCTGTCCTGGACTGAAGCACTACAACACTGAGTGTAGATGATATCAGGTCACTGTAAGATCATTCTGCACAATAGACCACAGCTCAGTTTACACAACAATCATCTGTACCAGTGAGGAGAGATTTCCCCACAGTAATAGCAGCTGAAGACAATAGAGAGCAGCTGTAAATCATCATAGGGCAGTCCTAATGAAGTGGATGGTTAGCTCTTCAACAAGCTGCATACCCGCTGAAAACGAGTCACAGCTCATTCACGGGTTAAAGAAACGTCCTGACAACAACAGCACAGAGCAGGATGGGGTGTCTCTTGAGGCTGGAAATGATGTCATTGCAAACATAATGACAGACAAAGCAAAAGAGAACAACATGCCCTGATGACACATTTGACATTATATCCATGCTACATGTAGAGATGTGCAGACACCTTTGCTGTTCTCTTCCTTAAAGAGATTCTTCCTCTTCAACTTGGATGTTTTTTTTAACCTGTTGCATGTTGCTCTTCCAGGTTCGCTCAGGTGACCCCTCCGCCCCTAGCCCTTCTGTATCTATGTGAATTATTCCCTGCTGTGTTCTTACCATAAACTGTATAAATAATGGACGTAGTATCCATGACGTCACCCATCTGTTTCTGAAGCACTGTTTTGAAGCCAATCGTCAGTGGTAGCCATATTGGAAATGATGAACTCAACCTTACTCTGTCGCGGTAGAGAGACAGGCTTTGAGCCTCCTAGCCAACAGCTACAGTGTTCCAGCCTGTCAATCAAGTCAGCTGTGAATCTCATAATGGAAAACCCTTAATCTTACATTTTCGAAATTGAAATGAGCTATCCAGACTACACACGCTTTTTGAACCAGGCTGTAAACATTATAACAGTTTATAACACTTCTGCATGGGCTTCATATTTTAAGACCGGAGGTTGCCGCTTGGTTCTCACACAGCTCAACCTAACGTCACGCTGAACAGGTGAAAGTCCAGGAAAGTTTGGTTATTTGTGCAAAGAAATGAAGCTCACCCAGGAAATGTTGGGAGGGTTTTATTAGTTTGTTTGTATTGAAATGAAGCCTTGTTACCATTTTTAAGAATTTAAACTAGGCCTGTCAAACCAATATTCATTTTAATTGCAGTCACGACTACAATTTCTTGCACTTTTAATCTCATGTTTGAAATTCCATTATTTTGCATTTCAGAACAGTTCAGAAGTCTATGCAAACAACGTAAATTATTTCCTACCGTTGTCTTGAATTTGGAATCAGATGAATGTAATGAAATGTTCTTTATGATCTTTACTTGGCAGCAGCAGGAGCAGGGAGACGCAGCCGTGACTTAAAATAAAATAAATTAATATATTTCAGACTTTAATTGCATCGTGATTAACGCTTTAACACTGACAGCCTTAATTCAAACACATTCTTGTTAATCTCAGAAAAGGTTCACAGTTCATTTCACAAGCTATAACCATTTCAACACTCCTTGAATATATTTAATTTGTGGGCATGATGAACATTGAATCTGTCGTATAAAGCCAGCAGGGCCTGGAGCGTCTCGTCTGGACTCCTCCTCTGTCTTGGGGCTCGTGTGTCCTCAGCTCGGAGCAGAGCTTGAACTGGAGCGTTGGGCTCTGTGGCGTGTTATGTAAGCTTTGGCTGTGGCACACAGAGCTGCACGGCCTCTCTGCTTGTCCCACTGCCAACGAGCACAGGAGGTTTCATCACCCCCCCTCCCACCCTGTTTCAAAGGGCCCTCTGGACTCTGGATATTGTTTAGGCTGCTCTGTAGTTTGCCTAATTCATTTTCTCCTCTCCCCCTCTCTCCTTTGGACCAACCATCTGTCGTCCTCCCTGACAGCCTCTCGGTTTTTAAGGCCTTGTCTTCGTCTTCCTCATCCGCTCTCTACTCTCCTCTTCTGCTGACTCACTCTGCTCTCTGAAATTACAATGCACGTAAATAGCTGACTCTCTCTCTCTCTCTCTCTCTCTCTCTCTCTCTCTCTCTCTCTCTCTCTCTCTATCTCTCTCTCTCTCTCTCCCTCCCTCCATGGTCTTGTTGCACCATCTTGTTTTTAATGTCCTCCGTTGAGACGCGGTCTAACAAGAAGCTGTGAATAAGGATGACTTCCTCCCACTGGCTTCTTTATTTTAGTTTGTGCTGAAATGCATCATTTGCAGACAAAGTAGAGTGGAGCCTGTGGTTAATGAAGCTATTATAATCCGGCAATATCATGATGATATATCGAATGTTTTTAAACACACATAGAAAAGATATTCTCGTTGGAGAGACATGGTGATGCTTTTGACATATAAGGAAATAATGAGGAAAAGAAAAAGGTGAGCATGTTTAAAAAGTAATTATGTAACAACTAAAAATAAGGATTAATTCTGGTTTCACATTTTCAGATCAAAATGCATTGTCTCAAACAATAAAAGAATGAAGTTAATTTTTATTGCAGCTATAAAAACTTTAAAAGCAGAGCTATAAAAGAATTCTGCGGATCGCCTCGGGTGCCATGTCCATAAAAAAAGGTGCCATGTGCAAATCTGTGTGCACGGTTTATAATCTGTGAACAGATTTGAAACCTGACGGTACAAATTCGTAATCCGTGGGGACGAATTCGTAATCTGTTTGCATGGACTGGTTTTGAAATTACACGCTTTGCAAATCTGTGAACACAGATACACAGATAAAAACTATGCGCACAGTTTTACAGATTATTCACATGGCTCCTTTTTTTTCTTTACCCGGCACTGATGAATCCTTTTTATCTGTTTTTTAAGTTTTAATAGCTGCACTAAAAAACAACTTTATTATTTTGTTGTTGGAGTCGATGCATTTTGATCTGAAACTGTAAAACTATCACTTTTTTTTAACATGCTGTCGTATTTAATTTCCTTTTTATTTCCTTGTCATGCATCTCAAAGGCTCTATAGAATTCAATAATCGTCAAGAAAAAAACATTTTAACGAATATGTGTTGAACTTCTATATTAGGACACCTCCTTGAGATGTGTCATCTCGTTTTCGAAGGGGGACTACAACACAAATATATAATACACACACATGTAACCAAAACAAAGAATACCATAAGAATAACTTGAAATGGAGAAATAAAGATCTTTATTTTTCACATGCTCATACAGATGGCGGGTGAAATGCAATGACTGTGCTGTAAGGCAATGCCATAAAAACACTCTGGGCCCGATCTACTAAAAGTTTGCGTGTATTAAAACATGTGCAAACTTGATAGCGCACGCAAAGCAGATGTACTAACCGGGAGCACTGAGGATTGCGTCTGTCAAATGAGCAAAATAGCACTCGCTATCCATTTAGCGCGTTTGCCTTCATGAATATGCAGAATACATGTAGATCATATAGCAGCAAAATACTGTGAGGAGGAGATGCAAATATAATCATTTAGCACACGCAATGTGATCTATCAAACCTGACGCAGATAGCGAGCGGTGTTTTTGCGTCTATATTTAGCATGTTTGAAAGGCAGGTGCAAGCTGGCACAGCGTTACGCACACATGGCTGCGGTCACTGTAAAGCTCATCATAACTTTACAACATGCCCGCAACAGCGGGGCTTACAAACACTACTACATTGTTTACACACGGTTATGTCATTTTGAAGTCAACCAAACTGACATGAAGTCTAACAAACCAAGAGAACAACACAAATAAAAAAATAAAACAACACAAATTCAAAGCAGTTCAGCACCACGGGTAGCAACCGCATCATTCTGACACCCACTTTAACTTTTTCATGTAATGAGAGCACAGTAGGTCACTGTATCAACAGATATAAAGTTTAGTAAAATTGGCACAGCGGCCCACATGTTCACATACAAACAAAAAATCAACATGAAGTACTCGGCCTACTCACCACTGTTTGAAGGAGCCTTAAGCTCCACGGACTTGTCCACGATGCGCTGTATGTCCATTTTCTTTGATCTGTCATTCTCAATAGAATAGATAACATGACATGTCCTCAAACATGTTCCCAGTTCCATTTAAGCTGGTGAATCTTTGGGACAGTTGCTGGATGATGATATCAGGCATTAAAAATGTTCACCCGACAGTTGTTCTCTGCGTCAGTGAGGCTACTGTCTTTACCAAGTGATGCCTAACTTTTCTGGCCCTGGTTGTTTCAAAACTGCGATTGACTTCCCAATTAAGTAGCTAGAGCAAGAGTGGCAGACTTAGCCTCATCAAATTGCTCTCTAAACTCCATCAAAACACTGATTGCGTTTTGGAGTAGAGTAGATGCGTTTATTTCATTGGCAGATCTTCTGTTTTTTCTCACATCATTCACCTTTTCACAGATGGCCTCCCAAATCGCGTTTCTAACATTGAGATGTCTCTGCTGGAGTTCACCGATGTGTTTATTTCCCTCCTCCACAAAGACCTCCAACTCCATGGCTTCAAACTTCATTTATTGCTTAAGGCCACTCTGTTCTCTCAAACTCTCCATGGTGACAGCCGATAGCACACGCTTAATCCTCGTAAAATAGGGCAGTCCGCACCACTTTTGCACTCGCTATCATTTGCACACGCAGTCATAGTAGATCACCAGCAACACGCCCAGAAATAGTACATGCAAAAGTATTATTTGCACACGCAAATTAGCACTCGTTATTTGGGATCTTAGTAGATCAGGCCCACAGTGTACACTCTAAAAAAAACACATATGTATAATAAGAATCTATGACTATAAAACAGTGAAAAATACAAACTTTATGTAACACAAACATTTTGAAATAAAGACGTGAAGATAAAAGTGTGAAAGTGTTAAAGCGCTGTTCAGTATTATATACATTATGTCACAATTCAGCAGAGTGAGATTAAGATTAAGACAGATAATAAAAGTGTTGGATTATTTAGAAATAAACATTACCTAATCCAGTGAAAAACAATCTTTAACTAAGAGGTTTGTGTCCATGAGCTGGTCCTTTCAGAGTGACAGGACCCTAACAGCAAAGACACAGAACCCTGTGTTAATCTCATGGGGGAACCACCTGTAAGATCTCAGAAAAACTTTGGCCCAGGTGTGATCTTGAGGAGTCTTCACCCCCCCAAAACAACGTCTCAAATCTTTAAAACTATTCAGAAATGAATGGGTAGCTGCAGCAAAGACGATGAACCCAGAGTCAGATGCGCTTTCTGAGAATATTAGAATGAGTGAGGAGTCAGGTGGCAGCATTTTAAATGAACTTAAGTCTTGAAAGATCATGATTACTTAAGAAGAAGTCTAGACGAGATCTGATGAATGCATGAATGACAATTTCAAAGTACTCTGGAGACAGAAATGACCTTATCTGAGAGATTCTGCATTAATGTGTAAAACATGGCCGGACTAGTTTTACACGCTTAGTGAAAATCAGACAATCATCTGAAATGAGTCTGAAGTTTCTGCAGCCAGAAGGGACACTAAAAGAATGAAAATGATCTCTTGTTCTGACAAAACGAGCAAACAAAAGTACATTTGCACATGAAATGAGCATGTTTGTGTTAGTTAAAGTAAAAGTTTGTGAATGCACCTCGTCTGCTGACTGTTTGGGTCTGCAGAGAGTAACATCAGAAGAAAACACAGTCAGTTACTGTAAATCCAGGTGACTGGTCTGAACCTGTAGATAATTAATGAAGGCTGTGGTTCAAAGTATGTGTACAGTACACAGGATGTCAGAGGGTCAGGTTATTTTATAATCATTCATTTACCCTCACTACAGCAGTCACTACAGTTTGTGTGCAGCGCTGCAGCACTCTGCTGTCTGTCTGTCTGTCTGTCTGTCTGTCTGTCTGTCTGTCTGTCTGTCTGTCTGTCTGTCTGTCTGTCTGTCTGTCTGTCATTACAGCTGCAGCAGCTCAGAGCGTGTTCGATCACAGGTCAACTCAGGTCTGATAGCATCCAGTCAGATAATGTAAAAATAATTGATCCTTTTTTGTAGCAAGTTTGATCATGAGAGCAAATTTTTAAACAAGTAATAATACTTCAGAGATAAAAACAATTTAGAAAGAAGTATGAAGATGAGGTGTAAAATGTATTTATGAAAATATTGAAATACTCTTTCTTCATAAAATGTTAAACTAAAATGTTGTGAAACTCAAGTTTGTTTTATTTGTACTGAAAAACTTTTAAACAACAAATGTTAAAACTCATCTTTAGTCTACAGTGGCCCTTAAAGTCAAACTGCACAAACATTGCATGAAATGCCAAAAATATTTAATGTAACACAAAAACATTTTACATGATGCAAAAACATTTCATGCACTAAGAAATAAAAAAATGAACAAAAAAAGATTCCTAAACAAAAAATGCAACAAATGTAACTCAACCAAATAAAATTTCATGAAATATAAAAAAAAAAATCCAAAAAAAGCAAAAATAAAATTCACGAAATGTAAAAATACTGTACTTATACTACTTAAAGGGCCAATTCAATTTTTTGTGTGTGAAAGCAATTTAAGTAAATGTGTGTGCCTCAGCCTCTTTGAGTCAGGATATGATTAATCTTCTTTTATTTTCTTTGAACCCTAAATGTATCTTCTTTTTTTTTTTATCAAAGTCCAAGTTTTTTTTATGTGGAGAAATTGTAAATGCAGATCAGAATGAACTTCCCTTACAACTACTATTAAAGCTGGGGTTGGTAATCAGATTTAGATACACTTTTTGTCATACTGGTTAAAATGATCTTTATGTCCCGATGGCAATCAATACATGATGTGTTCCTAAAAAAGAGTGAAAAAAAGCTGCTATCTACAGCCGGAGTAAACCTGGGAAAACACCAACCAATCACCGTTTTTTGGCTCCCCAAATTTTAAACCAATCAAATCCCGTCCAGCCGTTCTGCCCTCCTCCTGCGCGTACATTTCCCCGGCGTGCACTCCTCCGAGTCCCCGTCTCCTGCCTCTACTTCCCCTGACTCTATTTACTGCCCCTCTCGCTCGTCCTCGGGCCTGTCCCCTCTGACCTGATGAGGTGCTTTGCTCAGGACTGTAGTCCGGATCAGAGTCTAAAAAGCTCTCACCAACAAGCAGAATAATTAATGACGTTCAGTAAGTCCTACAGAAAATATATATTTATTGTAGCGTCCGTCCGGACGCTGTAGTGATGACGAGCCGATTGGTGAACACGTTGAGCTTTAATAACCGGTCACTGTCGGCCGTGATCACGCCAACCAACAAAGCAACAATCAATGTTTGAATGAATGAAAAACTTCTCCTCTCCTCTCTCCCACTGGCACACTCTACACCTCTCCTGATGCCTTCACTGACCGTCAACACTGTAGGAATTAAGAACATCTACACTGAACACGTTTAACAAACATTGGAGTTGTTACAGTATTACATGTGTTATAACTTTTCTCCTGATATCGTGTCACCGGTACAACTTGATAATGCTAGCATGATAGTTGTGAGTACTAACAGCAGCCATGTTTGTTTGTGTTTTTAACTTTCACTATGAGAATGTTTTGGTGAGGACCGGTTTTGAATCAGTCACGATCATATGGTCGAGAATCAGCGGCGCTTGTGCATGTGAGCGGGGGGGGCGTCGTTTTGGAGGAGCTCCGAGGGAGGAGGGGAGGGGTTAGACGGAGTCATGAGGAAAAGCTACATTCAAATTCATGCTGGTTTTCCGAGACTACCAACCCTAGCTTTAATGCTAAACCATAGAGTACAGGGGGATGTACTTTGTGACTCAATTATTAAGATCAGGTTTCTTTACAGATCTCTTATAAAAGGTGCAGTAAAAAGGACTCGCTCAGAATGGAAAGAGTACAGGAGGAGGTATTGGTTGAAAATATTTCCAATGATTGAGTCATCATCATTTGTCCTCAGACAAGCCTTCCAGTGTTGTTCATCCTGATCTACCTAGCACCCTCCTAGATCATGTGGGGCTCTCTGCACCTGCATTTCTCTTTGAACCTCCTCGTACGTTATTATACGCTAATGTGGGAAGTCCTCTTGGTCGATGCCTCGTGCTGGCTCATATGCAGCACCAGTTTTTTAAAATGACAAACCTCACCCTTGGTAACCCTGCACACAGCTTCTTGATGGTGATATGAGCCATCATCATATGGTTGATGTTTAGTACAACATTCTGGCTTTCTGGTGTAGCATCCATTCACTGCAGGGTGGGCGTCAGGGTCCAACATTTACATCCGTGTAGTGGAACAGATTCTACAGGCGCAGAGTAGAAGCTGGGCGTTGCATGACGTGTGAGGTTGGATCTTCACGCACTCCTTCCTCATTTTAATGTCCTGCTCTAACAAGCTAATCCATAACCTAATGTATTTAAAGTCGTTGACTCCTGTCAGCACAGTTCCTCCTGTCATCCTCAGAGCTAGATGCTCCAGGAGGATCGTGTAGGTGATGACCTTGGTTATCTGCAGTCATACAGGACTGCACAGACTATTGTCTCAATCAAGACTCCCTTCTGCACTCCTTTTTGTTGCATGCACATGTCCTCGCTGCATCAATGTGTTTGTCTTTGATTTGTGAACCTGAAAGAAAGAAAGAAAGAGACAAACTCAGGACAGCTCTTAATGGAGCCAAAGACCTCTCATTAAACCTGAGAGCTGATTGCTTCACAGCAGGAAAACATTACAAAAAGCTCTGAGTGCATAACAATTTTCATGAAGACCAAAATCAAAATATCTGTCAAGATAGAGCAGATTAAAAATAAATAAATACAACATGCAGCTGTTGTAAGAAGAGGAGATAGGAAGAAGAAACTGACTCATAGTAGGTTAGATGAAGAAGTCACAGTAGGAAACACTGACCTGCCTCTCACCTCTGGTCTTTACTGAACCATGATTGTGATCTGCAGCAGTTTGTCTGTCACCTGAACTGAGTCACCCTTTAACCGCTGAGGTGGCAGAGCAGAAATGTCTCATGAATCAGACTGCAGACACTGTGGGAAAGCGTTACAGGAACTAGCAGATGACCTGTTTTCTTCTTCAGTATTTAGGACATGCTTGATGGCATCTTCTCTCTGCAGCAGTTTCTGCAGAATTTGCTCAAATGCAAACATTCACTCTCCCTCTTTTGTTCCGGCCTTGTTATGGTTCCCACCATGTGGTGTTTTGCACCCCGCCCACATTACTTGCACCTGTGGCCGAATTGTCTCACCTGTGCCCTGTTACCCTCAGCTTCACGGTGCATTAAGCCTTCCCTGTCAAGTTCATTTCTTCAAAACTTGTGCTGTTTCTTGTGAAGATGTTTTTTTCTGAGGATGTTTCTTTTTCTGCAGCTTGTTGTTTTGTTTATTTTGATCATTTTCAACTCTCCGGCATCTCATGGACAATTTAGAAAGCCATTTTCTGTCCCTTCTTCTTCATTAAGTTTATTTGATTGTCAATTTTGGGCCGCCTCCCTTTGTGTTGAACTAAACCTGACACTTTTGGTGCTTTTGAACCCTGAAAACAGATAGCTTTTGCAAACTCTGTGCCCTGTTTCAGGTTGAAAGCAGGCCTGCAAGAAGTGAGGAAAAATATCATTACGAAACATCACTGTTCGATATTTTGATAAAGTAAAAAATTGTTTCTAAAATGCATCCAAGCCATAACAATCTAACTCAAAGTGTGAGGTGAGTAAGTGTGTAGTAGTATGGACATTATACCTCCATCTCTTTGGCATATTTTAACACAGTGAATGAGAAATCTCTTTTTGTTAGCATCAATACATTTTCCTTTTCATTTCAATTACTCTCCAGTTGACCTTCTTTTATGATGTGTTTATTTCAAATGCTCTTATTGACATAATGATACAGAATGATAATGAGATTCAATAAGAACATTTTAATTTGCACTTCAACCAATCAATCAAGCGTTATCTATGTAACACCTTTCATACAGATCAAATGCATTCAAAGTGCTGTACAGCGATTGAAAACAAGAAAGAGGCAGAAAGAAAATAATGGCAAGACAAATTAAAAAACAAAAATGGATTTCAAAATAGAGACTAATGCACACCAACAACAATAACATATGTGTAATTAAAAAAATATAAAGCATAAATTATCATTAAGAATATAAATAGTTGAAATTAATAAATAAAAAGGGGTAAGGATAAGATTTGACAATAAAATAAAGGCTAAAAATATCAATAAAACTGAGTAGATAAATAATAAAAAACAGATATTTAAGATTAATAAAATAAGAAAACAATATTAAAGTAATATAAAACATTAAAGTACATTTGTTAAACCTTACATAAAATCCAGACTGAATAATACATTTCTAGTTTACGTTTAAAAGTCTCAATACTTACAGACACAGATGGGGACTTCACTGAGAGTGGATTGCGAAAGCTAATTGTACCAAGAATTGACCATCATGGGCGACCCCCGCACCTACCTACTCCTTCTTAAGGTCTGATTCACAAAGCATATTGCACCAATGATGATACCCCCACAAAGTTCTCCAGCTCTGTACAGTACATGTTTTGCGTTTCATTGCTGCGCTGTGAGCTCTAATCCTGATGGCCTGCATTAAGAGCTGCATGAAGAGGGAAGGTCCTCACTATTTTATTTTATTGAGTATAGCCTCAGGCAGCTCCTGACTGAATAAACCCTTTATCATTATAAAGAATAATCACCTCAAAGCAATGTTAACAGACTTTATGTTCAGACATATTTTTTTTAGGACATGCAGAGGTGGAATTGTTTTCTTAATCACTGAAGGTGAGGCTGATTTGCATCAAAAGGGACATATTTTGCTCCGAATAAATGCATAATGGCTCATTTAAATGTATGCAAACACTGGTGCACATTGACTCTATTTGCGGAGCACTTAAACCTTTGTTTGTTCGCACAGGTTTAGCAGGATCCTTTAGTGAATCAGGCCTGGGGAGCTTTGGAAATTAGATGTAGACACTCTGATTTGTAACATCCCTATCCCATAAACTTTTTAGAATATAAAGTAAAAAATATCAACAGAGATTGTGCAGAGGACTTGTATAGACGGGAACATTTTGGTGTTTAAAGAAATAGATAAGTGTTATGAACGCAGCATTGTAGGCTGTTTGTAGGCCGCAGAAAGAAAAGCGGAAGAAGCATCACCAGGCTGACTAGGCTGCTGTTAGTCTCTGAGCTTGTGCTGTGAATTACATTACTGTAGATAATCTTGTTTATACACTTAAAGGGGAAATCAATCTTTTAACCCAAGCCTTGTGTCATTAATGGCTTTAAATCAGGGGTTAAAGAAGCAAGCATCACCTCAATAAACTAAATCAAAAGAGGCCGTGTGTGTCTACAAATAATTGAACAGCAGTGATGGAGCAGCACAGATTTCCTTTAAAGTAAAGCTCTGAATACTGATGAAGTTTTGGTGTGCGCTGAACATTTTAGTGAAACACGTGAGGTACAGGGCGGTTAAATGTTTGGCACATTGGAGCAGGAGTAGAAACATTAAAACCTACTAAATATGATAAAACAGAAGCTTCACTGACAAATGTGCATCCTGAGTGATCAGGCCTGAAGTCATCCTGTCTTTGTAAAGCTGTGAGTAAGAGCAAGTAGGTGGATGAGCAGAAACACCAGACAATGTGTGTACAGTATAAGTGTTGCTCCATTTTTGGCGGTGTGTGTTTGAGTGTGTAGGTGGCTGAAGGTGAGAAAGCATTCGGGCCATGTTGAACTGATTTCACATGGGGATTAGAGTTTTTCTTTGTGTGTTTTTAAGCAGGCCGCCTCTAAAAGTCTACTATTTAAATCATCAGTTGGCCCTCAGACCCTGAGAGATCTTTCTCGTTGTCTCATAAAAACAGTGAAACACAATATAAGATCCTTACAGCCGAAGCTTCGGAGGCTGCAAACAAGCTTCTGCTGACTATATTATAGCTAAACTGTGACTTAAACCCTCCAACTGAATAAATCAAAAGGCCTAAAACAACTTCAAATGACTTTCAGTCTCTATTACGTGTCTCTCTGGCACTTTTCAGTCACCAAAGTGAGTTAAGAAGGGCTGTGAGCTGAGCTGCTGCTAGCTTGTTACCATAGATCGTATAAAACATGAACATAGACTTTGTGACATCACCCATTGGTTGATTAGATGTTGTTTCTTTACCTATATACAGGCAAAGAAAAGAGGTGGAGCTGAGGTGTGGTTTGAGCCTGCTGGCAAACAGCTACAACCTGCCAGTCTGTCCGTCAATCAGCCACGCCCCTTATTATGTAAAGTTATAACTCTTAGCTTTGATAAAGTAAAAACAGATGTGTTGTGAATTTTTTTTTTTTAAAATAACTGAGCCAACATACCAAGAACCTTTTTGAACCAGTCCGTAAACTTGTTTCATTTTGCTGTAAAAATGTGCATATTAATATGAGATTACTTTGCTTTTGCAGCCAGCCTCCAGTGGACACTTGAAGAATTGCAGTTTTTTGCACTTCTGGATTGACTTCATTTTTCAACACCACAGATTACCTGGCGATTAATTTACCACAGGGGTCTCTTCAGTGCCGTCAACATTGTAATTAACACAGAAACATTACACAAAACAGGGTTGGCAAGAGGAGTTAAGAGCTAAGCTGAGCTATTTTAAGCTAGCCTGCTCATCACTCATAAGGTTTTATGAATGAGCAAAACGGAGCACAGAGATCTCTAACTTTTCAAATCAATCAAATCTGATCATTTAAACTTATGGATACATGGATAAAGCTTTATCACATTTAGATAGCCTACTTTTTCTCTGACACTCTTTGGTACCCACCGGACTTTAGGAGAAGCTTAGAGCTAAACCATCGCTTGCTTGCTTCTTTGCTGGACTAATTTAAGCTTCCTTGTTTTAAACCTTAGTCTTAAAGATTCACTGTGAGAAACTGGTAAAAGAGTTCTCAGTGGCCTTTGGCGAAGGAGAAGACACAGGCTGAAGCATGTTTTAAGTTTAGTGTGTTGTTCAGAAGGTGTTAATAGGAGACAAATTAAAACAAAGTTTTTTCTTTTTTGCAAAAAGAAAACATACCTGTTGAAAAATAGTAAAACACACACTGAAAAGTCAAACTGGTTAAACAAGTTAAAGAAATTTCAATGTACTTTCATTGGGTGACAAAGCCGCTAGCTCAAGGGCCGTCTGAAATCCTTCACCGCTTTGTAAATATCAGTTAAAAACAAAGATGATGTTACCTGAAACCAAAAAAAATTAAGTTGGTTGAAGTTTCTTGATACCACTAGGCAAACCGTGGCTAAGATGAGGCCTACGGGTAAAATATTAGACTCATTTTCAGCTGAGAGAAGTCGTTTGGTTGCACAAACATGTATAACTCAACCCTTTCTCTGAACTGCTAAATCTGGTTAAACCGACACACTGAGTCTGATCCAGTTCAGGTTTTCATCATATCTGATCCTGCTTGAGAGCACTGAGTGGACTATCTGCTGCTAAAAAGGCTTAACATCCACCACAGAGCCTCTTCTCACAGATGCACTAAACGTCTCTCTGCTTACTGCTGATGGGAGCTGTTAGCCGCTCTAGTTGCACTGATGGTTTCATGCAGCTTTGAGTGTTCAGTCGAGTGTTTGTGCTGCTTTGTCATATCATGACATCATTTTGATGAGTCAAGCTCCTGTCAGCACTGCTGGAAAATAAACCAATGACCACAGTACAAATGAACTGCTCACTAAATAATGTTTGCTTCTGCACAATTTTATTCAAAGTTCTGAATAGACGGAAAATGATGAGAGACTGAAACAAACCTGACATTAAAATCACATTTACATTTATGTTTTTAAAGGCTCAGATGTTTTCTGGAGGCTTTAACATGATCCAAACTTTGATACGTTACAGCATTTGACACTTTACCCTAATGTTACATGACCTTGTATAACTGATTAGAGGCTTCTTCATTTCTTCCTTCTTTTCTTATTTAGTTCTTTCATTTTTCTATAATTTTCACAAGGCAAATGAAATATTCAGCCAAACAAGAATTAGAAAAGTACTGATATTATGTTATTTAAAAATGTTAGATTTATAAAATGCTATTAAAAAAAATCATTTAGCTGAATAAATACTTTAAATTTTGAAAATATTTCCTGACAACCAAGAGACAATTTACCTTATTCATTTGAAGTTTTTAGATTTTTCTGAAGTACTGAGCTCTATTTGGTAGAAGAAAAACATCACTTATTAATGTTTTTTTTTCTTGGCGAATTAAAAGTTATGGAGACCATTTATTGGCTCAGCCTGTCCTGGCTTTGAGTTTGATAAATTGAGATAAGATCATACAGGTGCATGGTGGTGCAGTGGGTAGCACTGTTGCCCCACAGTGAGAAGGTTCCTGGTTCGAAACCCGGGCAGGCGGATGCCTTTCTGTGTGGGGTTTGCATGTTCTCCCCATGCATGCGCGGGTTCTCTCCAGGAACTCCAGCGACCTCCCACAGTTCAAAAACATGCTCACCAGGTTGATTGAGCACTCTAAATTGCCTGTAGGTGTGAGTGTGTGTGTGTGTGAATGGTTGTCTGTCTTCCATGTTGGATAGGTTGGTGAGAAGGGTGTACCCTGCCTTCTGCCCGAAGTCAGCTGGGACCCATTCACTGTCACCAAGCTTCACTTTAACATGAAGCCAAGGCATTTTTCAAGCAATTATATTTTACCCCTTTATTTTTTTTATAGAGGAGAGGACTGTGGGTAGTGTAGGAAACTAGGAGAGAGTGGGGGAATGACATGCTGGAAAGAAGCCGCAGGCTGGATTCAAACCCGGGCCACTCGCTACATGGCTACACAACTTAACCATTAGGGTAAGTCTATGCCAACATTTTTTTTTCTGAAACTGCAGTTCAGTGACAGTCGTTTAATGTCTCTGCTGCATTAATAACCATTTTCCGAAAATCAGTGTCATCGCTCTGCCTCAGTTGTTGAATGACTGTGCCAACTTTTGAGTCATTTCATTCCAGATGATCCCTGTGTCTCTCCATCTTTCATCCCTCTGGTGTTGTGGTTGTGAGCGCTGGCTTCGGTTGTTACGCTTGCCTTGCAGATAATCATTGCGACAAAACACTAGCTGACATCCAAAAGTCCAGACCCTGAACATGAGATCATCCAAATTATTTTGAGGACAAACTGGGACAACATGGTGTTTTCAACCCAGCTGTAAAACTTTGATTCACACTGATGATTTTTATCTGTTTTTTAAATCTTTTTTTCATTGCACATTTGCATAAAAGCAAATGGAAACGCTGATTAACCAGAAGGAATGCAAATGAGTGTTGCTGTTGACAGCAATTAGCACTAAAAGATCAGCCGCGGTCAACTTTCCTCCACCATTAAACCCATCGTCCACCACACGTGGGTTTACTGTCATCTGTGTCTGAGCTGCAATTTGTCTGAAATTAATGGACTCCAGTGAGGTGATGTTGATGGTGTGAGTGTGAGCAATTCCCCTGGCTGCGAGTCAGGGGAAAACAGAATTACTGGATGCAGAAATGCGACCCAGCACTAATGGATGTAGAATGAGATAATCAAGAGGCTAACGACGACAGGAATATTTGTCAGCAGAGAGAGCAGCAGTGCTCAGCTTTGAACGTCCAAAATGAATCCATTACTCCTAACCATACACGAGCCTTTCTTATGCACTGACATTTTGTGTTCCTTCAGGGCGCATGAGTGTACCACAACACAAAGGGCCTCTTCTAGACTCACAGCTGTGCATGAGGCTTCAGCTGGTCTCTCTGCTCTAGTTTGGCTGAATATTCACACACACACAAACACACACTAACATACGCACACACAGTGGGAGGGAGTAAGACAGTGCACTCTGGGTACATGGGACGCCAAAGAGAAACAATGTGTGGTATGAGCTCGCCAAGTGTCCACAGTGAAGAAATGAAAGAGACCCCTGTCAGCCTGTTTGTCCCGTTTTATCGTATGTGATGTAGTCTAGATTCCTAAAACTGAAAGTCATGGTTAAAAGTAGCACTTTGTACTGACCGGCTCATCAGTTAAATTGTGTTTCTGTCAGAACTTCACATTTTGAAGCATCGGTTTCGTCTTTCCTGAGTGAATGTGATGGTTTCAGCCGTCTGCACTCTCTTCCAAGGGGGATGTGGGTTTGGAGGAAACATGAGGGTTGTCTTGAAGTATAATATCACTCCTGTTTGGCTGGTCTGAACTTGTTCCAGAGGCTGAATGAAACTCTGCAGCAAACTCTGAGAATATTCTTCGAAGGCAGCCCGTAGGATTGGTGTTGACATGAAGCTATTTCCAGCATTCAGCATCATGATTTCATTAAGGAGGGTATTTTTTCAGCAGAGAGTGGGTGAAGTTTGACACCAATCCTCCGTTTTCTCTTGACAAGGTGGTGACAAAATATTCTTACCCCTGGAAAAATGTGGTCCAAACTTAAAACTAATTTGAAGAGCTGCTTATAAGTGGGTTACAGCATCTAGAAGAAGTGACAAGTCCGACCAATATACTAATAGGGAGACTAGCCTAGGACCTACTGTTGATAGACCACATGCACTCATATGAAAAACAGTTTTTACAGAATATGTATTGCAGCAGACAAAGCTCTATACAGTGCTGTCTACTGCACTTGAGATCTTTAAACAAATGGGACACTGATTTCAGAGGTCCAGAGTGGCCTGTAAGTTTCAAATTTGAATGAAATTAGACTTTCTTCTACTGATCGTGCAACAAACTCATGCCATTGCTTCCCAAAGGTACTGATCTGGCTGCTTTCTTAAAGGTCTGATGAGGAACTTGAAGTTTGTGCTTGTTTTAGTGGCACCTCTGGACAAAATGGTACCTCACATCTCCTTACTGATGTTGTCCTGCACATCTGTTTCAAGCACTAAGAACAGATTTAAAGAAATGCGAGAAGTGCTAAAGGTTTTTTTTTTTTTTTTACTCTGTTTCCTAACCAGCTAAAAACTCCTCACATGAGCTTTCAATAAATTACTTCTCTGCTACATGTGCTGCAGACAGTGCTGAGATTGTAAAGCAAATCATGGAGTGTGAAAGAATTCTGCACAGCAAAAAATAATGACAACATTTTTCATTTTTTCCCAATCAGCAATTGATTCAATAAAGGTATTAGAAATATTCTTACTTTGGTAATCTGCTGAGATAATTATTTTTGAAAATCATTGTTGTCAGCCCCCGCTGGCCATGAGAAGAATTGCAGTCTTAAGGTACTTCTGCATGGCTTCAGTTTTCAAGACTGAGGCTCACCCCCAATTTTCACAGGCTGGGTCCAGTATAGAGAGAAAAGCATACAAACAACAGGTTACAGAGACTTTCTGTGGTTGAATTTCTTCTTATTTGGATAGTATTCCATTACTTTTGTGCTTTAATTATCAGTGAGTAGGCTGCAAAACTATAAAGTTTTGTTTTTGCAGGTTTAGATGAGTTTAATAATAATAATTCTGCTCTGTTTTGTTTTCCTGTTACCTTCTGACACAGTTATCATCTTAAAGCCCTGTTGTGGTCAACATGGGTCACGGATATGTGGCTGTCTGTAGCTTACTTCCATAATCAATGAGTATTTCTGATCTATACAATCTTTAAACGGTCAGGAGTCCTTATATGATGTGTTATTTTCAAATTGAGCGGATGTTGCATGCAATCCTCATGCCTGACTTCCTGTCCAGGTCGTTCTTTTCTGTGCAGATTGACGCGTGACGGGTGCATGCTCTGTCGAAAATAGACTTGACGCACATCTCTGGCATAACAGTGCGGCGGGCCACTCCAGAGACAGGGCTGAGACGCGCCGCAGGGCTCCCTATGTGAACATGAGCATTGACTGGAATGGGAATGTATTGGCTGCACAGTGCGTGCCGCATCCTGCAAAATTGGGGGTTAATCCTCTGTAGTCTGTAGCTGAGTCCTCTTTCAGGGATTGCATCATCTGTCCTATTTCAAAGGCTCCTTTATATGTGCAGTTGATCCTACTTGTTCTCGGCAATGAAGAATGTATCTAATGCATCCTTACTGGTCCAGCATACCTTAAGATCATGTGCAAGTTCGAGTGAGATGGTAGAATCACAAGAGGCTGAATAATTCGCTTTTAACCTTAAGTGACTTGTTTCAACTCAGTCAAATAGCTGCTGATACAAAGACCTTAAATCTTCAAATTATCTTAAATAATACACTACCGTTCAAAAGTTTGGGGTCACCCAGAAAATGTTGTGTTTTCCATGAAAACTCACACTTTTATTTATCAAATGAGTTGCAAAATGAATAGAAAATATTGTCAAGACATTGAGAATGTTAGAAATAATGACTTTTAGTTGAAATAATAATTTTGTCCTTCAAACTTTGCTTTCATCAAAGAATGCTCCCAATTACAGCATTGCAGACCTTTGGCATTCTAGCTGTTTATTTGTTGAGGGAATCTAAAGAAATGTCACCCCAGGCTTCCTGAAGCACCTCCCACAAGTTGGATTGGCTTGATGGGCACTTCTTGCGTACCATACGGTCAAGCTGCTCCCACAACAGCTCAATGGGGTTGAGATCTGGTGACTGCGCTGTCCACTCCATTACAGACAGAATACCAGCTGCCTGCTTCTTCCCTAAATAGTTCTTGAAAAATTTTGAAGTGTGCTTTGGATCATTGTCCTGTTGTAGGAGGAAATTGTCTCCAATCAAGCGCTGTCCACAGGGTATGGCATGGCGTTGCAAAATTGAGTGATAGCCTTCATTATTCAAAATCTCTTATATCTTGTACAAATCTCCCACTTTACCTGCACCAAAGCAGCCCCAGACCATCACATTACCTCCACCATGCTTGACTGATGGCGTCAGACACTCTTCCAGCATCTTTTCACTTGTTCTGCGTCTCACAAATGTTCTTCTGTGGGATCCAAACACCTGAAACTTTGATTCGTCTGTCCATAACACTTTTTTTTCAATCTTCCTCTGTTCAATGTCTGTGTTCTTTTGCCCATATTAATCTTTTCCTTTTATTGGCCAGTCTCAGATATGGCTTTTTCTTTGCCACTCTGCCTAGAAGGCCAGCATTCCGGAGTCACCTCTTCACTGTAGACGTTGACACTGGCGTTTTGCGGGTACCATTTAATGAAGCTGCCAGTTCAGGACCTGTGTGGCATCTATTTCTCAAACTAGAGACTCTACTGTACTTGTCTTCTTGCTCAGTTGTGCACCGGGGTCTCCCACTTCTCTTTCTACTCTGGTTAGAGCCTATTTTGTGGTGTAAGGAAATTTCTAAGTGACCCCAAACTTTTGAACGGTAGTGTAGGTTGCATGGTGTTAGCTGTGAAAGCTAGTTTCAGTTCAGCTTTAAAGGTAGCTAGGTGAAAGGATTGGGGCTCGAAGGACGCTCCCCCTGATTTAGGACGCAGCTCATGTGGCCAACTCATACCGATGTGTTTTTGGTTGAGCTCTGTTTTGCACAGACAAAACTGTTGGCAGAGTCTTTTTGTTCCCATTGGACAACTGCACAAACAGCTGCAGTCAATCACAAAGCTCTCCAAATGATGACGTTAGCCAACGTTCATAACTCACTGAAGAAGCAGCTCATCCTTCACATCCACTTGCTTCATGCCTGATTCTGTTTGTTGATAAAATCCCGTGGTGAAACAGGATGTGAAAGAAAACCTCAACCAGCTTTCCTTCCACTTTCTGCTGTTTACAAGTAAACACAATAAAAGCCCTGCTCACTCAGATTGTTTAACTGTGGGTGCTGCTTTGTACACACTTGGATCACAGGATGGATGAAGGGTTGATCAAGCAGCCCACAAAGCACTTCAAACTCATTAACACCATTTATACGAGTTATTTATATGAGTATCTCACTGTCACAATGAGAACTGTGCTTTTTTGGCCATGGTGGTGGTGAGACTCCAGTGTGAGTGTTCACCTTTTCATCAACATCATCATAGACCTTTATTTATCTTCCACAGATAATCAAGGTGCAACAACTCAGGAGAAAGATTCATTCTTTAGACACAGCTGATCTTTCGGGGAAACTTCTCGACGGCTGCAACTAACAGCTATTCATTTATTATTGAAACGATTAATTGTCTGATTGGATGTTAAATTGCTTGATTACTTAATGGCTCTCATACAGCTATAAGCTTTTAAATTTAACATTACTCTTTCAAACTCTAAACATGCCATTGACAATCACAATCCAAACTAGTGCTGTGCGATATTACGATATAAATCGTAGTGCAATATAAAAACGTCCACCGTACGATATAACCCTCTGTCGTTTATATCGTTATTTTGATGTGTAAGGTATTGGTCTAGCTCTGTTGCTTCACTGACATTGTATGAACGATGATGAATGCAGGTTAATGTAAGCTGCAGCACCGCTACTACTTTGCGGTAGCATTTTTACGTCACTCACAACTACAAGTTTACGGCACTGATAGAGCATGGATGTAACAACATGGCAGAAGCGGAGAGCTTAGCGGAAAACAAAGTGGAAACAGAACCGAAAGAGGAGTTGGTGCCGAAAAGAGGGAACCGCAATTCCATGGTTTGGCTTTGGTTTGGTTTTAAAAAGTCGGACACTGACCAGAAAACGGTAATCTGCAAAACATGTCGCCAACAAGTCGTTACGGCCGACTCGAACACATCTAATCTTTTCTACCACTTAAAGACGCGACACGAAGAACAGTACAGAGACAGCGTGAAGCTGCGACAAAGCACTAACGTGACATCAAAACCACCCAGTGATGAAAAGAAAAAAACACACCAAACGAGTCTGAAACAATCGTTGGTCAACGGCATCCCATACGACAAGCAGTCCCGCAGACACCGCAAAATTACAGATGCCATCGCTAAATTCATATGTCAAGACATGGTTCCAGTATATACTGTCGTTGTATATACTGTATTTTATTATGTTTTTATACATAAAATATGTGTTTCATAAATAAATTGAAAAATATGAGAGAAAACTGCCATTCATTTCATGTAATTTTAAGGAAAAATACTATATCGGGATATATATCGTTATCAGGATATAAAATCACCTATATCGGGATATAAAATTTTGTCCATATCGCACAGCACTAATCCAAACTGTATTTGTGTCTTTGCTTTAAACATAACCAGTGTGAATGTAACACCAAAGATTTTATGTTGATCCGTGGATACCATAGTCACGTGGTAAGAGCTGTCTTCAATGTCTAGTGGTACTGGAGGAGGAGGAAAAAGATTAAGTTTACTGGTGAGGGACTGAAAAAGTAAAGGAGAGAAACATTACACTGCATGGCTCTAACTTTAGACTGTTAACAGAATGTCTCAGTTGAAGTTTGAGGCATTTGACATCCTTGCTGCTTGAAGTCAACCCACGAGTCATCTTTTGTAGGTAAACTGGCTAACGAAAGTTAGCATCATGGAGCTGGTGTTGCACTGTAAATGGTGACCCTGTCAACTGGCGACTTTAAGCTGAATGCCTCTCTCGCAAATGTCTTAAGATTTTGTTAAAGAATATCTGATGACTATCTGCGTTTTAACGTCTTTAAAACTTTCCCGTTTTAACAGCTGAAAGTTGCCAGATTACATGGTCACTGTTTAAACCAAAGCACCGGCCTTCTGATATGCAAAGTGTGACTAGTGTGCATAGCATTTGTTTACCTGCAAAGTAGCAGACTGTGAGGTAATGATATAAGAACAGTGTCCTGATGGTCTGTGCTGTGGCCTGCTCTGTGATATCGCAGTGTGAACACAAAATGACCCAAAGGAAAAACACAACAATGGATCATTTCTCCGTCTGAATCAGAACAAAGCTAATGAGCCACAGGTGTGAAAACAGCCTAGGGCCTGATGGTGTTGCAGCAGCATCCGCCATTTCACTGTTTTCTTTTACCTGCCATTTCCCGGTCACTGTTTTGCATGTTCCACACTGAGCAGAGATAGTAATGATGAGATGAGATGATTCACTCCTCAGCAACTCGTTACACAATCTTATGTCCACTCAAAGCTCAAAAACACATGCTGTGAGACAACCAACTGATCATTGACAATTACATTTGTTGCTGACTAATTCTATCATGAATTCTTGTCGACAACATTGACTCATCAATGCTCTGATTCAGTTTGGATTCTGTGCACATTGATTACATAAACATTTAAAAAGGAACCTGAACAGGAAGTCAAGGACTCTCCGGTTTTTCAAAATGAAACAGATGGAAATCGATGCTGACACCTCTATGAGCTACAGAAGTGAATAATACAGATGACATAATATTCATTATGCATTATGAACCATGTTAAAGATACTCAGTGATGCGTTTGACTGTTCATAGAAAGCAGGGTGAGATTTTTTGTTAAAAGTCACTTTTCCTAATGTTTAGGATGTGAGGTTTGTCCACAGGGAGCGCCAAAGTTAACACAAATTGATAGTTCCTGCAGAGATGCAGCTGTGATCTGGCTGTGAGAGATGGTTGTTTATGTAATACAATTTACAATCATCTGTATAAACTAAAAAATCTAAAGCAGAATTTACAGAAGCATCAGGTTGAACAGGTTTCAGGGCTTTGTAGGATTTAAAGGTAACCCACAAGATGACATCAGGATAAGCAAAAACAACACTGTAGGCTCTGAATTGTAATTGGAAGTGAAACTCTGAAAACTCCTTCAAACTCTGCACATAGAAACCATAGACCATAAATAATGGATGTAGTATTCATGACGTCACTAATCTGTTTCTGAAGCGCTAATTTGAAGCCTATATTTGGCGGATGCCATATTTCAAACGCTGAACTCAACCTAACTTCTGCTGAGCTAGTGTGAGGTAAAGAGGCGGGCTTTGAGCCTCCTTACTCACAGGTAGAGTGTTCCTGCCTGTCAATCAAGTCAGCTGTGCCTCTTATATTTGAAAACTTGTAGTCTTAATATTTTCCAAACTGCTGCTTTATGAAAAAAATCACAATATGTGCTAAGAGAGAAATGAGCTATTCAGACTAAACTCATTTTTTGTACCAGGCTGTAAACAACTTTATTTCTGGTGGGAAGATCTGCTTTGTTGAAATGGTGTTTAGGGGAGAATGGGGTGGGTTGTCACACTTTTTACTGTTTTGAAGATTGCTCATCAGCAAAACATCTTTCAATAGTCATTCCTACATTAAATTGAAGCTTAAGGTGTTAGCTTGAAATGTATATCCCTCTCATTTTCCAACTCATTGTAACAAAGAGGTAATTAACTATCAAAGACACTCTGAAACATTGTGACCAACCCTATAGTGTGTGACAACCAACCCCATCACGGGGACGGTTGACACACACTATGGGGTTGTTTGTCACAATGGTATTTTAATGAGAAAAAATCTTTTAAAAAAGGCAAGAAGGCAGAACTAAATTTGAATGTTTAATTGCACTGACAAGTGATAGGCCTACATAACTTAATGCATTTTAACATAACATGATCTAGGAACATGAACAGGAAACATCTTTAGGCCAGCCTATATAACAACATAAAGAACAAAACAAATAGGCCTAACAATAATGGCTTACTCTAACTAGGCTACATGCAGTCACTGTCTGAGTTACAGTGATGGCAAATGTAGGGTCTGCGCACTCAAACTAATTTCACCATGCATGCATGGGGTTGGTTGTTACATGTGACGACCATCTCCAACTGGAATTTTTTGCTAGCATCAAAGCTAACAGCCATCTAACAACTACTAAGCTAGCTAATAAAAATGTAAACTATAGCTTTCCCCTCACACTTTGTAAGGGTAACACTTGTTTTGTTATAAACCCATCATTTAAAAGCCTAGAAGAAAAATACTGAGGAGCTGAATATTTACAATTTGACATGAAAAAACACAAAAAGTCGTCTCACCTCAAGTTCAGCTGTCTTACTCCAGAGAAGACTATGTATGAGCTCTGATCTGGAAATGTCCATACCCCAATTTTAGAGACAGTGCCCTCTGGTGGTGAGATATAACGAGTGTGCCAACCAACCCGTTTGACAACCAACCCCGTTCTCCCCTATGTGGTTTCCGGTACCTCCAGAGCCAGCCTCAAGTGGACACTAGAGGAACTGCATTTTTTAACACTTCCATATTGGCTTCAATTCTCGCAGCCAGGGGTTGCCACTTGATAAAAACAAGCAAACCTTAATGCACTGCAAATTTACAGATTTCTAAGAAGAAAAAAAAAAGGACTTCTGTTGTGTTTAGGCATACCGTAAAATCCTGAATATGAGTTGCGCTAGCGTAAAAATGTGGGGGGTCTCTAAGAAGGAAATTAAGTTTAAACTGTCTTCATTCATAAAGACTTAGCAACAGGCAAAACACAGCATATGTGTAGCTGTGTAGCTCTCTCTGATACCATCTGTTTTTACCATGAGGAGCTTGCTAACCTGCTAGCTGTACCGTATATTGTCATTTTGATGGCCCAATGGTCGGTCCTTACCCTCCAGCTGATTCTTGCACCCTCATCTTCTGGTCAGGAGTCTATTTATCCAAACCAGCACTGCACAAGGTTCATGCACTGTAAAAGTGTACCTGTATATTTTTTGTGATTTTTCTACATTAAGAATCAGTTTGGATCGAGAGGTTTTTTTCAATTATTTAGTGAAGTTCATTAAAACTCCAACTTGTCTTTTGAAAAAAATTTAAGTTATGTAGTAATTTTGTAATTTTGATTTAAGTTATGCTTCAGAAACATACTCAACCTTTGAGCTCTGGCTGCATAGATTCTTTAGATATGAAGCATTTGAAGATACTCTGGGAAATGACCCCACATTAAACAATGACACCGATCAAGGCCCTGGCAGACCATGTCTATGGTAGAGTTCAAAGGCTTTAATGCTGTCTCTGGTGTCAGTGTTATAGATGAGTCATGTAATCATGTGGTGTTACTAGGGGTAGCTTCATAAAGTTCTATGGGCCTGAATAAAAGCCTCTTGTAGTCTGCGTGTTTCTTCATCTTATGCTGTTGCACATATCTGCAGGATGTGAACCAGATGGGTTCAGCTTTCTATTTTCTATTTGCTGCTTTACTGCAAACAGAAAATCTGTGTCACATGTGAGAGAAAGAATCCCATTTTGGACGTGTCCCTCTTCATGTGTCTCCTCAGTGTCCGTCAAGCTCTGCAGTGTTTGCCTGGATCGGTTAGATTGATTTTTAAGCAGTAAAAAAAAAAAGCCTCGACCAGCCCCCATTCCCCTCAGTCTGCCAAAGGTTGTGTCGAAAACAAATGCTGAGGGAAAAAAAGGGCAGAATGTGGATACAGTACTTTAGAGGGGAGCAGAACCCGGCGCCTGCCAAAATATGTGTAGCTGGATTGCTTTCAAGCACTGAAGGAAGGGGGAAGAAGAGGATAGAGTGGTTGAGAGACTGAACGGATGTAGAAAGCTGAGAGACGCATTGTGAAACTCTTCTTCTTACTCTGGGATCCCAGAGGCTGTGGCGTTATAATCACACCAAGTACACACATGTTTTATAGGCCTGCAGGCAGCAAAGAGGGAAAGAAGTGTTTGTTTTCATGCTCTTAAAAGGAAGAGGAACCTTTCTCATAACATCGTAGAGCTCATGGATCTCAGCGTATGTGTTTTTCTATTTTGTTTTTCATGGTTTCATTTTTGCTGGTCAGCATGCAAACAAAACCAGGAAGTCCAGGATGTTGTTCTAAGAAACTGAGGGTTTACTAATATGGTTGCACAAAGACAATAGATGTGATGCGTGACTGTACGGGGTGGAGAGAAGATCATTAGTATCGGCTTCTAACTTGCAGCATAATGATGCAAGTAAAAGAATAAAGCAATTTAATAATCAAGAGCTTAGTAACATAGATACAAAGTCAAAACATCAACCCATATACATAACCCTTTAAGAGACACCTTTATGTTATTAACCAGCTTATATATTGTATTGTATTCACCTACTTTGGGATACAATTTGCAATGTTTGAATATTTTGGATTTCCAAGAAAAGATGGGTTAATAATAGAAAGGAAGAAAAAAATATGCAACATTTGTGATGCAGTTACGGCGTGGGATAAAACCCACTGAAAACTCAACAAACCAGATCAGCACCTAAAAAAAAAAAAGCAGTGATCCATGGGCTTGACTAAGTTTTGCACTCAAAAAAGGTAAATGTTAAAGACATTATCTAGGTCGCCTTTTGTTGTGATATAAATGTAATTGATGACACTAAACGGTTGATGGTATTCAAATCAGTCACAGGGCCAGGGTTTGACGAGGGCATGATGTGCGCATGTGCAATAGTCGTATAACTGCAGTCATGTGACCCAAAGCGCATCAAGCTGTCACCAGTTTATCTTACTCCAGAGTTAACTTACAATACCAATCAGTCTGATATCACTGTAAAGCAGCCTCTCACTTAAACACACAGAGCTCATCGTAGTGCGTGGAGAGTCTGAATCTGTGCACGCGACGCTGCTGCCCTCACAGATGCCCAGACAGACGCTCCGATTGGCAACGTTTCCCCGCTCATCCTTGTACTTGTTATTATTGATGGCACACATACAGCCCACTAACAACTCCACAGGATGTTCACTTTGATGGTCTACACCTGTAGCTCACGTACAGTGCCGTAAAGTGAAACTCACATGCAGAGAAAGACGGTGAGTCTTCGCTTAATTTCAAGGTGACCCAGTCTTAACGTAACTTGACACATGGTCAGATATGATTGACAACGTGGATGTTAGTCAGTTTAAAGTGTATGAAACTGGGGGTGGCAGTAGCTCAGTCCATAGGGACTTGGCTTGGGAACCGAAGGGTTGCTGGTTCGAGTCCCAGTATGGACGAAGTTTGGCAAGTGGACTGGTGGCTGGAGAGGTGGTGGTTCACCTGCCTGGGCACTGCCGAGGTGCCCTTGAGCAAGGCACCGAACGCCCAACTGCTTGGGGTGCGCTGGTTGACGGCATTATCCTCACTCTGATATCTCTCCCTAAGCATGTTCACTGCATGTGTGTGCATTTGTATGTATATACCAAAAAAAAAACTGTATGTGTAGCATGTCCAAAATAGCATGAGCGAAAAAATTGAATTTCCCCCCTGGGGATCAATAAAGTACCTTTCTTCTTCTTCGAAACGTGTGGCTGCACCTCCTCTTGTGTCTCTACACCTCCATGCAGTTGTCAGAGGGTTTGACTCAGTGTGCTGAAACTAGGAGGGTGATCTGACTTTAAAGCAGGGGACAAACTTAAAGATCCAAATGATAAAAAGTATAGGCCTACTTGTATTAGTTAAATATTACACAATCATTTTTTAAAATATTGTGCACAGCCCTCTGAACTGAACCAAATCAACGTGTTGTAGCAGAGCTTTTAATATCAGCAAATATATTAATGTCCAAAGAGTTGAAACAATTTGATTCTGATGAAACGTAAGATCGCACCCCTGCTTCTAACCGTCTGGACCGTTCATGTTCCTCGACATACCTGCCAAAATGTCTTTTTATCAGTATCAAATGTAGCAGGGTTTTCTCAAACAGAATTACGTTGTAGTGAAAAGTTAAAGATTTATGACTTTCTGAAATGAACCTGTAATTTCCAACAGATAAATACAGTCATTATCCTTTTACAAGTCCCAAGTGACACACAGAAGACATTCAGTGCCAGGCATAGAGAAATGAAGGAGGAGTTATAATTTGTATGACTCTTAAAAAGTGTTTGACAAATCTAATTATTGTCATAATACTACATTTTAGTGCCTGTGTTCAGCTAGATTAACATTAAAAAAGCATAGTTGATATGCATCCCTCACCCTGAAGTGTCTCTGTTCAGAGCTCTGCTGGTGAAGTTTGTGAGTGAGACTTAAGTTATCAAGCAGGAGAAGTTTTTCTCTTTAGATCATTTATAATGTTTTGTCCTCATGTCTGATCCTGGAGCAGGATTATCAAACAGACGTATGTTTTGAGTTTCAGACTGGGAAACTCTACAACCAGGGCTCTGCTAGCTAAAAGAGCTAAACGTCTACGAACAGGATTTCAGTCAGGACCACTCTCATTAAAGAGAATTCATTATTTGCATGCAATAAGTTTATTTGGTGGTATGGCTCTGTTTTGGAGCTCCCTGCCCTTCAACATGCCTACGTGGAAGGGCAAAGCCTGAGGTGGGGAGAGCACACCTCCCCCTCTGTTCTGACATGTGAATGCTTCACTGCTCTTTGAGGACTAAGGAGTTAAACCGTGTGCATTTACATTACTCAGACATTTATTGGGACCGAAGCTCACATCATGACACCGAGGCTATGATGCATTTAACCGGTACGACTGCTCACCCTCTATAAGCTAGCTAACGATTTAGAGTTTATTCGTTGTTACACATCAAAACATGACCTCTGAACAAAGAAAGTAGGATTAAAAAGAAGATCTGTGTTCATTCATTTGCTTCAGTAACACAAGAGACACATCTTTATCACAGAGGGTGATGGTGCTCATGGGAAATGTAGTCTTCATCCTGGTAAAACACTATTGATTTCATCCACAGGGGTCAACAGAATCAGCACAACATGGTAACTCCTCACTGGGCCTTTAGTTTTAAATATTTAATTACCCTTTAAATCTTATTATAGAGTAACATATACAAATAATATATAAACGTCATACAACCAATCAAAACTGATGGCAAATGTCCTTTAATTTGCATTTAACTTATGTGGAAAAAGTCGTAGTTATACAGCCCAACATGCTGCAGTGCTTTTGAATACTCACTTCTTTTGATTCTCGTCACAGATTTTTTATCCTGATAGTTTATGACAACATGTTATTTTGCGGTCACACATGTAAACAATATGACACAGCCCGTTTACCAGAAGTGACAGCTTTGTTTCATTGTCCTTTCAATGTATCAGGGACTGGATCTGATTTGTGGCAGTTGAGAAAATACCCTACACATGTCTCCACATTAGTCATCCTCTTACTGTAACGTAGATGTTTGTTGCAGCAGCAAAGCCTGCCGCTGCCCTGACTGGATTATAGGATTTTACACAGTAACCTTTTCTTTACCCTTTCATCACATCCGGGACTCAAGCTTTTTATTTCTCATGTATGCAGCTGCACGGTTTACGTTTCAGCTTAACCCTGCTTACTGTGACAACCATGTGTCTGTCTGTCTTTCTCTATTTCTATTGAAGGGCTGGAAATATGTCTTTTATGCCAGTTTTCTTTTTCTGGCCTCAGTGAGTGATGTCTGAAGGCGCTATAGTGGTGGGAATGAATGAATAAGCTGCTTGGGCTGATGCAGGGACAGGCGGACTGTGTGCTGTGGTCTATTTCTGGACTCAGCCTGAAGGTTGAATGAGCAGGAGTTTTGCAGATGTTGATGCCAGATGTGGATCAAACTGTGACCTCAGCTTTGTGCTTCACCTTCTCAACGTTGCTTGCACACACACATGCAAACACATGTTGTGAAGGGTTGAGGTGTCTCGAGCTCACCCCCCAGTGTCTAATATGTTCCCACAGTCATGCAGCAGTGGTGCCAGAGCACAGTATGTGTCGTGTCTGCTTTTATTTAACTCTCACTGGAGAGCTCCAGTATTTTTAAACCTGAGTCCCATTTTTACATAATGAAGGGTCTGAAAGAACACCAGGTGGACAAAGTTTTCAACTGCTCCATAGCTTCAAACAAACTGTAATGATGTACAATTATCCCTATCAATGATAGTCAAAGTTCACTCAAAGTACATGTGCATGTTTTTTTTTATTTTCAATCTCTAATGTCTTTACAGAAAGAGTCCCTGCACAAAGTTTTTTCAAACCAGACACAGCTCCATCATAAATCTTGTCAAATCCACCAGACTTCAACAGAAACACTTGTTTTTCCTCACACAGCCCTGGAGTTGGTTGTTGATTTCTAACCTTATCACCATATCCAGTAGTAGGAATCTGATAGGTTGTCGTAACAGCATTACGTGACGCAGTTGCATCAGCAGCATCACAGCACAGTGCCGCCGCCAGTGCTGCTGTGAAAGACGTTACCTTTGGCAGTTCGGATAACAACTTTTTGTTTTCCTCAGACTTCCTCCTTCTTTCTGCAGCGCTAAGACAGCTTCACTTCATTTTGGCTTGTTTCTAACGTCTCCCTGTCTCTCTCTGTCTGCTGTGTTTTTATTTCCTCAAACACGCTGTGCAGTAAGGCTGTGCGCATCGAGGAATAGTCCATGTGGTGCAAACTGGATTTAGGGGCAGCTGTGGCTCAGTGTTAGTCAGTCGTCTCTCAGTTGGAAGGTGGACAGTTTGATCCCAAGTCCCGCTGCTCACATACGTGTCCTTTGGCAAGACTTTTACCCCCCCGGTGGCTGTCATTTGTGTGAATGGGATTAGCTAAAACTGATGAAGCTTTAAATAGCAGCCTCTGCCATCAATGTATAAATGTGGTGTGAAGGGGTGAATGTGAAATGAGCGTTCAGAAGACTCGAGAAAGGGCTCATAAACATAGTCCATTTACCATTTAAACTAGCCGACGTGTGTAAAGGTCAGAAAACTCTCAGAAAACAGTCCGAATTGAACACGGCTAAATGTGGGATCACAGAGTCTGCAGGTAAATAATGTCTGATTGGTTCTCTGAGAGTGACTAATGCTAGCAGAGCATGACTGTGTTGGTTCCTCATTGCTCTGATCAAGTGGTTATATGTCAGTTTAACCAGACACAGCCTACATACAACTTTATCTCCATTTACTACATCAACATACTGACAAACCAGCGCTACGAGATGCCATCTGTAATTGGTGCTTGTTTACATCCAGGTAGTGGAGCATTAAATCATTATGGTAGCAGCCATTAACCGGAGCTATGGCCTGAGCTAGGAGCAGGTAACTGCACAGCTTAGAATCAGCATATGACCAACATTTTGAGCCTGTAATCATAAAGTCAATGAATAATTCTTTAATTGACTTCTAATTCTGGTGCTAATTGGAGCGAGTGACAACATTTAATCGTTTGCCAGTAGTTTATTTAATCATTTAAACGCGCACATCGCTGGTCAAAAAACTGTCTCATTTTTTACTTTCCTTTTATAGCCAATGCTTATTAAGTAGACATTGATGCAGCGCTACCTGCAGCCTTGCTTCTGGTTTTGCCTTGTGGTCACTTTTGGTATTGCAGCAAAAAATATACCTAATGTTGATTAAAAAACATTTTTTTCGCCAACTTTCACCAAATCTTAAAAAAAATTTGAACTGCAACAAAAGTCTGTGATGAATTTTCATATTATATTTGACACAGATGTTTTATATTTATTACGAATTCTGGATTCAGCTTTTGAAACATTGATGCATATGTTTACATCTGAATCACACCCTAAGCTAAAAACTCTCAGGTGTAGGGACCCAGTAAGCAGATGCTATTAGTAAGAACAGTAGCTTTCTTTGGGTCAAGGATGTTGGTTTTTATTCAACCTACATTATGCATCAATGAACCCATCTTCACATGCATGTCATCTTTCATGTTAGAGTTCAGTGTGTAGCTCTTCATACAGATCCAAGGATGATTACAGAGGAGAAGAGAGGAGCTGAAGCCAGCGTCACACTGCAGGTTTTGTTAATGTTTTGTGTGAAGAAAGAAGGACCCTGGATGAGTCTGTATCCTGAGAACTGTGGAGTTTATAAAAGGTGTTTGTGTACAAAGATAGCTCCACAGGGATGCTTTAATTCTGCACCTGTTTTTTTACCGAGATGAAGTGATTGAATTTCTTCTCTCTGGTATGACGCTTTGGTTTGAGGCTGCTGGTATCCATCTCGAGAAACAAATACAGCAGCTAACTAAGGCCAGCACCTACTGAGAACAAAGAGAATTTTCAACAGTTTTCTGTTTTTGGGTTGTTATCCATGTCTCCACCGGTGCACCTTCCCTCTAAAGACAGTCCGTGTGTAGTTTAATCCATTTCCAGGGTTTTGCACTGGACTGTCTACATTAGGTCCAAAGAGAGAGACCCCAGAGAGAGTCTGTTTTAATACTCTGTGTCGACAGAGATGCTGTTCCTCTTGGATATTTTCTCTTTTCCTAATTTTTTGGCATTCAGCAGAGAAATGGCTGAAAGAAATTTGTGTCCCTGCCATGAAAATATCTGCTTTCAATCAGTGAAGCTGCACAGTGGTGCTGGAGGGTTTGTCTGGTTGTCCTCAACTGACAGCAGAGGCTGAAGCTGCTGCTTTCAGTTGAAGATTTAGAGCTGTTAAAAGGCGTCTGTGTATTTCTGCTAAAAGCAAATAAAACAATCATCTTTATCTGCAGTTCCTGAGCAAACTAAGTGTGCTCTTATAATTCATTTTACTATCAGAAAAGTGTAAACTTGACTGCTAAAACTTTATATTACTTTTGAATTGATAAGCAGAGGCAATTTGTGTAGCATGCACTTTATTTCCATGGCAACAGGCTGCTGTCACAAACAGCACTCAGATTTAAAACAAACGTTTTATAATCAAAACGACACGATTGAATTTAATTATTCCTTGATGGTAATTTGAAAAGCTATGCAGATTGCTTTTGGTTCGTTACCACTTAGTGTGCTGTTCATTAGATGTAGAAGGTCTTGTGGATTCAGCACGTTCCAAAATGAAGCGAGAGCATCATTTATTGTTTTAAAATGTCACAAACAGTAAGTTATTTTTACTGAAAAAGCTCAGTAATTTGCACAGTTTGGCTCCAGAGTTTAGCATCATAATATGAGGAAAGCGGTGCGCCCATTGGCTTTGCGGTTCAAGCATCAGGTCCATATACCAAGGCCAGCGTCCTCATTGCAGCAGCGCTGGTTTGACTCCCGGGCTACAACCCTTTGCCACATGTCTCCCCCCTCTCTCTGCTCCCCACGGTTCCTGTCACTCTTCAGCTGCAGCACAAAATTGCCCAAAAACACAATTTAAGAAAAACACAGGAAGAAACTGTTTATTTTAGGGACTATTTTCAGCAGAGGAAGATTTCTACACTTGGTGAATGAGTAGATTTTGAGTTGTTGCAGGATGGACTAATACATGGCACAGAAAAATAAGAGGTATAAGGTTTTAACATGGTGGTAAGATCCATTGATTGAGTCCTTAGCAACCATAACTTTCTCAGCTTTGATTACGTTTTTTTTTTAAGTTATATTTTTGGGCATTTTTGTCTTTAATGGATAGGACAGTTGAAGAGAGAGAGGAAATGAGGGAAGTAAAGAGTGGGGTGATTTACCTGCAGTTAAGTGGATGAGGCTGGAATTGAACTTGTGACCTCTGCGACGAGGGCTATAGCCTCTGTTTGTGGGGTTCACGCTTCTACCCCTAGGCCAGTGGTGCCCCAGCTTTGATTCAGTTTTTGATTTTTGATTTCAGTGTTTGTACAGAAAAAGCCACTTAAATGGAGCACCGCCTGCAAGCTAGTTCAGGCAGACAACTCGAGCTGCGCTGATTCATACTGACACGTCATCATCCTCCCTATCAGCTGACCTCAACATCCTCTCATTTGGCGGTCTATTTAATCTGCAAGTCTCCCTGTCTCTGCCTCTGCTTTGCCAGTGCTCCTGCTGTCCTGCTCAGTGCTGTGTGAAAACTTCCTACCCACCTCCTCCCACCGCATCCACCTGCGGGCTCCGAGGGGGGGTTAGTCCTATCTCATAACGTGTATGACCTTTACTATTTGTCTGTTCTGCACTACTGTTGAAACATTTATATTAAGATGATTATACTCTAATTTAGATATACTTATGAATAATATATTCCATTTTGACCAAGTCTATTCTGCTAAATGTCGCTAAACACCTTTAAGAGAAATGCAGCGATCAGACGACATTTTTATCTCTCCTCTGCTCTCCGTTTGTCTGCAACAAATGCAAATACAATGTTTGCATCTTTAGGAGCCACCTCAAGGACTTTCACAAAGCACTCATGCTTTCTGACCTCTGATTGAGAACTGCAGGATGTGCTGTGTCTGTATGAGAGCTGCAGGTGTGACTGAGAGCAGAGCAGAGAGGACACACAGCAGCATGGTGAAGAAGCGTGGCTGCATTTACACGGAATCCAGCTCCTACAAGTTTGTGCAGAGGTGTGGGCTTCTGATGTTGCTCTTCAGTGCTTAACCACCATGAAACAATCTCGAAAGAACATCTAATTTCTGTTTCACTGCTTCATTTTCAATAGCATCGCCTACCCAGCTTGCTGCCCTCTTGCTTGTGGCAGCTTCGTGTTGAAAATCTGAAAAGCTTGGGTAGTTTGAATATTATAGAACTTGAAATTGTATTATTTTAAAGCACATGTTATCAACACTGGTAAATGAACTTGCGCTTACATAATGCTTTTCTAGTCTCTAAGAGCTTTTAAACAACTCATCATATTAACAGGCTTTACTGTAGTCTGACTGGAGTGCTAACAGGCTGGGGATCATTAATCAGTGTGTTGCTCCAACATGTAGAAGATGGTCCTGTAGAAAATGTTGATCCAGCCAACTTTAGGAGAATATTGTGAAGAAAGACAAAGAGTAGCCCTGGAGAATAGGACTGCTGAGAGGTCACAGTGAGGCTCTGTTCTCTTTGGCTCTGAAGTCTGATTTGTTCATTGTTGAGTTCAAGGAGACAGCGGTGCCAAATTTGAAGATCTTCCCTTCAGTTGTTGTGAAATAATGCGTTCACAGAAACATAGCAGGATTAATGTCCAACAACATTGTTTTTACAGGAGATTGATGTCAAAGTGAAGGCTTTGACCTAAATGTTTGAATGATGGATGGATGATTACAGAACACAAACTTGAGATGTCCACCCACTTGCACTCTCTTTTTACTCTTGAAGGCTGAAGATTTTGCTATTTGTCATTCCCAAAGTCCAGATTCAACTGGAAATGAAAAGTTTCTGCATCTCCTGCCTGAAAAATTGCAGAGTGGTCATCAACCTGATTTAGTTACCCTTAATATTTCTAAATTTCTGGTAAACTAATGACTCCTGGCTGTCTGTGTTAGTGCTTTATCTGATCACGCTGATGTTATTTTGACCCGCTGTGTTTGCTTGTTTAGTGTTGGAAGTCAGTGTCTCTATTATTCTTGGCTGGGTCTGGCTTGTATAAGAGATCTGTGACCTACCTGGCACAAACCTGGTTAAAATGCAGGTTAGATAGATTAAAGAATCTAAATTTATGATAATGAAACTGTGGCCACCACTGTAATCGACGCCAAGGCGTAGAAATCAGTGTAGTTAGTGATGCTGGCTGGATCTAATCATGGATCTCTACCTTCATATCCTCTCTGCTTTGTGTAACAAATCCAGTAAAGGCATTAAATAACCCAATAAATTACCTTTATAAAAGCAGCTTGGCTTGAATTCATTGGAGCCCAGAGGGTTGTTTCTCATATTATGGAGAAACTATCCCATAGACTTCTACCAACAAATAAAAAAAGCCATCCTCAAATGAAATCATGCAAATCGAATTTGTGACGCCTCAACAAATATTTCCAAAACAAATATCATGCATGACTCAAACTTCTGCAGCCACATGTTAACCAGAGCCAGACTGACACAGGCTGAGGGGCCAATATTAACCTATCACTCAGAGTTTATTGGCTTCAATTCAGGACAGTGCATGCCTCATATACGGCCAATTTCCTGTGCTTTTGACACAATTTGATGTGATTACTTAAAACATCTGTCACAGGGAAGTGGCTTTGGTCCCCTTTACTGCTGCTTTATTTTATAGTCACATGTTTTATAATTGGTTTATATTACAGAAGATCGACTGTAATTGTATCTTTTCATGGTAAAAATACTATTTCCCCAGCAAAATTGAAGCCAAATTCCCAATACACAACAGTGTTGAGTGGTCAACCCTCAGCAGGCAGTAAATCCTAAAGAGGGCCTCTGATTGGGCCGCTCTCTGAAATGAAGCGTGAGGCTGAAACCCTGCAGAGGAACCTCACATTTGGCTGCTCGCATTTGCAAACTCCCTCGTTTGGTCGGTGTCCAGAGCTCATTATCAAGGATAAGTTTTGGATTGAAGACTGAATGGTTGAACAAATAAAGAGATACGTTTCTTTCACTCCACTCCAAATCCAGTCTGCACACTCCGCTGCAGAGCTGTATTTACCTGGCTGGCAGTCACACCTCAGTGATATCTGTTATGATTAAGGTCCAAATCCAACGTGTTAGTGTTTTAAAGGTTATTGATTGGGAGAAATTGAAACTGAAATAGAGACAAGTGTATTTAGGGTTCTGGACTTGGGTGTAAAGTGAATGTTTATAGAAACTATGAATCCTTCGGTCAGGATCTGTTTCTGTTCTTGCTTGCCAAGAAAACTCTGATATGGTGCAGGAGGAGAAGTCTAGACTAGAGTCCTTCTAATTCAAATGTCTGCCAAAATGTCCCACCAGTTTGCTCTGATAACAGAAGGATTGCTGTTGGCTGAGGCTGTGTGATACTGACACTGGACACTGGACCATATTTTCTGACATATATTTTGACATTAAAAATGTCAGGTATTTCACCAGATCAATACTGTGAACTGTTCCCACAGAGTGATGCCCTACCTGTAGCGGTGGAGGAGGCGATAGTTATGCCATCTATTTTGTGCTTTTTTAATGCATCTCTTTCTAGCACATGTTCACAGACACAACTCAGAGAGTGCAGGATGATATCATCAGCACCTAGCTGCACATAACTTTTTTAAAAAGCAGTATGACAAGTTTAATTTCTGACATGTGACATTGCACCCCAATCAGTGCTTGAACTACTGAAGACCTCTCTCTCTGGTCACCTGCAGATAATGTGTCAGGCACTGCTGGTTCTCAGATGCAAGGCCCAGAGAGTGATGAAAGGTTGTCTAGTTCTTTGGTCGCTGATAGTGATCTTAAAAGAAAAATGTGAAAATAGTCGTCAAATGTGGTTTAAGACATAGAAAGAAAAAAAAGGATGAATTAAAAAGGAATGCAACTTAAAATCTGCATACTTGGACAAGGTTGTCCAAGATCTTGTTGTGCAAGACTCCCAGACTGGTAAAATATTTCTAGGTAGTTGCAGGCGGCAGGGATGTCTTTGGTTGTGTAAACTTGAAGAGTCAGTCTGCAGAGCAGGTGTGTCGCCTCGTTCCTCCACATGAACCCCTGGAGGTGATCTCAAGTAGATCATAGCCAAGACGGAAATAAACTGAGACAGATGAATAACTCTAGAGATGTAAACCTTGGCATCATTTGCTTGAAGGTGATACTGCCTCAACACCTGAACACGCTGTCACTGATCCTCTTTTGTTACATTTATATCTAAAGATGTTTCATAACTAGCCGAGTTTCATCAGGGGAAGAGTTTGGATTTTTTACTCTCAAATGAAGTTCTTTTACAGTGTGATGAATTTGTGCTCACAAAACTCCTCACTTATGTCATCCTGCTATCTGAAAATCATTCTCTGTCTGAAACAAGAGACTGCAGGTATTGTTGCTTTAAGGCTCCCCTCCCTGCCAGACTACTGCCTAGACCAGTCAGGCTGAACTGAATTGAGGTCTACAGAGGATTCCCTGATTATGTGGCCAACCATTACTACCCTTATGCTTGCGTCACATAGCGCCACCCTTGTTACCTAGTAATGGGAAGCTAGCAGGCCAGCTAGGTAGCATAGCTTGCGTCACACACAATCACCAACGTTTCCAAGCTTGCTTTTGAGTTGAAACCAAATACTGTCATTTTACAGTGTATTACTTGGTCGTTTCATAGCCTGCCATCTTTTTTTAATTGGTGCGCAAAGAATCATCGGATACATTTGGTCACAAAGGATGCATCCAATGCATCCTTTACAACTTGGGAAAGGGTGGACACATTTGTTGGACCCATTTGGGGGAGCCTTCGAAATGGGTCAGCTGTTGACGCACAACAGTGACGCATTCAGTCTTCAAATTCAGCCTTTGAAGGTTGCAGCCCCTGAGTTGGGACACAGCTACAGAGCTCTGACTTTGTGATGTCATGAAATGTCCACAGATGAAAAAACAGTGAAAACTGAAATTAAGAGCAGCCTGAAGACTGAGCTCTTAAGACTGAGGGGTTATTCAGACACATGTTTGCATACTGATCTGAAACGTTGCCCACATTTAGCATGATAGGATGCTTATGCCTCTATAAGTGACACTAAACATGTAACTATCATTGTAGTTCAGTGAAATAAAGTACTTAAAGTGTGTATAAATGTAGATTTAAATAGTGCCATAAAGCTACTGTACTTTAAAAGAGTCAGTGTTTGCTTTTTGTTGCACACAGGAGTCCAACCCAGGCTTTGATAAGTTGTTGCACAGACGGCCTGCCTGGTCACATTGTTGGTACAAGCTTTAAAAGCCCTTTGTTCGTCTTCTATGCAAAAACTTTAATCGATAAGGTCAATTTTGCCGGTTAACAGTGCACTCAGGAGATGCACAGGACTGCTCATGTCTATAAACTGTCTCCTCTGTGGAGCAGTTTGTTCTCCGTCAGACTGGATGATGCAGCACAGTTAATAGGTGATTATGGCTCCCTTTGTTTTGTCCTCTCTTCATTCAGAGATCAGTTCAGTCAGGGCAGCTTGCTGTGGGTCAGGAGCAAACATTCTCATGTTAAAATGCTCCAAGGTTGAATTCAACATTGAATATGACGCCAAAGTTTTTGCAATTCATGGGAAAAAGCGTGTTTTTATTTGTGCTGTTGTCAGTTGTGGACAGTAGTAGCCTGCAGGGGTGGAACTGGAATTGTGGGTTATGGTAGTGGAATAGATTGGGAGGAAGAGTGGGGAGGACCAGAGGGTTTCGTAAGAGTTTCTGTTCAGTATTTTGTGTCATTGAGTGATTTGGGTTTTGTAAGATGGAAACAAGATTTATGGGCATTTGCAAATTTGGTAACAGATTTCTCTGTTCACAATACTGTTTAAGCAGAAGTGAAATGAAAACAATAGTTGCTAAAACTTAACTTAAATAATTTGCATGACCCACAGACTGTATATACAGCATCGATATAGTCTCAGTTATGTCATCCATTGGTTTCTGGAGAGCTGGTATGGAGCCCAATGATAGTGGCTGCTATGTTGGAAATACTGACTCAACCGGACTTTTGATGAACCTAGAAACAGACAATGAGGTGGAGCTGACAGGTACAAAGCACCCACCTGTCAGTCCACCAAACCACCACCCCTAAGTATTCAAATCTATGCACAATACAAAGCCTTTATATCATCTTACCTGACGCGGAATAAAAAGCCCCTTACAGATTGTATGAACAAAGAAACAAAACTTTTCTTTGCACCATGCTGTACACATGTTGATTTCTGCTGATGAAATATACAACATGGGTGTTGATGGGGTTTCTTTGGCTTTTGGAGCTTGCCCCTAGTGGCCACATGAGGAACTTATTTTTTTGCGCCTCTGTCATAGATTCATTCCCCACATTCAGCATTTCTGTTTCAGGTTGCACAGATTTTAAGGCTGTAAATAATGTGGAAATACTGTAAGAAAGGATATCATTTCAAGAAAATATGCCAATGTATGTGAAAGTACAGATAAAACAAACCAAACGTCTTTGCCCGTTGTTCACAGATTAGCTCGACTTGAAACAAAACAGTGTACTTTGATCACATTTTTCCACAATCAGGATTATTTGGGTTCATTCTTTTTTTGTGTATTAACTCAGGAGTTCCCAAACCTTTTAGCCCACAACCTCCAAAAGAACCATATCATATATATATATATTCTTTCTTTTTTAACAAATATACTTTGTAGCTTAAGATGTAAAGATTTAAAAGTCTTAACTATAAAATATATTTTAATTTATACATTATATATATAAATATATATTTGTCATCATTATTTATTCATTCATTTATTTATTTAATTATTTATTTATTAATTTACCTATTTATATATTTCTTTAGAATCCACTGGAATGCAATGAGATAAATCTATATATTGCCTTGTGTTGTTTTGCACAGGGTTTTTGATGGGGTGAGACTGTAAACATCAATTGCTGCTTTTTGTTTGTTTTAAGAATTATTGTTGTTTCTAAGAAATGTAGCAAGCATTGATGAGCTGAGTGAGAGCGACTGAAAACGGCTCATGAGTCTTTATCACACGTGTAAAATAAGAAGTGAGTAGTTCAGTGGGTCAAAGGTTAAACAGGGTATCATTCTAAAGCCTGTGGCGGGTGTTTACAGTGGACATGTTGGGAAATAATTTGACCCTTCTTTGTGCTTTTTGCATTTTCAGACCTCAGATTAGTGATGTCACCCTATTTCCAGATCTCACAATCCTCTTAACATAACTGAGAGGAGTTTTGTTCAAAGTGTCACAGGCTGTAATGAGTCAGAATGATCCTTTAATAAGTCTGCAGAGGAGAACAGCAGAGTGTTGTAGAGCTCTCACTGAGAGCTGAGTCTGCTCCCCGTCCAGCTGTTCAGGGTCACAGGAATCAATCTTGCAGAGCCTCGTGTCCCCAGCTGTTCAGTGTGTACAGAAAGACAACCTCTCGCTGGATCTTTATGGATTCAGAACCCAAGGCTTCACAGTGACATCACTTTGTTTACAGAGCAGTATGTGTGCTGAGGGTGCTGGAGGGTTTGCTGTCTGGATGTATGCGGGACATTTTAGGTCATGATGTTGTGTAATGTCAGGGTTTTAAATGACTGTGTGTGTGTGTTTCTGCTAAAACCTGGCAGGGTTCCTAGCTAGAGAGGGTTGCGCCAGAATGGTATCCAGGTTTCTGCCCCAGAGACATGGAAACAGACCAATCAGAGGAGTTTTTGGAGAAAATCCTAGGGTGCCCATTACTGACCTATTTGCAGGCTCTGACACTCTTTTTCTGTTAGTGTCAGAGCAGCCTTATTTGGAGGACGCACAGAGCTGCATCAAGTCAGACCAACATGTTACTTACAGTCGAGCAGAACCCTCTCCACATGAGTTTCTCATTTTCATTGGACTCGCTTTTTTCTGCTTTGTTTTCTTCTCTGTCTGTTTGATTTTACTGCCGGGAATGCTGCAGAAAGCTGCCTTCTGTACGACTGCCAATAAACATCGGGTTCATCCAAAGCCTTGCAGTGGTAGTGGCGAGCCTGGCACTCATCATGCCTCGTTCCTCTCCTCCCCTGCCTGCATGGCTGTCTGGGAAAACTTGTGTTTACTGTAGAGGCCTGGGCAGTGGATTGGGAGGAAAACCCAGACCCGGGTTTTACGGCTCTTTAGCTGTCTGAATATAGAGCCTGAGTGCATAGCTCACTTCCTTTGCTATGTTTTATCTGTATGGTGCAACCAGGGCCTTCCAGCTACAGAGACTAATGAGAAAAACATTTTTCTGACAAACCATATTGAAATTTTTCTTACAACGCTTTTACAGTGTGTTGCGTTCTATGAATAGGCTTTGAGGTAGGTGGTGAGGCGTTCACTGTGCAGAGCTCACAGCAGTTTTAATGCGTCTGTGTGCAGTTTTATAGGCTGTGTTGGGGACTTGTAAAAGAATAATTATAGCTCAGATGAATGGATGATACTTCACTTGAACTGTAAGAGCTGACTTCTACAGTGGAGTATTTACAGTCTCTGAAAGCAGCAGGGACTGGAGAGGGGCGGGAGCTGCTGTAGCCTGAAGAAAGGTCAGCAGTGTGGGTCCGAAGGTCCCCTCGTGAAATCACTGATGTTGTTTTTGTGCCCAGACTGCAAATCCCTCCTCATGCAAAGCTGCTACAGAGCAGTTTGTTCCTTCCAAGTCAAGATCAGCACACACACAAACGAACACACATTAAATCGCATACTGGCGCTGAAGTACAACAAAGCTTTCAAGTTTCATTTTCTGTGTTATTGTAAAAGTACATTGTAGTGTTGCTGAGTTAGTGTATAATTCAGGCAGTGCTCTCAGAGGCTGTGCTTACATTCTGCTCTGAATAAAACATAATGTCTCACTTAAGGTCTCTTCTGAATAAGTCGGTGAAATTCATCTTCATATACGATTCAGGAACAGTAATCCTGTGTTGAGGCAGTCCTGGTGTGTAGTCGTACTATTTATGCTGCAACATCTTTTATAAATCAACCCAATGATATCAACAGATCCTTAGACTTTATGAAACATGGAGTCTCAGTGACGTCTCCCATTGGTTTCTAGAGAAGCGTTATGACGCCCAAAGCTGGTGGTCGCCATGTGAGAAGTTCTAACTCCAAATATCTCTTGACTGAAACTGGCAGTGAGGTGAACTTGAGGCTAACGCCTGGCTGCCTTCTACACAGCTACAACATCCCCACCTGTCAGTCAAATAAGGCCCGCCCCAATAATACATGTGCATAACATTCAGACTTACTTTAATTAAATGGTTGAGTCAAGAAATCATACAAAGCAATGAGGTATAGAGACCCAAACCTTTGTGTACCAGGCTGTAACAGTGCCACCACTTCTAAATATAACACCTGGGCATACTGGGACTTGTAACCAGCTGCCAGTACCCTTTCCTGTCCTCTCTATATCAAAGCTTCTCTTTGCGATTCAAAACAGCACTTGAAATACATTAACCATCTTGCACTATGTGGCGCTTGCGTCCTTTCTCATGGGTATTGAGAATCAGAACCATTTAATCTCAATGAAAGGCTAATTTATGTCCTTACAATATTTGTTACTTTTTAGATCTCCAAAAATAATGGAACTGGAATCAAGACTTTAGAAGAACCAGAATAAAAAGGCAGAACCACAATAGGAATAGTAATATTCATCAAATTGGAATGGAATGAAAGTTAATGAAAACTCTCCACAGTGTCGGATAAACGAGAATAACGATTGGATAGGAGTATAGAGACGAGCGAGGTTCTTTGTTTTTGTGACACACTGAAGTAATTCATTCAACAAATGAATGGCAGGAAATCAACTAATATATTTTGGTATATTTTATGAACTGTAGAAATTTAGTTGTAATCAGTGGAGTACCAGCACTTATTCACCTCCACTCAAAGCACTGATTTTGCTTTAAAATTAGGCATTTTAATTTAGAGTTGTAATAGGCATTCATTGGCTACTGGAGCAAATGCATATTTAAAACACGGACTTAATCAGAAGTAAAGCTGAGGCTGGCAATGGACTTTCTGGAAAACAGCTACGACACCCATCTGTCAGTCACCTCAGCCACACACCTAACTGTGCAAATCTATACACAACACTCAGCCCTAACATCTTGAAACTAGGGATGTACATTTTAAGTATTTTCTGTGATCGATTTTTGGAAATGTTAACGATCGATTATCGATTAATTGAAAAAACATTATTATTCTTATGTCAAAAAACAATGCCAAATACGTTGTTTTCCCCCTAAATTATATTTTCTACAGCAACAAAATGCATCTAACTGACAGTATTGAATACAGGTACATGTTTGACACACAGAATATCAACGATCAGGCTCATACAAATACTCTTCACAGACATAATCTTATTAAGTGAAGGCTGAGACTACTAACAGAAAGTTACCTCAGACTCACAGTGTCCAGTTTTCTGTCTACTTGTTCTTATTTAGAAAAATAAATGTGTATTTGATCAAGTGTCAGCTGGGAGCGCATCCGGGTCACTATCAGTCCAGCGGCAGAAAAGCTCAGACGGCTCTGATGTTGCTGCTCTGCAAACATAGCATACCTGAATTTCCCACCTGTCTGTTGCCTTCGTATCCAAAGGTGGAAATGTCCTGTTTAGAGTTGTGAACCTTCGTGTCCGTGTCGTTGTTGGCAGCAGTTTTGTATTGATCCTCTTTTAAAAAGCGCACGTGGAGACCTGACGCACAGCCGCAACCCCCAGCTGAGCATCTCCACTGTGCGGAACACCTTTAAACAGCTGATTCACATCCAAACATGCTTTAAACTTAAAACACCTCTCTGATGGCTGAGTGTAATATGAGACCACATGATGTTTGTTCCACGTGACGGAAAATTGATAACAAAAATGCGTGTTTCGAGTAATTACTGAACAATCAATTAATCGATAATCGATTAATTGTGGTCATCCCCACTTGAAACGCAATGACCAAGACAGTTTTTTCTACCATGCTGTAAACATGTTTATTTCTGCTGTAAAAATGAACTTTTTAACATGGGTGTTAATGGGGATTTCTTGACTTTTGGAGCCAGCCTCAAGTGGACACTAAAGGAAGTGCATTTTTTTGAGATTCTGTATAAAAAAGGTCACATTTTATTTGCTGTTTTAAAGATGTTTGAAACCACTTAGCAATCCTGGGGTGGCTTTAATTCTGTATGTGTCTGTGTTTCCATTGTGAAACTGAGAAGAACTGTGTTGTCGGTTTGCACTTTGTACTCTGTTTTGGCTTGTTCTTCTTTGCAGAGTTGTGTGACTCTTTGTTTTTCAGTTTGTGGTGATACACCTTGCTGGGTCCATTTTAAATCAGTGGGTCCTTCTGTTAGTCTGCCCATAAACTGCATTGTGTACGTGAATGACAATCATTTTCTTCTTTTTAATGGCGGCTACAACCAGAGAATTATCACCAACCGGAAGTTAGCAACTTCCACCCTCCAGGATATCTGTTGGTTAAAACAAAAGTGTAGAGACTTTAAATTGCTCGCATGTGCTCCGTGTTTCACTCCATGCCAAGACAACGCATCACTAGGCACCAGTGACATGTTTGCCTTCTCTGGCTGAAAGCCAACCAGGCCACCACGCTCAGCTTTCTGACCATTACAAGTAAGCACTTCAGGTCCATGTGGTGCTCTAGATTGAATCTGGTTGTCAGCGAAATAAAGATAAGCTCTTAAAACAGCATGTGTAAGGACAGGAAAACCAAAACTAGGACTCAGTGGGTCTTTGTTTTCACCTTTACACCCGGTTAGATCAGGTTAATCAAACCCTGGTGCCCTGCCTGGTGAGCGACGCGGCTGTATTACATCTGTTAGATGCTAACTGACCTGTCAGTCATACGTTATGCTTGTGTTCTGCTGTCTGTACCTGGGTAAAATTGAGTGGGAAGCGATTGTGTGGCTCTTAATGACACAAAAGCCGATGCAGAACTTCTCTGTGTTTCATTTCCTCTTGATTCGTCAGCTTAACTTTCAGAGGCAGCAGCACCACGTGTCTGTGCCCCAGAATCACTTATGCAGATATCACTGTTACTTCAGCATGCTTGAGCTTACAGGATTTTTCCACAAAGTTTAAGGTCTAGCTGCATGTTTTAGCCTCACTTACCTGCAGTTATTCCTGTTGGCCTCTGAGTCTAATTACTGCAAGATGTTAGGGCGAGCTGATGAGAATGCAGCAGGTAAGCGGAAAACTTACTGCAAGCAAATGGTTGTGATGATCCTGCAACCTGCATTCAACCATTGCAATTATCATGCATGTAATGAAGCACACTTTTTTCTAATTGGCTGCATTTTATTTTCCTCTCATTTGTCAGTAACTGATTGGTCAAATTAAACGCAGCATTGATGTAGAGGTGAGAAAACATCCACATAGTGACAGACTCTGTAGACTACCTCAGCATCCTCCTGAGAACCCCTCCTCTCTTCCAGGTCTATAAACTTCACCCTGTAAGCGACAGGTGTGAATAACCATCTTTGGAAAATGTCAGACACAGGCTGTGACTCTGTGAAGAGGAGTATGCCTCGAACAAGACTTACATTTTCTGATGCATCGACTAGTTTTCAAAGAACCACAGTCTGAGTCTATGTTGAATGTGGGACAGTTTGCACTGCAATGTTTGTGGCTGAAGGTGAGCGACTCAAATATTTACCTTGGCTGCATACATGGGTACTGGGTAATCTCTTGGATGGAGGGGTCTTCACCACTGTACAGCTGGCACACTTTAAAGTGTATTTTAAGTTAGTAGGTTGCTTAAGGACTCACACTTGGATTTTACAAATTTAGGCCATGGTTTCCTGATCTCATAAAAAATATGTTACTCTATAAATAGAACACTGGCCAACTCAAGGAAGCACGTTCTGAAATCTGCTTTAATGCATACGATGCAGGTAGAAGTTCTTCTAAACCAAATGTAGTGAGCCGTTTTAGAGAAAACAAACTTTGATAACTTTGGTGACCCAGGAGTGAAAAGTGAGCTCTGGCGACCTCATTGCTTCACACACCTTTCTAAAACCTCTCACTGGTTGTGCTCGCATGAGGCTGTGAGCTGTCGGTTGCTGGAGACCAGATCTGTAGGGGAACTCTGAAGGTGAACTGGGGTCTGCTGGTGTTTTGCACATCGATACGGCTGCAGGACATCATTGTTTGTATAATCCTATTTTATATTGATCTGACATAGAAACCATCACAGAGCAAACTCAGGGCGATGCAGACTTCACCGATATGTAGCATTTTAAGATACTTCAAAAACATAACGTAAGGTCAAAGTTTACGTTATGTCACATTTATCTGATGATCCTGGATTTAAAAGTTACGAAAAAGTAATAAGACCTCATTATGGAAGAAAATATTTAGGATTTTCAGAATGAAATAATAAATATACAAGAATAATGTAATACATTAAACTCCAGTGAGCCTGTATTCGATCAGCCTGCACCAAGATGAGGAAATTACATCTTGAGAAGTTCAACTCAACAGCACAGGTCGAACAGTGGCTGCAGAAGCATGCACAGGTTTCCTATCAGGCTGCCCTTTCTCCTTCAGAACTTCATAATGATGTGATGCACATGTGCTTAAAGCTTGAGGATGCAGTTATTTAAGAAACCTTTTCTTACGTATAACTCTGTACGATACTCCATGTTCCTCATTTTAGTGCAGGCGGCTGACTGCTCTCCTGATATGTCCCTTCAAAATAAGACATAGCCACACCAGAGCCTTCGGATATCACCCATGTGTTTTTTTGTTTTTATAATGTTTATTTTGGGCTCTTTATGTCTTTATTTAGAGAGGACAGGACAGTGGATAGAGCAGGACACTGTGAAAGAGAGTTAGGACCGACATGAGGTGAAGGGCTGCAGGTTGGATTCAAACGTGCATTGAGGCCTACAGCCTTTGTACACAGGGTGCATGACTTCACTGCTAGGCCAAACTGTCCCCCACTGTATGTGATTTTACACATACATTTAAACCTGTTATTTCTAATTTAAGTACAGCTTTATTCCTGTGAGATTAAGATTTATTTCTTGAAAATAAATGAATTGGATCTGTTAATTGACCATTTGATTATCATACATTTACATATTTTTATTCCCAGACTTTTTTTTCTAAATGATACGAAATTATCGTCCAAATAAATTTTTTCATCCTTAAAGCTGAAGATTCCAATGACAGTTTGGGGTCAAAATGATTAAAGCAAAATCTGATGAAAAAACACACATTTTCAAAAAATATATTATGGTTTGCTGACTTTGATTCTCTTTGGGTTCAGGTTGTTAAGATTCTTTTTTTTTTTTTATGAACTTTGTTTATAAGAACTTTTTTGACAGAATTTTTGAACAATTGTATTTGGCATATAACACTAAAAAAATTACAATAAAATTCTTAAATAATAACAAAAAAATAAATATATATTCCTAAAATAATAATAACAAACAAACAAACAAACAGAAACTTACAACAACTAAAGGTGCTGACAATCTTTTTTTTTTCAGACCATGTGTTTATGATTTTCAGAATTAAAGCCAATCATTATGTTTATTATGTTAATTCAGACAAGTTTAAAAAGCTGTCATATTGTTGTACATTTTGATATAAAAATTGAGATACTTGCATTCATTATAATGATTTATTGAGTTAAATTACATTAGGCCTTTATTCATTTGTCAGTTTTGAGACATATTACATTTGATAAAAGTCCAAACAGTAAGATCATATTTGGCTCATTTTCAGAGAAAGAAGTGTTAAACATATTTTAATGAAAGAGACACAACATTAAAGATAAACTCAGAGTAAGGCCCTTCATACAGAATCAAAAGTATTAATGTAATTTAATCCATCCCCTGCAGCATTGTCATGAGATAGTAACCTCCTCAGCCTCAGCAGTCTGAAGTAATGACATAAAGGTCTCAGAGTTAACGAGACACTGATCTGATGATGTTGAGAAACACCTTTACTGTGTGTGAGAACAGAGCTGGTATGTGCCATCCTGCAGCAGGATGAGGATGGGTGTGAGTCTTGGGGGGGGCTCCCTGTGGCCTGCAGTCTGAGCGCTGGCAGCTTCTCTGTCATGTCTGGCAGCAGCAGCAGCGGTGGCTGATCAGTGCTGACACACACTCTGTGAACATGTATTCCCTGCAGCGCTTCCTGTCTGCTGCAAACACACACTCTGCATGCGTGATGAAACTAATTCACAAACCGAGACATGTCGTATACCACCACACACACTTTCACTCAGAGGTCGTTCAGGGGTCAGGGTGGTGCATTATACCATCCTGCAGACGTCTGTGTGTCTGTAATGCAGAGGCCTCAGCGGAGCTGATGGAGAGCTAGTGGAGAGGCTGGAGGGGGGGCGCGGCCACGGCATGCAAGGTCAGAGTTAACCTAATGCTGCCAGGGAGAAACTGCAGATCTTCTAAACAGGCTGAATTTAAAACACAAGGAGACACCGACATCTGAAAAGAAATGTTTTATTTTGCTTTACTGTTTCATTTTCGTCACTCATGTCCTTATTTGAAGAATAGTGTCTGAAAACTGAAACCAAAATGTCTGTTAGTGACTGAATTTGATTGTCAAAATTCAAGATTCATTTCCAACAAATCAGCACACATGAAAAGACAAAATGCAGCTTTCCCAACCCACAGCAGAGACAAAGAAAGACATTTAGAAATGCAACCAATAAAAACACTCCCTTCATTCATCATGTGTGTGTATCATATTATCCTTTGTCATTTCTTGGAGTATCTTCAGATGCGGCTGCTACTGAAATCAGTGAATCTTATTCAGTGACCAAACAAGTTTTCCAAACAATGTTACAATTTTTCATAAGAAACAGACACAAAAATGTTGGTCTGAAATTCTGAATATAGAATTTTGAATATAGGTATAAACAAAATGTCAGAGGACATTTCCAAAGTCATTTGAACTCTGAAGATGTTTTAGATATGGAAAAATGTTCAGTTTTTTAACCAAGGTCCAAGGACATACTGAGCTTCATCTAAAACAGTGCCCACGTTGATGACACAGCTTACTGTGATGCCTCCTTTCACAGCACCTTCAATACCTCCTCCTCTACTCTTGTTAAATTTGTGCTTTATGCTCCAACTATTAAATATAATATTCTTTCAATCAATTCAAACAGGATCATGCAAACAACAATCTGCTGAGGCCAGACTCTGCTCCCAAACTGATGCACATGTTCTCGGTGTTCACACAGCATGTTGTATCACATCATGATGCCACAAACAAATGTACGACATGGAGACACAAATGATTGGAGCCAGAGATTTCTACAGTTTTAGATTAGGTTAAAATGTTCAAACATATAGTCAAATATTTGGATGCAAACATACAACTCATAGTTCTCAGGGTCTTTTGTATTGCGCTCATTTAAACAAACTCTTCTACTAGTGAAACCACCCCAGACACAGACCCTTTGAGACCCTCCTCTCTGTTAAGACGCTGTGGTCCATCAGGACCGAAACCTCTCACCACAACAAGTTTCCTCACTTTGCTACCAGCCCCACCCAAAACCCCCACGGACACAGACTCACATACAGCCCCAGAGTCACTAACACCACAGGGATATTAATATTATAAATCATTTAAGCACACTGCATTGAAACATTTCCTGTTTTATTGCACACTGTCTCATTTATTTTTATATTTATATACTGTTACATTTTGTACTTATCATCAGTTTGCACCTTCCTGCACAAACATATAGCACTCTAGTTCAGTGTATTTACTTTGATTATTTTAAACAATCTTATCGTATCATATTTAGATTCTTTGACATAACTGGATCTGTTGGTCAGTAGTTTCAACTCACATAAATATGTTTAATATTCCTAAATAATGTTAACACATTTTATTTACAGCTACCTTACAAAACACTCAAGGTCTCTTTAGAAGCCAGAGTTTAAAAAAGAACAATAATGTCAAAGTGAGATTTATAGAATTAAGAAGACATGAAACAATGCAGTGAAAAGGATTAAAGTGAATATTCAGGTTTAAAAAGATGTGTTTAGAGACAGGATTTGAAAGTAGACAGAGTAACGGACCTGGTATTAACCTGAATCTGGCTGTGACGTGACCCCTTGATGGATCACTGTCAGTCCTCTGCACGTAACACTGCATCGCCTTGATTCAGTTTTTTCAGATAGTTAGTTGGACACAAAACTCTCTGTAAGTGTTAAAAATATCATCATCATTATCAAATAAAAGTGATGCACTGAAGGTTTTCAAATACAATGTGTACTTGTTTTTTATTAAACCATGTAATACAGGCAGGATAATTCAAACTATGTAGGATTCTTTGAATTAGACGAGGAAACCAGCTCGTATTAATGAGAAAGGACTACAATCTGCTTTAATGTTTAATGTTGCACATTTAGAGGCTCATAATACAGTTATTATTTTTAATTTAATGCCCTGCATGCTCACTGTATGCCTCGAGTGTGCTACATCTGTGCAGAGACTGAAATATATATACATGTAAGCACATAAAAAGCAATGTTTTAATTTGCATTTATGCTGTAAGACAACAAATATAATTTGAACAGTTAGTGATTGGAGAGAATTCTAAAAACTTTTAGTCTTATTTTATCATGTTTTAGTGTAACATCATTGTTTTTTGAGCATCGTTTGCTTTATTCAAAAAGACAAAGAATATTTTTCATTATGAAACATGTTAAATTATTTACTGTTTGATTCAGAAAAATAATAAAAACATATTCTGGGATATTTGACATTCATGTTTTCACACTTTATTACATTACAGAGCTGATTTATTATTTACCCCACAGTGTTAGTTCAGCATTACAAACTATGAGCACACAGAGCGGTGCAGCGGTGTGCTTTATTGTCTCTCAGTGTTATCTCAGGGCAAACAACAAACACACACACAGGAGCTTCTCCACAAAATGAGAGAGCCTGCTTTCGCTTGCCTTTATAAAATATTCAGAACTAAACTGAAATGAATGATAAAAAAACGGATTCATCGCCGATCCTCAGACGCATTTGTACGTGCAGAGCAAGCACTGGTGCACATCTAATGACATAAACAGTTAAATCTGAGCGCCGCTGCGTCAAATACTCTCATATTTGTCAAAACCAAACGTTTGTTGAATTCCTCCATCCTTCACTGATCCAGCCAGTATTTTTGTCTCCCTTCCCTCCCTCCTCCCCTCCCTCTCTTCCTCCGTCTCTCTGCATCTTTCCTCCTTTTTTTTTCTTTTTTTTTTTTACTCCGAACAGCTTACTGCAGTATCCTTAAAGTCCCTGCATGTGTCCTGAGTTGTCCTCTCTTACCCAGCATGCACCGCAGCGATCTGGAGCTCTGTCGGCTCAGGATGGGCGCACACTTTTGATGTCGGGAGAAAGAGAGAGAGATGGAGAGAGAGGTAGGGAGGGAGGGGGCAGGGGCAGGGGGAGGCAGACGCTATGATGCTGTTTTATACACTCCTTTCAATGGTTTCCCTCAGCGTCCGTTGCTGTCATCAATTTGAAAAGGGCTTTTTTTTCACCCCTCTCTCTTTTTTTTTCTTTTTTTTCATTCTGGCTCTGAAATCGTGTCCATGAGGCTGAAAAAGGGGGGAAAAAAAACTCAGTTTTGCTGAAAGTCGAGTCTGCGAGCAGGCGCATTGTCCTGATGTGACCCACACTCGCTCACGCAGGCGAAAGCAGCAACTGTCAGGCTGCGAGGGAGGTGTGTGTCTGCCTGCCTCTGTGTGTGTGTGTGTGTGTGTCTGCATGTGTGAGTGTGATGTAAGCGAGCAGGAGACACATGAAATTTAAGAGTTTTATGGTCTTTATCCTCATTTAGCTTGTTTTTTACTCTATGGTTGTAACATTTCTTCTTGTTCTTCCTGATCTCATCGTACATTTTCACAATTGTTCAGTCTCTGCTGAAAAACTGCAGTCCTTTAAACGATGACCGAATCAACAGAGATGATCATAAACATCTGAGATGATTTATTAGGTGTTTATTAGAAAGCATATTTTGCATCCAGCTCCTCAGATGTCAGGATTTACTGCTTTACTGACCATAAATCAAAATATGATAACGACACATCGTTTTTAAACTTGGCTTTAAGACCTGATAGACATTTATTGTTTGTGTTTTTTTACCCAGAGATTCATAATTTTTTAATTACCACAAATACAATTTGCATAATTGTATGCAATTTAAAGAGTAAGACAGACAAGCAGACGATACAGACAGACAAACACACACACTGCCTTTTGTTGAGAGCAGTAGGTAACAGTTTATTTGAGTTGTGGCACATTTCGATGTAATTTTAAGCGCTTAATTTGTCCAGTGTGAACAGTTTCTGGGACAGTCTGTCTGACTGTTATCTGCTTCATTTATTTTTGTAATAATATTTTCAGACTTCTACATCTTTATTCAGAGAGGACAGGATAGTGGTGCACAGAGCAGGAAACCAGGAAAGAGATTTGGGAGTGAAATGCAGGAAAGGGGCTGGAGGCTGGAAGGACTACTGGAGGACTGGAGGACTACAGTCTCTTGACACAGGGCACCTCTGTAATCTGCAGTTTAACATAAAAAAAAATCTTTTGTCTCTTTCATTCAAATTTAAACAACATATTACCCCTCTGACTAATACAGCAACTTATGGCCACCTGCTCAAAGCATAATGTAGAGTGAGCGAGTAGTGATGCAAATGAGAATCTCAACAGGGTGAGCAGGACCCGACACAAAGCTGACAGGTCTTGTCTAACCATGAAGGGGTTCCAAACGACTCCCAATACCAGCCTGAGATGGACACTAACATTTTTACCACTGTGTTAACAGGCAGAGGGGGAATGTGCTGGAACTCACGGATTAATTTTATAGTATATATGCGGTCAGGTCGTCGTTTTTGCTGTTGAGAATTAATCATGCTGTTAATGGGTTTAGATCATAGACTGTATAATAATGTACGTAGTATCCGTGACATCACCCATCTGTTTCTGGAGCCTGTTATGAAGCCAATCGTCGGCGGGAGCCATATTTGAAATGCTGAATTCAATGTAACTGTTGTCGAGCTAGTGTGAGGTAAACACTTCCGCATAGGCTTCAGTTCTCGCGGCCGGAGGTTGCCGCTTGGTTTAGACCAGTCAGAATCCAGTGTTTAACACAGCTGGATCTATGTTTAGTGCTATCTGTGATCTATCAGCATGGTTACCTTCCAGCTCTCTTTCCACCCAAGTTTGACTTCATGCATGCAAACAGAAAATTTTGTTTTCACAAAACCTGTTTGTCTTTGCTAAAGTTTGCAGACAAATGTCTGTTTATTCTCCAGATCGGGGCCGGCTGCCTTGTGACTGATCTGAGTCTGATTGTTTTTGATGTCCACCAGTTTGTTTTGGGGGTTTTTGGGTCAGTCATTCAGCATGTGATCACTTTGATAAAGTTGTTTTTGTGTCTACATTTCAGCCATCTAATAGATCCATTCAAACTTCAGCGATGGTCACTATTGACTGTCTAGTTTGAAATTCAATCATATGTTGATATTGGAGACGTCTTAAATGGATGACATTGAATGTATCATCAGTGAGGATTGTACAGATATTCTATTAAAATAAACACTTCTCATAGTAGACTGAAGTAGACACGTCAAGTAGTGGACCTAATAAATGCACAGATACATTTATGCAGAGTGTCTGAAGTGCCCTTTGCATCAGCGTGAGTTTATATAATACTGTCTGCATCACTCAGCAATCCCACCTCCAAAACACAAGAGGCAGTGTTGTTGTTGATACATTTTGTTGAGTGCTGTCGCGCCATTGTGTACTCAAACCACAATGACTAAATCGGGCATTTATGTGGAAGCTTAGGTTAATAAATGTTCACCAACTCCTGCGTTCATTGCAGTTACCGCCACACAGAAAAATATGATCTCACAGTACGCCTGCAGACATCAAGACCATAGCAACACTGTTGGTTACAACTGTGGTTACAACTTCCTGCAGCGGTTTTAGAAGGGTGTTAGACTTCACCTAAGTCCAAAGTGTTAGGTGTTTTCATCTCTCATGAATTGGATCATTGCACTCTTACAGTGATTTTTTTTATATTGTTAATTTCATATCAACAGACTCGTTTTTGAACATGTTAACAATACACAACCACATTAAAACATAATTGGACAAAGTGGATGAAACTGCCATTATGGAGGGTGTTTGAAAATTTCATATCCTGCAGCACTTTTGGGCAGTTTCTCCTGAAAACCCAACAAAGGCATGTCAGGTGCCTGGAGCACAACAACAACAACAGCAGTGTGCAAAAAACACAGTTGTAAACAAGTACAGAGAGGCGCCTCTCCCTGCACAAAAGGTGACAGGGGGTGATCATCCCCGGAGCTACCGGAGCTAATACAAGCAAATTCAACACTAACAACACAGCATGAAAAATAATGGAATAATAAAAAGCATTCTGACATTTGGATGTGTTTTGGGGATTTATAAGCAAGTAAATCAGAGGATTATTACATCCTAAGCTTTTAACTACAGCTGTTCTGAAACGTATAGTATTACACTGTAGTAAAATACCTCTAAATACAGCCTATAACAGTGACGAAACCACGTCTTTCCTTTGATCCCAGAATTTATAAGAACACAATAAGATCAGCTAATTTTATTGTCGAGTTAAGTAAACGTACCACTCAGAGACATCGTTGTAGCCAAGGCTAAAACATTTGAACAGCTTCCTTCTGTGTTCGGGATTCTGGATCATGTGTGTAATGTACTGGCACAGGTTCTTCTGGAGTGCTTGCCATATTTGTTTTGGTGTTTTTCCGCCTCTGCATCTGTTGCCTGCGCTGGTCTGGGCTCGGACATCCAGGCAGCAGATCAGCACAGCATCTCAATATCAAAGCATCTCTGCCCACTCAAATTACTGCATGGATAACGAGAATTCATAACCTTTCTTCAAACAACTGTATGTTGTAAAAAGCTAAAATCTATTCACCTTTATACAGTGACCTTTAATAGTTAGCAATGGAGTCTAACGTTATAAAACAGTGTTTTTTAATGTTATGGTGGACTCAGCAGGTCTGGAGGAATTGTTAGTTGGCCTTGCACTAACATATCTGGCCAATTATTGAAAAATGAAGCCTGTGTGGAAGTGCAAAAAACTGCAGTTCTTCAAAAGTTCGCTGGAAATGTCCACATCCACAAAGTCAAGGAGACCCTGTTGGAGCCCATATTAAAGCTCCGTTAGGGACTTTTGGTTTGTGTCATTTATGTACCTCTTGTGGTCTTGTGGTACCTCTTATCTCTTCGCTGATTTTGTCCTACAGTAGTGTTTTCAGACATGGTCAGTCTTGCTGAAGGTCTTGTTTGCTCTTGTAGGGAATGACGAAAGAACAGTATACATCTCAGTCTGTTTTATCAACATCTAAAAACTCCTCACAGGAGCTTTAAAGCAGAACTGAGCATGTCTACAGTCTAGGACATAAACACTCTTGATCCCTGTGTCTGATTTCCTTATTTATACACTGTTCAGGGTGAATGCTGTGTTTATGGTCATATTAAAGCTAAGCGCTATGTAAAATCATGCATAATTAGGGGCTCAGCTGGTTTGAAGTTAGCATTTTGAATATACCATCATTGTTAGGCTTCACGATGGCTCTTCAGAAACAACGGGAGACATCTTTGAGACTACATCCATTTGTCATCCAGACAGTAGAAATGTCTTCACTTGTTTGGCTTCCTTTTTGTTCGGCACTCCCATAGACTGTATAAATAATAGACGTAGTATCTGTCACTCAAACATGTTTATTTCTGCTGTAAAGATCGGCTGTTTTGAATGGTTGTGTATGTGGTTTCCGGTACATCCGGAGCCAGCCTCAAGTGGACACTCGAGGAACTGCAGTTATTAACACTTCATCATTGGCTTCAATTCTTGTGGCTGTAGGTTGTCGCTTTGGTCACTCCCAAGATTTTTAACAGAAACAAATGATGTCTCCTCTTCTTCAAAGCAGCTTCATGTGTAAAATCAATGTAACTTTACTTTCATGCAGGCCCTGGTGACAGCTTCCACACATAGTATCCTTATTTTTCGGTCGATGCATTTATTAATGTTCTTCCTCATTTCTGAATGACTCTCAAAGTAGACGATGAAAATGTGAAGTGGCCCCCATTCCCTGTATGTATTTGTTCTTGCATAATAAGAGTTTTCACTGCTTCAGACGAGCAATCACATCAGATACTGTATGTACAGGATTAATGGTACCCAGCGGTAATTCTCTCAGTCTCACACTGGTATCAGGTCAGTGTTAGTATTTGTAGCTGTAACATTTCTAGTGTCATCATTGGGTTGATACAGACTGTGAGTTGAGAGTTGTTGGATGAGGGAAAATGTTTCTTGAGTTAATAACTGGAGGCACTAATCACACTGGAGACATGAAGCAGATCACACACACAGTAAGCTCTTGTATTCATTAAGTTTCCCTGAAACCACTTGACGGACCCCTGTGAGGTGGAAAACATGAGGAGGAGTCATGCTCTGCTCTGACTTTACTTCACCATTTACATCCATTAACGTCCAGCCTGTCCACACTCATCCAGTCGGCTCAGCTCGACTTTCTCCAGGCCCATATGCCGCTCTTTCTCACTTTAAATTCATACAAAGCGTTTGTACTTTTAGCTCACTGAAATGGGGAACAAATGGAGACGACCAACAGCAATGGATGCTGAAAAATGTGCGTCACATTGTCAAATATAACTCCAATCACCATGGAAACTGAGAAACAGAGTGTATCAGTGGGTGTTTTTTTCACAACTGTCTCTCTTTATCTCTCTCTAAGACACACACACTTTTCTTGTGCATCTCTCGCAGTGTGTCTTTCTCTTCACCAAAATGCACACACATCTCTGAGTGAATAGTATCACTTGTTGGAAGGACATGTTGTCATTGCAGCTGCATTTTACAGGAAACGTTAGCAGTGAAGTTAGAATCAAACTCATGAACAGAGCAACAGATATGCAGCTCTAGTTTTCAGAGTATATTATTGTGTGTTTCAGTTTTCACAGTGAAATAGAGAACATTTTAAAACAAAGTGTAATTGTCAGATTCACAATGCTGATGAACTTCACTGAACATTTACCTGAAAGCTGTAACAGCATTTGAAGCTGATGTATAAATCTTCTGTCAAACATAAATGAAGATTTTTCTTTCCCCTTTAAAGACATTATGGGATATATTATGTATGTGCACTCATTTATTCATAGCTGACCTTAATTTGTTTCCAAATTGGAAACGCTCTGTGCATTGCGCTGTCAGATTTTTTGTAATTTTGGTGACACATGTCCACCAGACGCTGGGAGAATCTCATTCTCATTACACTTCACATCAGCCAAATTGGCCTGACAACTACAGATATAACATCCTTACTGAGATTTATCAACCCAAAGATCAGGTCTTATTTCATGGTAAGGAGTTAAACTGTTACGAACTGTTGTGTCAGACATCATTGTTGTTTGTGTTAGTCGCCCACACAATTAAACGTCATCGCCCACCGCCAGAATTACTAGCTGAGTGAATGAGTTATTCATATTCTTATTAACCTAGGCCTGGAATGCGGGATATATATTGTGTCACAGCTAACAGACACTAGCTTGGGCTGTAGCTTCAGTTAATGGCCTACTGCCATAATGCTATAATGCTCTACTACCTGGATGTAAACAGGCACAGATGACAGGGTGTCATCTCGTACCATGCCGTGGTTTGTTAGTATGTTGATCTAATAGATGAAGATAAAGTTGTATGTATGCTGTGTCTGGTTAAACTGACATACTGTATAACCTCTCCACCAGAGCAATGAGAAACTAGCACAGGCGTATGGACTTTAACCTGCAAGGAGGACTGAAGGCTGGTAATGCTAGCTCTGAAAGTGTTAGCCATTTTCTGTAAACTAATTTGACGTAATTTACCTGCAGACTCTGAGATCCCGTTTTTAGCTGTTTGATAAGTAGAATTAATTTGTGTCTGATTCCTGGGTGTTTTCTTACCTTTAGACACGTTGAATTTAAATTTCTATTTAATGACTAAGAGAGTAGTCCTAGTTTTAAACTTCCATTTGACAAAACAGTGAAGGTAAGTGTGAAAGGACCATCAAAGCCGCTGCAGGTTGTAACTTACTTTGACCTTAGTTGTGTAACCACAGTGATCCGTGTAATGAAGAATTACTTACTGACATTTCAGGTGTCTGCTGCAACTCTGGGGAGACTTGGAGACAGACCCCTTGTGATGCAAGATTCATTTCCATGCATTTGCGGCACATGTCTAATAAATGTCTGGCCTACATAAGAAGAATAATTAGGCAACATACAGAAATGTACAGCTCACGTTTCTGTTTTCGCTCTGAAGGGCTGCAGGATGTAGAAACAAGGTGTTTTCTCCTTCAATGAGGGATGTAAAGTGTGTTGATAGAGAGCAGGAGGAGACAGAGATGAATGAATGCATGCAAATAAGACTATTAACAGAGTAAATATGTAAATCAGCAGTATATACAAATAGGACCTGATGATGTTGGGCAGACAGTGTTGTTAAAACAATAATTTCCTTTCAGATTAAAGTGCACCGTTATATTTCCCCTCAGATGAGATGCAAATGTGACACACACAAACATGTGCATGCTTGTTTGTGTGCGGACTGACGAGTGTGTTTTAGAGAGCGCTGCAGACGAGCACGGAGGGAGGAAGAGCGTTCCCATTAGAGCGCCCATTAAGTCTGATTACGAGTGATTACCGTCTGTCGGAGGGAGATGACCAGCCTCGTTGTGACGCCGAATCAACAACATAAACAAATATTTTCTTTCTCACTCTCATCATAATCTAACCACGTCCTGTTTCTGTCTTCTTTCCTTGTGTCTCAGAGCAGACCACACTCAAACCTGAGCGCTCACTCCTGCTGCCTCACTGCACATGTTGTTTGGTCACATGTTGTTTTATTTATGGACGTTTTCCTCCCAAAATGCCGCTCTCCACTTTAGGGACTCTTTCAAAAAAAAAGAAGGAAGATATATTGCCTCATTTGTGGGCCACCAGTCCAAAAGGGAAAAGACATTTATAGTGGGATTTCTTGGCTGCGTAAGAGGGGGTATTTGTGCTCTTAACCACATGTGGAAACCACCAGAGTGTTTTTTTTTTCTGAAGCAGCTGTGGGAGCTGTTTCATTCAGGGTATATGTTGCATATAGGTCAGCTTAGCCGGATGTTCTGACCTGACTGCATCCTGCTACACAGACACAGCACAAAAGGTGTCGATGCTAGGTTCAGCACTTAATCGTAGTGTATTCATTTCCTTTTAATTACTTGAATTCAATTAAAATGTATGCACATTCCTGGATTGACTGTATTTTTAATGAGAAGCTTTTAAATCCCTTTGCCTCAAGTCCATTTTTAACACCACAGAAACATGTTTGTGTTTGTTTCCAGCCCTCCTGACGACCTCCTGATTTTCTTTATAGCTGGAATGTGATTTCATCTCCATTGCTCATTAGTTTGTGTGTTTTTCTAGGTGTTTCTCTCGGGGAGCTCAGCGGCTCCTCAGCGCTGCCTGGAGTCAGACTTCACCACTTCCTCTGGTAAGACCTTCATTTTGCTCAATTCCACACAGCCAGAGTCGTGCAGCCTGCAGAATGCCAATACACAGAGTTTCTCTCTCTGCTAGACCTCCCTGCTGTGGCCAAGACACACACACAAACACACACACACACACACACACACACACACACACACACACACACACACACACACGCACGCACGCACGCACGCACACATATCGACACACACAGAAAATCCATGTGTCTAGCAAACCCGAGTCGTGATGTAAATGTAATGAAGCTGTAATCTTGGTACTGATCCAGGAGAGATCATTATGTGCCAGACTGGTGATTTGTCAGTTCATTCTGCTTCTTGTCTTTGAGTTTGACAGCTGCAGACTGTGCACATGTCAAAAGGGGAAGACTGTATGTGTTAAAATATTAGCATAGTTCTCATAATATACTAGATATTTCTTCAATTTTATGAGGAACTGATGTTGAGAACAGGAGCTTATATCTCTAAATTCAAGGTTTCAATTACTGACTGGTACAAAATGATTCAGAAAAACAGATAGGAATGGCTGTAACGTAATCCTGCACCCACTCGAATATGTCCTCTTAAAGCTCCAGTTTCTTTTTGTGTTCATTTTGGCGCCCCCTCTGGACAAGATGGTACCTTTTATATTTTGCACATCTTGTCCTTTTACATGTGTACGTCATATTTCCTGACAAAAGATTTCATTGTACTTTCTTTTAACAGTCAGATGCATCAGTCATGAGTATTTGTAGCGCATGAAGCATAGACAGTGTTAGAGCCATATGTGTGTCAATATTATGTGTGGACTGTTTGTTTGTTTGATGCACTTGTGTGGAAACTAGGTGGCGGGTGTGTCAAACCAGGTGTTAGAAAGCATATAGGGAAGAAGACCCAATCAGTGGCAGGTGAGCTGCCTACCGGGTAGCAAACAGTTTTTGACCGTCTTGTTCCGTTTTGTTCCGTCTCGTTACGTTTTGTCATCGTATTGTCTACAATAGACGTAAGCCTGTAATCCTACAAGTTCGATTAGATGAAAGTGTGGATTGATCGGCTGTGTGTATATTGTGTGTCTAATAAACCCGTTGATGTCAATGCACGAGCGGACTTCATTCATTCATGCTGACGAGGAGGACGCGTCAACTGAGTCCCGGTAAAGCAGCCCCTCAGTGGCTTATAGGTGTTTTGTTTCGTTTGGCGAAAGCAAGCCACTACATTAAGTCAAAAACTGTTTGCTACCCGGTAGGCAGCTCACCTGCCACTGATTGGGTCTTCTTCCCTATATGCTTTCTAACACCTGGTTTGACACACCCGCCACCTAGTTTCCACACAAGTGCATCAAACAAACAAACAGTCCACACATAATATTGACACACATATGGCTCTAACACGACAGGTTTCGCTTTACTGTTCTGTAATACCTCCTAATACCTCCCCCCTTGCAGAGGTGACAGGGATTCAAATTGCAAAATAGAAGTTGTCAACCAATTTGCTAATGGTCTTGTTTTCTTTTGTAAGTCTTAAAGAGGCATTACTCTAATTTCAGTCTGTTTTATAACCAGTTAAAAGCTCCTAACATGGCTTTAATGTGCCTTTTTATAGTGTTCAGTGTCTGACGACATTACAGGAAAGACTCCAACAGAGATAGATTTTACTGGAGGGACCGACTTTTACTGTAATTAAAACCACAATCTCTTTAGGGCCACCAGACTTCCTTGAAAAAAAAGGGTAATTTTACATTTTACAACTTCTATTGCGATTCAGAAAATCAGACTGTTAGTGCAAAAAACAGGAGCTGCTGGTGTTTCAGGAGTTTTGGGCTTGTCTTGAGCCACTTTCACACATGCAGGAAACTACTACAACTTCACAAAATTTTCAGGATGGGTAACATGTGTGACCGGAAACAGCCCAAACTTCTGCACTACCCGATATTTAACTTGTTACCCCCTACTATTCCAGTGTGAAGTCAGGGTTGGTCGATGAAAAAACTCAGCAAAAAAGGTTCAGAAAAATCCACAGGTGAGCGAGTGGAGGGGTGATGTCTATGTCATGCAACTGATGCGAGCCAGGGAAAGCAACACACGACAGGATGAATGCGAACAAATGAGATCAAAGAAGGAGAATTGATTCCTTGACGAGAATAGTGAAGATTTCTGAACAACCATCCAAAACATTATTAAAACTAGATATAGTGTAGGTTCACCACCTCCCTTCATCCAGCAGGGAGGACTCCAGCTGTGAGGGATGTGTATTAAAAGGCAACTTTGGAAAATGTAAGAGGTAGAGCTCCTGAATACGTTTAAAAAATATCAGGAGTGCATTTGGTGTTTAGGATGGTCTGTTCTGCTCAAAATCAGTTTTTAACACATAAAAACATAAAAAATACTGCATGACAGTAAAAACTATGTTCTGCTGGTTGCTTTATGTAGAGTTACACTTTTTGTCAACAGAGTCTAGTACCTTCAAAGAGGTCCAAATGAAGTATTACGCTGTAGTATTCACAATCTTTGATGTGGCTGTCTGCTGAAGCAAACTACTGAAGCTATTCCAAAATATCTTGTTCTTATTAATCATTTGGACCCAAAAATCGTATCAAAAAAACACCAGACTTTTTCTTTAATGTGAGGGGAAATATTATGATGCAGAGATAGATTACGACCAATCATCAGAGAGTAATTATCCTAGTGTTAGGGTTTAGGCGTCCACCTCCAGCGATAATCACTGTGAGCATGATTTAAATATACGGCTCTGTGTCACAGACAGTTCACTGAAAATGTTATCAAAGATGTTCATACCAATAACTCCACATCAGCAGTATTTCTGTTGGACTTCTTCGTTGTGTTAGCTCAAACTTTGGTTTCAAAGTTTGAAAAACATTCTCATGTCAAGATCTATTAAACAGCCATGATTTGGAGCTTTAGTGAACATGACATGATTCCCATCAGCAGGTTGAGTCCGCCAAGTTGTCAGAGAAATGTTGATGTTATCGGCCGTGAGGCTTACACACACACACACACACACACACACACACACACACACACACACACACACACACACACACACACACACACACACACATACACACACAGTGTTAGCGCTGAGGAAGAACAGAAAAGACTTCGATCGCTCAACTAAGATCACAGAATCAAAGAAGTATGAAAAGCTGCTGAATGGACCTTGAGATTAAAATAAAAGTTCCACTTCTGTTACAAAGTTTGAGAACAAATTAGATCCGGGTGGATGTGATGAATCAGTATGAAAGGCAAAGTACATCTGCTTCCTCTCGGGCCTGATAAGGCAGCTTCAGAAAGGAAACACCTAAACTACTTTTTGAATGTAACGTACTGTAGGACCTGAAAAGCCATTGAATGTTAAATATGCTACTTCAGGTATTTCATGAAAATGTAATCCAATTGGACTTTTTTGTTCTTTAATATTTGACCTCTTTTTTTAAGGCTTAGAAGTTACTTATTCATTATTTATTTATTTATTTATTTATCTATTTAAAAAAGAGTCATCTGATTATACTTGTTGGTAGTCAAAGTACAAAATACTGACCAAGGACCTCTTTTTTTTAATGCCTGGTGCTATTTTCTGTATAAAACTAACGCAGTTCAGTTTCAGGGTCGTTCGTGCACAGATTCCCCAGTTCACAGCGCTCGGTTTAAATGATTTAATCTTTTAGATTGTCAAGCTTTTCAAGCCCCGAAAAGTTATAGAACAGATGTTCAGGACCTCCCTCCATGTAGCTGCGACCAAGCGTCCGCGAGAAATGAAGCCAATGTGGAAGTGTTAAAAACTGTAGTTCATCATGTGACTGCTTGAGGCTGGCTTCGGAAGTACCAGAAACCACATACACCCCCATTCAAAAAAGATGATCTTTACAGCAGAAATAAACATGTTTACAGCCTGGTTCACAAAACAGTTGAGGTCAGAGTAGTTAATTTCTCTCTCGGCACAGACTGTACGGGGGTGAACTATTTTCATAGTGCAGCAATTTTGAAGATATTAAGATTAAGAGTTTTCCATTATGAGAGGCACAACTGACTTGACTGACAGGTGGGAACACTGTAGTTGTTGGCTAGGAGGCTCAAAGCCCACCTCTGTACCTCACAGTAGCTCAACAGGGGTTAGGTTGACTTCATCATTTCCAATATGGCTCCCGCCGATGATTGGCCTCAAAACAGCACTTCAGAAACAGATGGGTGACGTCACGGATACTACGTCCATTTATTATACAGTCTATGGCTGTGACACAGCCGGTATGAGAATACTATTACGGGGCCGGCCAGAGCCAATACCTGCAGCCATCACACAGTGAATACACTGCAAGTTTGAAACAGCACTTAAACAACGTATGTCACTGTTACAAGTGATGTTATGAAAAAAACATTTCCCATTTATTTCATTTTTTGATATGTTGTTGTTTTTTCATCCACAACCATCTGGCGACCGCCAGAAATGATCTTGCTATTCATAATTATATTTAACCGATACGTTGGGACATCCAGGATATTAAACTATTGTTTGGAATCTAATCAAAAAGAACTCCATTGGGTTGATCAGCTGAGCAGGCAATAGTTAACTGACCTGTCATCAATGAATAATTTTCCTTCACAATTGAATCACAGGCTGTCTTTACTGTTGTAATAAAACAAACTTATCATGCTGTGATCTGATAACAAGGTTTATCAGTTTTTATCATTTGGGGTGTTTTTGTTACATTTTGACATAAAGCAGCTCATCTTGTGCAGACACATCACCACAGACATGCCTCCATCGTCGCTGGAGTCATAAACAAAGGGCCTCCTCTTTTCCAAACTTCCATCAAAGAGCTGCTAACAGCTTGACGTTTAGTCTGTCACATGGCTGCATCAGAGCAAAAGGTCTGCGCTATGAAAAGCTCCAACAGTTCTCCTATTATAAATCAAGAACTCAATGGGTCTGATTTAATGGCTGGTGATTGGAAATTATCAGAAGGTCATGAGTGACATAGTTCAGACAATCAAAAAGTACCACAGCTTAATTTAGCCCCAGGCTTGTGTAACAGTGTAAATCTGACTCCGTACAAACTGGTTGTGGAGCTAACAACAAAGAGGCTTCTACCCACAGACATAAAGTGAATGAAGAGTATCAAGGAGCAGGCGTAAGAAAACACTAGAAAGAACATTTCTTTCTTTGAATTTCAGAAGTTGAAATGTTAGTAATTAAGTCAAATGTTTTATATCACAGTCAGGTTAAAGAAGATTAAAACATGTCCTTTTTGTCATTTGAAATGTTGAGGGAAAAAAAACATGATTTTGGAATCAGTTTTGAGAGCAGAGCCCCAAATAAGGTTTGATTTGCCGAGGTTATTGTCAAAGTATTTTTAAAAAATGAATATTTAAAGTTAAAATGTTGACTCACACTTAGAGAGTTTTAAAAATCTGAAAAAGAGACGACAAATAATGACAGTAAAAGTCCATCAGGTCAGCACAGTCAACAGAAGAACCGATTCTTGTGTGGGTTTAAAGCGGAAACTCACACTTCTGGAAAGTTCTACTCATAATCTGTTAAAGAACACTACAGCAGCCTCTTTGTCAACAGAGCTGTCAATAAAAGAGTTATACCCGTTTTAGCAACACATAACTAGTTAAAACTAAAATTCTCAGAAAAATGAATACTTCAGCATCATCAACCTTTACTTATTCCTCATAAATCACTGAGGTTTCCCTCATTTACAGTCATGATGAGATTAAAACAAACTCAAATTAACCAAAAACAATAACGCTGAGTGAGGACAACTGCACTCTGAGATGAAGTGAGCCAAGATAATTGCCTTGAATTGTTCAGGAGAAACAAAAGTGTCGCTCTTCAGAGCCTGTTGTAAGTAATTCCACATATTTGGAGCACAAATTAATAAAGACACATTTTTCAACTTCAGAGCAAACATGGGGTGCCTGAAGCATCAGACCGTTGGTGGATAGGGTCCTGTGGTCAAGTTCAGCATAGACGTTATATACGGAGATGAACCATATAAGTGATTATTGCCCGGCTGTCTTACTGATCTCCCGTCTGTGTAAGATGCTTGATTCTGATTGGACAAAACCCCTTGATGATGGTTATTAACTTTCACTAACATGAGCAACACCAGAGACAAACTGATCACCCATCATGTCAAATCAATCTGCTGAAAAGAGTTCAGACACATTTAGCTTCTGCTTGTTAACACTATAGACTGTAAGGTGATGTAAAAACGTTAGTTTCTGTTAGCATCAAAACAATGTGGCTAAGACGTTAGCTTCAGTTAGCATGCTAAATTTGCAGGCTAACGAACATTTTCATATTGGATCCTGTCCATCAATATGATGAAGGAGCGGAGCAGGTGAGAGAAACTTTAGGTTAGCGATCTCTACAAAGAAACTTAAACCATGAGCGGTGGTGATGATAGCAGCAGGGTTCAAAGTTGTGACATTAGTTTATTTTTATTTTTTTTTAAAGTTATATTTTTAGGGCTTTTTTTTGCCTTTATTCCATAGGACAGCTGAAGAGAGACAGGAAATATGGGGAGTAGAGAGTGGGGGAAGACATGCAGGAAATGGTCAACCGCTCAGGAATTGAACCGGCAACCCCTGCGACGAGGACTGTAGCCTCTGTATGTGGGGCGCTTAGACCACTAGGCCACCAGCGCCCCGACATTAGTTTATTTTTAAAGGTGTGTGAACCGCAGAGCTCAGAGAAGAAGGAGAGCTGAATGAGGACAGTTTCATGTTCAATCCACCGCAACAGGCAGAGAAGAATCCATCACCATGGAACACTAAGTGCCGTGGAATCACTGGAACTATTACAGTACATACATTATCCCTCACATATCACGTTGCTTCGCCATAAGAGTCCAACTAACTTAATCATAATGAATACAATGACGAGTGTCACAGTGGTCACCAGTTCTAGGAGCAGATTAATACGCCTAACTTCCACCAGATCCGTTGAGTGTCCATCTCCTCTCTGCAACGGCACCAGAGCTGGTTTCAGTACTAGTCGTTGTTTGTGCTTCCACCCGCTCCACTCTGTTGCATTTTTGCTCCTTCTCAGCTCCGGTTGTCGAGCTCTCCACAGCAGCAGATACGCAAGACTTCTATTTTCGCCGGATGCCAGAGTATGATGCATCAATCAGTACAGAGCAAATCGAACAAAACAGGAAGTCAGGAGTTGAAACAAAACATGTGGTTGACTTTCAGAATAAAACACAATGTTGACGCCACATTGTATTTCACTTACCCATCATGATAAGCAGAGCCAGGCCTCGAGTCAACAAGTTAGAGGTTTCCAGAGTCCAAAGACGAGAACATGGATGAGGAAAAGCTCATGTTTTTTTATTTTGTTGGCTTTACTTTTTGGGAGCTGTCATGCTGTCCATCTTCTTATTCAAACTATGGTCTGACCTCATTACTGCTCAGTACAGCTAGGTTGAGTGTTGGAGCTGAAATGTAATATTGACATGTGAGATGCCAAACAGGATTTCTGGGTCTGCAGGTGATTGTTAGCTCCAGCTGTCAGCCGTTTGTCATCACTGAGTCCTCACTGCTGGTTGTTTTAGCACTGCATAGATTATTGGTTGCATTACTTGGACCGGCTCAGTCTCCGGTGAGGGATTGTGTTCATGACTTCTTGCAGCGTAACAGGAACACTGTACCATTTCCTCGGCACACCGGATAGCCCCTGTGTTTGGTCGAACCTCCCTGACATTGGCCTGTGTGTTTTTTCCTGGCAGCCAGAGAACTTAATGTAATATGATAAGTGCACCGCAGACTCAGACACAAAGTCATTCGGTTGATTCTTCTGTTAGCTTGAATTCTTTAATGAAAACACCATCTGCTGTCCTTTTCTGATACCAGTTGCCATGATGACGAGCCTGGATCACATTGCACAGTGTGATGCAGCTTCGTAAATTAAGTATTAGAGAGCTCCGGGCATGATGGGCGGCGGATCAAGATTGACTCTTATCTGAATGCCACCTCAAATAAGATGCATTTTGGTCAAGGCTGTGATGACTATTGTTTACTGCTGCTTGTCAGTGTTGATTCATGATGCAAGCTGACGTTGTGCACGATGAGATTACCACTGAGGACTGTCAGGAGGGCTGACATTTAGACTCAGATAAAGCCCTGATGCCCTTTCACTTTTCAAAACAACCAGAGCCATCAAATTTATTACAGGTTAATGCAGGATTTACTGCTTCTGTTTTAAATTTATTGGGCTTTTTTTTTCCATTCAAGTGGGTTTTTTTTGTCATGTCCTCAAAATACACACTGGTGGAGGGAGAAAGAGCAGAAATAATATGATATTGTTGGAAAATCCTCCCTTACCAGGAAAAATGCTTCCGCAAAAGTATTGTTTTTATTTGAGCAACTTTAAAAGTGTAAAAATTTGACCTGTTACTGAAGTAAATGCTAAAGGTATCCTTCAGCATATTTTTCAAGGAACCCATCAGCCTGTGTTATACGGTTATTCTCTGTTTGAGGTACTTAGAGGTACTCTTACTAAACATTTGTTGTAGTAACCTAAAAGCAGCTGCTCAAAGGTACCACTGATTTAAGTTAGCATGGCAAGACAGCTTTATTTATGGCACATTTCTTACATGAGGGCAACTCAATGTGCTTTCCATTAAAACATTAAAAGCATTGGAAACATTCAGACAAGCATAAAAGAGCACAACTAAAATGACAAATATAATAAAACAGAAAAGAAAAGGAAAATTAGAAATATATTGAAAGTAAATTTAGAATTTGCATTTAAAGTGAGTTCAAATAAGCTAAGATAGGAAGGCAGTGGCAAATAAAAAGGTCTTAGTCTTTGATTTAAAAGAGGTGAGAGTTGGAGTGGACCTGCAGCTTTCAGGGAGTGTGTTCCAGATATGTGGTCCAGATGGTTCATACAGTAGCAGCAGATCAGCAATGTATTTTGGGCCTAAACCATTCAGTGCTTTTTAAACCATCAGCAGGATTTTAAAGTCTATTCTCTGACAGACAGAAAGCCAGTGTAGGGATCTAAGAATTGGAGTGATGTGATCTACTTTTTTTTGTCCTTGTTAGAGCATGCAGCCTCTGTTTTAAGGTTACTTTAACAGCTTTTTATAGGTACCCAACGTGTTTGTTTCAAAGAAAGCTTATTAAGACGCAAGATTCAAGTTACCATTTCGCCTCTGTTGTAAGTTAGCACTTAGCCTCTGTTATAAGTTACCATTCAGCCTGTTTAAAGTTAGCATTTAGCCTCTGTTTTAAATTACCAAATTACCTTTCAGCCTCTGTTTTAAGTTAGCATGTGTCCTCTGTTTTAAGTTAGCATGTGTCCTCTGTTTTAAGTTAGTATGTGTCCTTGTTTTTAAGTCAGGATTTAGCATCTGTTTTAAGTTAGCATTTAGCCTCTGTTTTAAGTTACCCTTCAGCCTCTGTTTAAAGTTAGCATTTAGCCTCTGTTTTAAGTTAGCATTTAGCATCTGTTTTAAGTAAGCATTTAGCCTCTGTTTTAAGTTACCCTTCAGCCTCTGTTTAAAGTTAGCATTTAGCCTCTGTTTAAAGTTAGCATTTAGCCTCTGTTTTAAGTTACCCTTCAGCCTCTGTTTAAAGTTAGCGTTTAGCCTCTGTTTTAAGTTACCCTTCAGTCTCTCTTTCAAGTGAGCATTTAGCCTCTGTTTAAGGTTACTTTAACAACTGTTTAAAGGTACCTTTAGTTTTTGTTTCAAGGAAAGCTTATAAAGATGCTTCTAGTTACCATTTAGCCTCTGTTTTAAGTTAGCGCTTAGCCTCTGTTTAAGTGGTATATGTAACAGCTTTGAAAATATAATATCTAGTATCTGTTTCAAGGTAACCTGAAAGAATTGAATCTATGAACTCTTTAGCCTCTCTTTTAAGTTTTCCCTCAAGAGCTCATAGTACTTCAGTATTAGTTTCAAGGTATCCTTAAGCAGTTGAAGCATCACATTTGATCAGAAGTTGTATCTGTTAGGTGGGTGTTTTTTTGTTGTCCCTGCAGTGCAGAGCAAAACAGGAAAAGTCTTATTCATAAAGTAATTGTGAAATTCAAAGGATTAAAAGTGAGACCAAAAATTTCCCCTCTGACGTTTGTTTGTTTCCACATGACTTTATAAAACCCTTATTAATGGTGCTTTATTATAAGTGATGTTCTGTTATTGCTGCTTTTTGATGGAAATGAACACAGGCAGAGTAAATCATGACTTTTATTTTTTTTATTTCAGCCATAACAAACTATTGATTTGGAAATAATTTGAAGGATTTAATAAAGATTGTTATTTCTTCCACTAAGGAATTAAGTCCGTAAATGTTACAGTAGGATCTGTTTCTAAAGCAACACACTCTGAAATCTCAAAGGAAGACCACTTTGCTGTTTATTTCACATTCAGCTGAACCTTTCCATCCACGGTGGAGTGATTGATACTGGAAGAAACACTCACACGTGACTGAGGTTTTCTATCCAGTAACTGAGACTTTTTTTTACAATAACCAGTCGTTAACCACAGCCGTGGCACGTACTTTCTTTGGTTACATGTTTACTTCATGTGTCTTTTACAATTTTGTTGATTTCTTTTTCTTACAGCTTGTTGAGTTTTTAAACCTCACTTTCTTTTTCGGCAATGTTTTCCTCTTTTTTCTTTCTTTTCCCTCCAGGATCTGTGATCTGAACCATAAATAAGAAATGAAACTGTTCATTTTCTGATCAGAACTGCGCCAAGAGTGGCCGTCTGTAGAAATGACAAACTGTCAGGGCAGACACAGTTTTACATACTTGTAAATAATAGACCATAGGGTGCCGTGATATATCAGTACGGAGTGAGCAGTTGTTTATCTATGTGATGAATACTGCAGAGAAATCCAGTGATCATGAGATTAGTGCTGAGAAGTAAAAACTAATACTCTGATACACAAATCTGTCCCAGTGGACTAAATTGTTCCTTTCCTGGGAAAAGTCTGCCAGTTTGACCTCTGTGTTTTAAGATGTTGTTTGAATAAACCCACATGAGAAATGTTTGTATTATTGAAACGTTTAACAACTCACATCTGAAATGGTTAAAAAGAACCCAAACCACATTCCTCTATTGTTTTTTTTGTAAAAGCCAAAGCCAGTTGTGATCCATGAGTCAATGTTTAAAAATGTGCAGTAATCTAAAACCTCTATTCATAGGTCAGCAGGCTTTGTGGTAGATAGAGGGTTGTTTTTCTAGAGCATGAGTATGAGACGCAGTGATATCAGCTCACCTGATATCTTCTTCACTCTGTGCAACAACAGGAAATGCTATAGAAGCATCACAGCTCTGTTTGTTCTCATCTTTACATTCTACTGAAGTGCAAATGAGACTTTGCTGCTGTATGAAGTGAATCACTGAAACCAACGATGAACTTTACCTTCAATAAGCAGCAGCAAGTACCAGAATGTTTAGAGTGGAGACGGATATTTATTATGTTTTCAAAATGCTACGGAGACTTCAGATCCTAAAATAAGAGACTTAACAAGATCAAACTTTTCTCTGAATCACATTGGGAGTTGACCTTCCAGTCATAATGCCTCTCAAGTGGGCATTATCTTGCTGCTAATAACAAAATCAAAGCTTTAGTTGGACTTGGAGCCTGTTTTAGTTATATTTTATCAATGCAGGTGGCCTGTTTGCTGAAATAAGCTCCAGAAAAAGTAATAACGTATTTCAAATTGGGGCTGCACCATTCAGACTACAATGATAATCAAGATTATGTTGTCCGATATTGAGATCACAATTTGCAAACATGCTGCACAGTGATGCAGTGGGTAGCGCTGTTGCCTCACAGCTAGAAGGTTCCTGGTTCGATTCCCGGCTGGGAAAGTGCCTTTCTGTGTGGAGTTTGCATGTTCTCCCCGTGCATGCATGGGTTCTCTCCGGGTTCTCCGGTTTCCTCCCACAGTCCAAAAACATTCTCACCAGGTTAATTGATCACTCTAAATTGCCCGTAGGTGTGAGTGTGTGCATGAATGGTTGTCTGTCTCTCTGTGTTAGCCCTGTGATAGGGTGGCGACCTGTCCAGGGTGTACTCTTCCTTCCGCCCGAAGCCAGCTGGGATAGGCTCCAGCCCCCCGTGACCACTAACAGGTTAAGCGGTCAAGATAATGGATGGAATTTGCAATCATGATTACTTATTAATTTTGTGAACATTTATTAAACTTGTACTAATTAAATAAACAGAGCAATGCTTTCAGTTGTGTGATGCTCTGGAGCAGTCACAAATGTTGCATCAACTGGTCTTAAATGAGGTTGTTTACCTGAATGTGGTGCATCTTCTGAAGGCAACATGTGATAGAATCATGGAAGTAAAACCGTTTACCCAACATTTCACTTCATTGTGCGACATCCCTGCTAATATAAACATGTTTGCATTAACCTAAGACTTAAAGTGAGGTTCTTTGGTGCATCTCAGATGCAGGCTCACACTGCTCTGCTGTATCAGGTCAGTGATGCAAAGTACACCGAGCTGTGACTCTTTACATTTTGCATGCCTTTGAGGTAATGCCACTTTAGAGAAGTGAGTGCGATACAGATCAACATATTTTTCATCTAATGTGCACACTCATTTTCTGAAGCCTTCATTAATTGTATCTATTTATTGTATTCATTAATTATAAGGGACAGAGCGCATAAATGAACATGAACATGTAAATGTTCCAGATTGTAGCCATAGGCTGATTTCCATCCTTAGTCCGGGGCAGGTTGTTAGTTCACATATATGAATATACATCAAGCATTTACATGAAACACAAACAATGTACATAAAATCAGACAATATGCAGAAACCAAACAACATAAACTAAACATCACTCTACAAACAAAACATAACAATACAAAAGAACAATGTTCAAGAAAAAAAACATGAATTAAGTGACCGTTAGAGTTACAGAGCATTAAATGTATAAACAGCATAAGGCTGAATAAAAAGAGCCAGACTGCTAAAGTGCTGCTTTATTGCACATAATTGTGATTGTAAATTACACAGTTACTGTATGTCTGTCAATTTAAAGTGCTGGTGTAATTAAATATAACTTTACTGCATAGAAGTTTGCATTGTATCACATTAACCCCATTATTTATACAACACATATCTTTGTCACAGGTTTTGTGCACTCTTTGCAGTCTTTGTTTTGTCATTCTTGACATCATCCTGAACCCTAAATGCCTCCAAACAATCCATAACAAGTTTCTCCCGACCTGTTTTTTACTCTCTCACTCCAAACTGCCTCTGTGAGTTTCACACCATACATGACGTGACCACTCCCCCAGAAATCAAGATAAAATCTCTCAGTGGAGAAAACACATTTCTATCATCAGTACTGCTGTCAACTTTGTGTCCTCAGTCACAAAGAGGAAGAGTGATTGGAATGATGTTCTATTAGTTATGCAACCCTTCTTTATTCTTCAATTTGTGTTTGTTTCAAGTTACCGTTTATTGTCTTTTTCAAGGTACACTTGTTCTCTGTTTTAAGGTACCTCTAACAAATTATAATAGGCACCATTATGTGTCTTTTTCACTGTACCCTTTATCCACAATGTTAAGTTGCCCTTAAACCTCTAATTACAGCTACCCTATAAAGCATTTGATTCAAGGAAGCCCTAAGCAGCCTTGTTAGGGTACCCTTTAGCCTCTGTTTTCAGATACATTATGCATCTTTATGTTTACCTCTCAGTATCTGTTTCAAGCTGATGTGTTATGGTGTCTTTAACAGCTTTTATAGGTATTATTTTTGCATCTCTTGTAAGGTACCCTAAGCTGTGTTTCAAATAACCCTTTCCCTTTGAGCTGTAGTTAGGTACCCTTTGTTGTTTAAGCTAAACTTGAGCATTTAGTTCAGGGTCTGTTTTAGGTACCATGAACAGCTGTTTTAAACCAGTTTCAATGTACCCCCTTGTGACCGTTTTTGGTACCAAGTGTGTTTCAGTAAGTGCTAGGTGGCATCTTTTGTAATATGCCCTTCAAGAAATATAATAGGCTCCCCTCTAGTGTGTTTTAGGTACCTTTTAGCAGCTGTTTTGATGGACTCTTTGTCGTTTAAGTGACTCTTAAGTTACTGTTTTAGGCACCCTTAATTGTCTGATTTTAGGTGCCATTAAGAAGTTGTTTTGAGGTACTCTTGGTTGTTTAAGATACCCTTTTGCATCTGTTTTAGGTACCCTCATGTGTCTGTTTTAGGTACTGTTAAGTGCTGCTCTCAGGATTAGCCTTTTCTCTTAAGATCCCCTTTAAGATTGGGGATTGCTACAGATTCAGGGGATTTTTAGAGGTTCTCTTTGGTGTCTGTTTTGAAGTACCCTGCTTTAAGGTTTTTGCCCAAACCGGCTCATTAATGATCTTCTTCTTCTTTACTACAGAGAACAATTAAATGTTGATGCCATTTGTTCTTAGATGTATTATCTGGCAGTGGTGGCTCTTACCACAAAGTGGAGCATATACGTTTTAATAATGGTAAAGATTTTAGTTGTTGTTTTGTTTTGCTTGTTTCATGGCAGCAGTGAAAGTTCAAAAGCTCTAGGATTGAACTCTCAAAGTGCAGGAAACCTTGTGTATGCATTGCATCATTTTGTGTTCCACCCCTTTCACCTAACTACACATTGCCAAAGTGGAGCACTCACAAGAAATGTATTCACTCAGAAGCAGCATGAAGATGGGGGAGCTCAGACATGGTGAGGGTGAAACCTTTGATGCAGTTGTTCGTATGCTTTCTCTCTCTGCACTTAACAGGATGCTCTCTGGTCGGAGCGAAATAGCACATTAGAGTCAAGGAAATGCTTTGCGGGCCAGATAAGAAGTTGGAAGATTACATTTCAAATAAGGTTTTAATTAACTTTGTATCAGACCCAAAGAATGTTGACTTCATTCATGCCTTGAGCTGCTGCCCTGGTTTTTTGACTATAGTTGTACAGTTGAGCTAAAAGAAATCTGACTCCCTTGATCATGTTGGCAAAGAATTTCACAGGTTTGCACTGATTAGAAGAAAGTTTGTGACACGAACAACCGCTCTAAGAGAAAATGCTGTGCATAGCGTCAACTGAAGGTCGTCATCTATACACCTGCAGAGAGCAGCAGTTTCTCAAGTTGTACACAAAGAGAAAAGGATAACTTAGAACATCCTTACCTTTACCTCAAGTCACATAAAAAAGCACACAGAGAACAACTCATTACCCTCTAGGTACCAGGAACTGGTTAGAAAATGAAGTTAATCTCTTTTTCGGATGCTGGTAATGAGGAAAAGTACAGCATGTACCCTATTAGGGACCTATTTCCTGTTTCCTGTCTCACCCCAGGCTTCTGAGAGTACACTTGTGGTTTTTTCACAATGCTGTTTCTAAGTAAGCTTCTGTTAGTCGGTGATGTTGCCTAAAATTTGTGTCTAAATGGAGCGGGGCACACTTCTGCTTTCAATTCGAGATGTGATGATAGCATGTGCTTCTAGGAAACACACTAATGATATTTACTTATATTTACTTTTATGTTTCTCTCACTTCCATCATTCACTCTACCTATACGTTACAGCCAAATTAAAATTCCAGGTCTTGGAAAGCCCTGAGAATCTTAAATGAGGGAGATTTAGACAAGCCAGGCTGAAGGAAAGTGAGCATTACAGCATGCAACGGTGTATCTTCAGATGACATATCCCATTAAAAAATCTGCCTTTAAGTAAAACAGTATCTTTTCATATCATCAGAAAACATACCTGAAAATGTAACATTAGCCGTGTCAAGTGAACTTTCCTAGAGGAGCTAGGTTGTGTACTGACAGGTTTTTCGAGATTCTAACAAATTCCTACTCTGTTATCAGTGCACATGTCACTTCATCAAAAAGGATGAATGGGGCACTCAAGTCGTTTATTGGTTGCCTAATTTGATGCGGTGGTGACAGAGTTCTCTTTATGGAGCAATTATCCAAAAAGAGTTGTCACTGAAGTAAATTTTGGCCACTAGGGGCAGCAGGTCAAGCTCTAAATCTTTGTGTCACTGTAGCAAATTAACGACTAGATGCAGCCAACTAATAGAGATAAGTTAAAGATAATGTATAATGATTGGGTTGTTATGTTCATTATAATTCAGACAGCGTGAGCATAAAAACGTCCACCTTCTTATTTGTTATAATTCACATTAATCTGAACATTTCCATTTAAGATAGAGGCATTGAGTCAAATGTCTCAGCTTTGAACATTGTTGCTGTTATCTCTACCTCTTCTGGTTTCAGTGATTTTGTAGAGATCAGCAGCTTAGAGATGCTCTCTCCAGCTCTGCTGTCGTTGTCTGGATTGCAGGACAGGATGTTGCCCCACTTTTCAGAGATGGTTGGGGTCCAGTATCTTTTCCGACTGCTCTCACATCTGTGCCCGCTAACTGTCATTATTTCCCCACTCTCAAGACCAGCCTGAGACCACACTGACGTTGTTACTACAGTGTCAACAGGCAGAGGATCAGTTTGTTGTTGGTGTCACTTTTGCGTCATCGTTTAGCCTCAGATAGAGGTGTTATCCTAGACTGAGACTGAGACCATGGGAACATAGCAACATCAATCTTAAGTTCTTTAGCTTTCCACGGTTTAAAACTATTGACAGAGTTAGAAGAGTAATGTCAAAGCAAGACTTTAATAGATGTATTTGTGCTTTTATTTCCAGCAGGTTAAATTATTTGCAATGGTCTGTAAACAGGGCTTTCCAAACAAGCTATTTGGCAACTTCATCATACTGAAGCCTTTGGAACCTTACACAGACTACCTGCAAATGGATGAATTTAAACTTATTTTCATGAATTTAAATCTTTAACTCCTGCTATTTAAACTCTTGTGTATTGTAAATAATTGCTCTGTAAAGTATTTCAAATTGCCACAGTATGGGAAACCTGCTCTACAAATAAAGCTGCCTCACCTTGCATAAATATAACCTTGTAAGCTAGTTTTGGCTAACTTGGGGTCAAACAGCTGCTTACTCACACATCCCAGAAGAGCAACACCGAGTGATACCAATCACCATATGACCGCCTAACAAACCCAAAACCATTATCAGACCACAAGCAAAGCCAGTTTGCTTTTTCTTGTTTGTGCAGGTTTCATTGTTTGAAAAGTTGTAATCTCTTAAATTGGTTAAACATTAAATGCAAATATTTGCCCTCTTGGATATGTTGTAAACCAAAGCTGACTGGTTTTATAACACTATCCAGAGGCTGTGCAGGATTTCCTTCACTGTCACTTCAGCTGATGTGTGCCAATCAGTTCATTAGCTAGAAAGAGTACAAAGATTTTTTCTGATGGACACCAGCTTCGGTGTTCAGTGCCTGTTGATCTGTCTGCAGTGAGTTGCTGTTTTACTATATATAATTATAGAAAGTTAGAGACACTATAACTGACGGACGGATATCCACTCTGCTTTTTTCACAGAAAATCCGACCTGAACACAGACACGAATATTCTACTGCTTCATCATCAGTTTAAAAACTCCTCACTGTGCCTTTATTTTATAGCATATGGTCCAATTCACTGTAAGCATACACCCTCTCTTTCAAATATTGTCACATGTGGCTGTTAAATAGAATCTGGTTGTGGATAAAAGGCCAACCTTAAAACCGGCAGTGCACACACCAGTCAGTGACGTCACTCTGGTTGCACACAGTCTCCGGTTGTTGTGGGCCATGAAACCAAAACAATTACCCAGAAACTTGAAGTGAAACTGCTGTAACTGCTTGAATTCTTCGTGGCATCTCTGAGCAACCACTGTCCTTTCACTTTTTTTCACAAGAGATCAGCCTCCCTTACTATTTCATCAGAGACAACCCTGATGACATCATGGGGGGACTTCCTTAAGCTCCTCCTGGGTCACAGGATGTGTTATACAACTCTTTTAATATCAAAAGTTTATAAATAGATTCTCTTGTAATCTGTGTTTCGTGGTTGCAGTGGAATTGATGCACAAAATGTCACCCTAAAACTGAAGAATGTAGGCAAAAGAACAAAAGTAAGCAGTGCAAAATCTCATGGCCTTAACCAGGGTCACTGAAGTTTCATAACATCACACGCAGCATTAGTGGAAGTTTTATAACCCTTCCAAAGTGTCAGACGAGGTTATACATTCATTCAGGGCGTGCTGGTGAGTTTACATTTCTTTGTCTTTGTGTTGGAGCGCACTGTACATAGTGTTCCTGCAACTCTCGTCATGCAGGATGTGGTAACTGTTGTGGTTGAGTAGTTGTGAGTCCCAGTGTAGAGGAGGACTTTCCAGGCATACAGTCTGTCGAGTGTTTGCAGTTGTAAGAGAAAGAAAAAAAGTGAGAGTATAGTTTAGGCAGGGCTGGGTCTGCCCCGCAATCCTACACTATGACTGGTCATTTCCAATCAGAGGCAGGATTTATGTTGAATTTAACTATTTGCACTGTAATGCAACAGGCTGCTGGTGTTTGTTTTTTTCTTTTGCATTTCAGCAAAGCACATTTTCTTTTGTTGGAACTGTAAATTGTAGAAAATGACTATGCATATCTATTTTATTAGACAAGTGCATATGGGAAGAATGGGTCCATGAAAAAACTAGCAAACTCCTGCACACTGTCATAAGTTTTTGTAATACTAGACTGAATCTGACACTGTTATAAAATAATATCAGTGACTTTGTTTAACACGTTAGAGTGTTCTTGTAGATTCTGAAACGTATTATTCTCTAATACATTGATTCCTAAATAGTGGTGCTGCAGGGCCAACTAGTCCATCTATGTGAAGAATAGCCAGGGAAGGATGGCGCCAAGACAAAGATTTTAAACATTCATCCCCGGTTTAAACACACGTTTTGGTTTTTAAGCTCGTAGGTTCTGGTTTAAGTGCACACGTGATGAAGATATCTTCTTGCTACACAGCCACAGTGGCAGATAAAAATAGTAGCGTTGCAGAGTAACTTATGTCAGACAACAACGTAGATCAGACCCCCTCCTCCCTGAGTTCCATTTCTAAAAAGGGCAATCCATCGAGCGTCTGCATTCAAAGAAGACGATCTTTACAGCAATAATGAACATGTTAACAACCTGGTTCAAATGTGCAGTTAATGCCTGAGTACCTAGTTTCTCTATCAGCACACACTGTACGACACACGGGAGGGTGATTTTTTTTTAGAACTCAATATTTTTGAAGATATTAAACTTACGAATTTTGCCCAAATAAGGACATGGCTGACATGATTGAGAGACGGCCACCCTGTAGCTGTTAGTGAAAAGGCTCAAAGCCTCTTTGCCTCACACTAGCTCAACAGAAGTTAGGTTGTGTTTAACATTTCCAATATGGCTCCTGCTGACGACTTCAAAACAGTGCTCAGGAACAGATGGGTGACGTCACGGCTACTACGTCCAGTTATTATACAGTCTATGGTTGTGAAACAAACTCCTCCTCGCACGGCCGGGATTTGCATCCCTGCTACTTCAGGTCTACATGCTTGAAAGTGGGTTTCAACTGATGACTATAGTCTTAAGTCCAAGATGAGTAAGATCAATGACTGTAACTGAAACCTGCGGTTAACTGAACAACTGTAAAAACCGTTACTCCTGACAACTGTTGCTAATTCTAGCCATATACTTCAATGATCAACATTTCATTTCTGACAAACTCTTCACAATAAAAGTCCCTTCTTTTTATGTTGTTAAAAAAAATCTTTATTCTAAAACAGCCATGTCAGGAAACAGCATGTTATCAGCTGTAGCAACTTGATGAAACTCTAAATGAGTTGGAGATGTCGAAATACGTATAATCAAAAGGGAAGGAGGAGAGATGTGAACAATTCTGATCTCACAGATTGGAAGCTACAAAGTACTGACTTCTGAACTGACAGCGGTTTATAAAATCATCTTTCTATGGTCTCAGTCACAGACGTGAGTTGAGTGATGCAGTGAAGGCTTGGTTGAGGGGAGATGGGGGTAAGTGAGTGAACAGGCTTTCACATTTTCACTTTATCATTTTGTAATACTGCAGAATAAAAGTGTTACCTCAAAAAAACAAGCAAATAAATCAGTGTGTGTGTGTTTTGATGTTGTGGGATTTGGGGAGCTTGTTAATATTTAACTTCAAAAGGTGGGCCCTGCAGAAGAAGTTGAGGCTCTAATATATGAGAGGATGAATAACTGGCTGTCATGGAGATATTAAAGGAGGTGATACTGTAGCGTGTTCTTAGCAATATTGCACTGTTGCTGCAACAGAGGCTGATGGTGGACAGAGTCCAGCAGGAGGACTCAGGGGCAGCTGGGAGTAGAGAGCTTGATTCAAAAATAATGAACCGTGATACCGGCCTGTAAGAAATCTCTCTGAGGGGCCTGTCTACGTCCTGAACTCTATGTACTCAGATAGATGTGTTCATTAATCTGGACCAACTGGGTCAAATCCCTTACAGCAAGATTTGCAGAGGTATCGAATTAATGACCCTGTAATGCTGCTTTATTCCAGAAAACCTTGTGTATTCTGTTTTATTTTTCTCTCGTCTTCTCATTATCAGCTTTTTATTGCACTGCTGTACCTCTCCCAAAATGTTTTACTTTCTTAGACTTTAGAAATCTCAGCACTGCATCTGAAATATGTATTTTTCTTATATAAACTATTGTCCCAAAAAATGAGAGCACTTTATGTTTCAGTCTGAGCATAATGATAGCGTGGATTAAGCTCTTTTTATGTTACGTGCACAGGTGACAGGTACTAATGTGATTGAAGCTGCAAAGGTGGAAGTATTATCTTGAAGCAAAGCCAGCTTGAAAGCTGCAACATGTTACCTCATTTACTCTCTCACACACGCACATGCACACACACCAGTCTACACACAATGACACATAGCTTTCACAGTCACAAAGTAAACAGCAGTCTGTAGTCTAAATTGCTGGGCATCATAGCAGAGCAGTTTGTCATCTAGAAAAAATGTGGATTCATTTTAGGACTCCTTTGAGGCTCCTGGCTCTTCCAGGAAAGCTGTGGATAGAAATCAATATGTGCACATACAGTACAAGCACAGAAAATGTGAGACACACCCTGAATTGCCTGCAGCAGCGCTTCTGTGTTTTGTAAAGACATGGGGGGGGGGGTCCCTGAAGGGTTTCTATAAATGTGCCTGATTCTATGTGACATAAGGAGGAAAAGAAATGAGAGTTTGTCTTTACAATAACCTCAAACTGCTGGATTTTGTTGTCACCATGCCCAACACAACACCAGCCCGCTACAAAAAGAGATTATGAAGAAATTGATATGCATGCAAATCAGGAGCTGTTTTTGTGTCTTAAAGGGGATTACTTGTATTTTGAAACCAGGATCCTATTTTTACATATTTTGGAGTCTAAATGACAAACATGTCTGGAAAGTTTTGGATTTGCTCCAAAAGACAGATGCAGCCAGCAGCAGACAAACAGGCAGTGTTGTCTTTCAAGGCAAATACACGGAGTCAAAGAACAGACACTAAAACTGCTTTCCTTTGGCACTGACAGACTTTTTGTCTTTCTTTGTCTGAAAACATTACAGAAAGGATACCTTCAGAAAAAAAGGAACAATTTTGTTCAAGGAAAAAAAACATTTTTGACAAAAGAAGCAGTCATTACAATGCTCTCCTCAAAGCTGCCAGACTCAGCAGTCAAAAGCAGTTATTTTTGAGTTGTTTTGTGCATTCTGTGTTCAAAGTGGTTCAGGTCCAGGAAAACACAATCACATGTACAAACTGTCGAATCAGGGAAGTGGGAGACCAGCAATCCCCTATATCTGCAATGTAAAAGGAGTGTTTTTGTCAGTGGGCGAGCGAGTAAGTGCTGTTTCTTAATTCAAAAAGGGGACATTACCCTCAGCAAAATACCACCTCAATGCCAAAGAAGCCGGCACGCTGTGAAAAATGTTGACGAAAAAAAAGACTTTGATGGTTTGTAAATCATTTAAACTCTATATTTCACTGTAATAGTGCAATAAAACAACATATCAGATGTTATATGCATGCGCATTTTGAATTTGACACCAGCAACACATTTCTACAGTGACAACAAAGCACTGAAAAAGTTGTGTACTAAAAACAAGAAGTCACCTGGAGAAACATCTTCAAACTAATGAGGTTAATCAACAGGTTAGTCACATGACTGGGTATAAAAAGGACATTACAGAGAGGCTGAGTCTCTCAGAAGGGAAGATGGGAAGAGGTTCACCACTCTGTGAAAGATTGCATGAGCAAATAGTTCAGCAGTTTGAGAATAATGTTCCTCAGAGTAACATGACAAAGAATGAGTGGATTTCATCATCTACAGTACATAATATCATTAAAAGATTCAGAGTCTGGAGATACCTCTGTACAAAAGGGACAAGGACCAAAACCAAGACTGGATGGATGATGGCTGGTGGCCCAAAGATGGCACTATATTATTAACAGACATGACTCTGTAGTGGAAATCACAGCATGGGCTCAAAATCACTTCCATAAACCGTTGTCTGTGACCACAGTTTGTGGCCGTTGCCACAAATGCAGGTTAAGAGGAAACCAGATGTAAACATGATCCGGATACAGGTGACTTCTCTAATCCTGAGCCCGTTTAAGATGGACTGAGGGTAAGTGGAAAACTGTCCTGTGGTCTGATGAATCAAAAACTGACATTCTTTTTGGAAATCATGGACACAGCATCTTCTGTTCTAAAGAGGAGAGGGACCATTTTTTTTTATCAACACACAGTTCAAAGCCAGCATCCCTGATGGTATGGGGATCATCAGAGTCCATGGCATTGGTAGCTTGCACATGTGTTGAGCCTCCATCAATGCTGAACAATATAAACAGGTTTTGGAGCAACATATGCTGCCATCCAGACAATGACTTCTTCAGGAAGACCTTACATATTTGAGCAAGATAACGCCAAACCACATTCTGCACATATTACAACAGCATGGCTCTGTAGCAGAAGAGTCCAGGTGCTAAACTGACCTGCCTGCAGTCCTGACACAACACCCATTGAAAACATTTGGAGCACCATGAAACAAAAAATACGACAAAGGAGACCCTGAACTGTTGAGCAGCTGAAATCCTTTCTCAGGAAAGAATGAGACATGCCACTATAAACTCCAGAAAGTCTCCTGGTTCACAAATGCTTACAGTGTTGTGAAATGAAGAGCTGATGGAACACAGCGGTAGACATGTCCCTGTGCCAACTTTTTGAAACGTGTTGATGGCATCAAGCTTATAACTAGCATAAATTTTCCGCAAAACAATAAAATGTAACATTTAGAACATGTAATATGTTGTCTTTGCACTATTATCGATTAAATGTAGGCTTCAAATGATTTGCAAACCATCAAATTCAGATTTTTTTCATCATTTTGCACAGCATCCTAACTTTATTTGGAAATTGGAGCTGTGGTCTGTCTCCAGAGGAACCCTTTCTGTAATGTTGTCAGGCACTTACAATAACAATCTGAGTGTGTCATTGGCAGGAACAGGCTCATTTGATGTGCCAGAAAAAGTACACAGCCAGGGCTCAAACTGTGAAGCTATCCAGTCAAATTCACAAAGTTAAACCTAGCTTCAGTGTTTTTAAAGTATAATGACATCAGGCGGATTTTCAAGCAGGAAAGTAGCGAATGTAAAAGCTCCATGAAAAAAAGGAAAGGATGGACATGTTGACCCTGGTCTCTGCCACTGCAGCTAATTCACGCCTGCGGTGGAAGTCCATTATTGTCACTTTTGTTTATTTGGGACACTAATGTGCAGAAACGGCAATTAGAGAGCCACAAAAAGCACTCAGCTGGATGATCCCCCCCCCCCTTCCCAAAAAAAGTGCCATCTGTGTACCACCTATCTGTTGGAATTGAGTTGTCCTAAAATGCCTTTCTGTGAGTACCTTCAGTAGGTGTGAATGTTGGATTTTGGAACATTGTGAAGCGTAATAATCTAACTCAGGTACACTGTTAAGGAAGTGAAAAACATTCACATATTCTTCTCTGCATGGTAGTTCGAGCACTTCTGAGGCCTGAATGGTGCGAAGCTCTACTGGTTATGTCATCACCGGTGTTAAAATATTCAGTTCTTTCATAACATGAACAAGCCTTTGATTCCTGTAGACTCACTATCTTCTTCTGAGTGTACTTTGGATGACTGAGGAAACAGTGACAAGGGGTTTTGTTCCCAGTGGTTGCAAAGAAGAATTGTGGATGTCTGTCTTTTTTCTGTTGCAAGAGAAGCTGAGGAAGTATGAATGTAGTTATAAATGCAAGCAAACCTAAAATTGTGTTTATACTGCATGAAGAGCCCCACGGCTCAACGTAAAATTCAATGTATGAGACACTTTTAATACCATCTGAAATGTCAGCTGCCTCCTAAATACCAGTGCAAACAGTTCACCCATATTAAATTCAGAGAGAGGTATTTTACCCAGAAGATGGCGCTATAATCTGCCTAAAGCTGACACTCCATCGTAACCATTAGTGCAGCCTCCTCCATCATCAACTGCATGCAGCCTGATGTGACAAAAGATTCCCCTTCATTCAATAATCTTGCTGTCTGAGCCTTGATATGAGACCAGTGTCCTGCTGAGGTGTGTGACACAAGTCAGCTGGTCACAGGCTTCAGGTTCATACCGCACAGCTTTCAACATTGAGGCTGAGCTCAACGGCCATGCTGACAGCTAGCAGGGCTTCAAAGTCCACATGGTGAAAACAGATGCTATTAATTAACTCCTGTTTTGTTACGAAGGGAATCATTGTGCAGATGCAACCTTTCTCCCTCTCCCAAAAACAGACTGTGTCCTTAATACCAGTGTGATTTATATTCTGAATTTTACAGTGCATCCAATGTAATGTGTGAAAACAAAATGAATCATGAATTCTGCACCGTTTCAAAAATAATCTGAATCCACTCAGCTCATCATATATGAGGATATAATCTAGCGCTCTCAGGATGAGGATGCAGGTCAGAGTATAAATGCTGACTGATCATCTCTGACACAATCAGATGCAAAGCTGGAGCAAACTGCACAGAGCTGCAGAACTTTGTGGGTGATTTTGCGCTTCAATTTGATCGGCACATTTCCTCTGTGAACTCGCTCTTAGATGGTGTTAATGATGCACAAATCTTGGTGCAGTTAGTGACTGCAATCTATTTTTGATGAATTTCCCCCAGAATGTTTTGCTTGAGGTGCCCTGAAACAGACGCTGCCTAGTACTGCTAATTTACACACAAGAGGAGGAGGTAAAAAGGCCTCAAATTGTATTGACCCTGCGTTGGGGAAGTGTTGACATTTTAGAATGACATACAAATATTTGCCAAATTTAAAGCCATCAGCAGATAATATGGAGAAGAAGAAATCATGAGATATAAGATGAGGATATTTGACGAGAGATCTGTTTGAGTGTTTGGGAATTTACAAACTCAGAACTGGACCCAAACATGATCAGTTATTAGAAGCAGTCAGGAGAATTCACTGGTTTTCTAAATATCCGGTCTAACTTTGAGCCACCCGTTTCCCTCCACTCTGCTTACTCAGTCAATAGACCCAGCCGCTGTCTGTGATATAGATAGGAGCTATTGATAGAAATAACCCAATGAGGACTTGACTTGGCTCTGAATCTGTTGTGTTTCATTATCTCTGCATCCTACTGTGACCTTGCTTAACTCTTTGTCTCTGTACTGTATGTCCCGCACATCACAGCCTGCTCGTTGCCTGTTTTCCATCAATCTAAATATTTGTTCCTGTCAATCTTTGGGCATCTATCCGTCTGTCCGTGTCCTCATTAGAGCTGCAGAAACCTGTTGTATGGATGAACCAGCTTTCAGGCCATCCCCAGCTGTTGTCCGGATTTTAAAATGCTCTCTAGGGTGAAAAACAGCGAGCTGAAGCAGAGCTTCCTGTAATGCTTTTCAAGCCAGCTGTTTTTCCAGTGTGAAGGACTTATGCAATCTTTAATACTTTTTTGCATTTTCTTTATTTTTCCCAGCTTGTCGACGGAGAGTTTTGACTGAGTGACAGAACAGAAGTTTAAGTCGTTGGTTGTTTTGCTGTCTGCTTCATCAGGTTATATAAAAGTCTGGTGTCTTTGGATGACCCGTCACTGTTATTCTTTGTCCTCAGAGATGATTTGTTGCATGTTCAGACTGACACAGAGGTATTACCCATTTTTATTTGTTTGGCTCTGCAGATATGATCTGAATTTCCTGTGTGCAAAGCTTTGATAGAGGACTTTAACTTATAAGTTTTACATAGTGATGTCAAAATGGGCAAATCATCCTGAGATGTTGCAGTGAGAAATTGAACCAACAGGATTATACATGAGACAGTTGCTGAGATGTTTTTTTGTGCCCGTTGTAATTAAATTCAACATGATGAAACATGCAGATCGTGTGGATTATGATGGCAGCTGCAGCACTCAAGGAAAGGCTTCAGAGCTATCCTGAAGAGACCTTTAAAATCTGTTATTTCAACTCAAGACTCGTCTTCATGCAGCAGAATATTTTATTTCACCCTTGAATTAAAAAGAACAATGAAACATTCTTCGCCAATATTTCTTAACAGTGAGTCATTTCAGGACTCTGCTATCAGTTTTATTTTATTACGTTTACTGCAGCTCCATGTGAGAGCTCTTCAGTATGCACCTTTCTACTGTTTTACTGTAGCTCAGAGCTCTGTACATCACTCTGCCTCACTCTGTGTGACACCCTGTGTTACTCCATGCATCACTCTGTACCCACTCCTAACATTTACACACTTGTATCTTAGTCAGAGTGTCGCTTTGTGCATTATTGTGTTTGGAAATCTGTGACTGGAATCTTGCATTATTCCTTACATCCAATAAGTCAAGCATTTAATGCTTTTTTACATCGCTCCATCTTTCTTTTTTTAAGTTATATTTTTGGTCATTTTCACCTCAAGTGAGAGAGATGAAGACATGCAGTAAATGTTCAAGGCTGGAATCCGACCTGCAACCTCTGCGACGAGGGTTATAGCCTCTGTATCATGGGCGCTCTTAGACCGCTAGGCAAACGGCACACCTATCATCACTCCATCTTTAATCATTCTGTAAATCACCCCTTACATCTCTTCCTACATCTCACCATCCCTGTGTGACATGCTGTACATCGCTCCGTACGACTCTATTAACACACACTCTGCATGCTCTGCGGTCAGTTCTCTGTGTGCTTAAGTCAGCGGCTGCATTAAAGTGGTATCAGACATACATTTATTGTAGATCAATCATGGAGGACAGGGATGTGGTGAAATCATGATAGGTTTCAGGTCACCACTGACACCGGATGTTATATGACCTGAAAAGGAAGAGATAATCACTTCAAGGAAACAAGCTCCATTTAAACTGTTGAGTCTGAAACTCTTTTAGGGTTTTATTGGCACAAACAAAAACCATTGAAAAGATAACACCTTAAATATGATCAAACCAGGATTAAAGTCAATCTCAACCCTGTGAGCATGCAGCCTTTTTAATATATGCACAGAAATGCATTGCTTTCATATTATGGTGGTTATATAGTCCTCTTCTGACAGTCTCAGTGTTGACTGTGTGTTCATGCATGTGTTTGTGTTTGCAGGATATTTGCTGCATCAGTTAAAACAGGATTTTTGACTTTTTAATCTTTTAAACCTTCTGTTCAAATATTGACACACAGAGCTGTAAATATTACATTTAATGCTTGTAATGAGTTTGGGAGGGTGAAAATGTTTACAATTAAATATCTGCAATAAAGTACAGAGTCATCACATTTCTACAGTTGTTGTAAGGTCGTGCACGCTTTATTTTTCATGTGTGGCCACTAGATGTCAGCCTCCACAGCTACAAAGTATCATGAGGGCCATAACATCTGAGCAGTGTGTGCAGGATTCGCTTTGATGAACTGACCACAGTAAAAGCTGCATCCTTGAATGTCACCTGAAATGCAAACAGAGGCATCAAACAGCTCTTTAAAGCTGCTTTATGAAGCTGTGGAGGACGATTATATCCAATTAGCGCCACTTTGTCCTCTAAACACTCCATTTAAGATATCTGTTCACACGGCACAGCAGGTACGGACAAGCTGCGAGCGCAGAATACCTCATTTTCAAGTGTTGTAACTGTCAGCTGCTGTTTAAGTCAGATATCAGATATTGATGTTTTTCCTGTCTGTGTGTTCAGCTAGGTAGGTTCCCAGATGTCTGAGGAGGCTCTGAGGATGACGTCTTCACCTTGAACCCCACCAGTATGTCAGGTAAGAAGTCCTGCCTGACCCCAATACACACTCACAGCCTCATGAACCCTGAGTTTATCCCATATATGGTTTATAATGTGTAATTGTACTTCAAAGTTGATTTTAGTTGAGCTTGTTTTCTCATTATCGCGGAGAAGACTTTAAAAACAACACTGAAACTCTTAACTGGAACCCCAACACGCCAACTCTAAACCAGGAACCCATCATTGACATGTTTTATTTCACCAGCTCGATACTGAAGGATCTTAAACGTGCAAATCTAAAATTCACATCAGTGAAAAAACTCCCTTCAGAGCCTCTACACATGATCAGTGGTGGAGTCATTTTGCTTGTAAGCTTCCTACCTCGGCAGAAAGAGTCCAAAGGCCTTATGTTGCAGGTTTGACCTTTAAGCTTTTATTGTTGACATCAGCGCTATGCTCCAGTCCTGTCAAACTAAATTTTGACCTTATGATTTGAGTTTTGGTCATCTGCTGTTTTCAAAGTCTAGTAAGATCTCGTGGTCCAGGAAGTTTTCTCTAAAGCTGAACAACAAGCGAGTGAGGCCAGGCTCAGAACACAGGAGTTGAAGACCAATTAATACCAAACTTACTGCAATTACTGCAGCAAGTCATTGCACCACGTCAGTCTGTATTCTGTACATTTAATCTCCACATGTCTCTGCACCAGACTTTGTAAGAGAGGAACCACATCACTGGTGTCAGAAATGTTATGAATCACATTTGTAGTCCATTTACAAAGTCAAATTGCACTTTTGCTGACCGTTGCAAATTATTGCTTCTGAAAGTTCAACACTTTGTGAAAAAGTGTCCTCTCAAAATCCATCAGCTAATTTAGCCGATATCAGCATGCAAGTGCAGATAACATTCAGAGTGTTGTAGTCGTTTTCAAATACGACTCAGCTCTTGGATTACAACTTGCTATTGCTTGCTATAGTGTAAATATTTACACGTTGAAGTCTTGGCACGGACATCCTTAATTAAACTGCTTACCACACTGCTAACCTCAAAAATGTATGCGTCATTATTTCCTGATCTGGTGGTGTGTGCAAGTTTGAGATAAAAGAGATTATATATTGTCTGTTTATGTGCATCAGGCAACTACAATTTAAAATCTGTCAGGGTTTTTAAACTCCTGTAGTCTGAGCCGGGGACAAAGTCCAGGTCAGCTAGACTTGTTTTTACACAACAACTTTAAAAATCAAAGTAAAATATTTGTAACAAAAAACTGCAGCACGTTAGATTGTCAGACGTCACATGGCCTCATTGTATTTGTTGTCTTTCTGCCTGGGCCCTTCCAATCTGCTCTGGACTCTGAACCCCCTCCTATAGATTGTATTTTCATACACATGTAGGTGAATGTGCAGAATTATCCAATCAGCTTGCAACTTGCACAGAGTGTGTTGTTGGCATCACCTTTCACAGGTTGGTTTCAATGCACGCTCTGATAGCAGCTCTTAAAAATGATGTTCAGTGCATGTAAAGCAAATTGAATGCATATAAAAATCAGAAGGCCCTTTGTGGTTTCCCTGGATTTGTAGCCTGATAAAAAAAAAACAGACTCCTGGTGCATGTAAAAACCGGATTTAGGTTTCTGAATATTCACTTACTCTGCAGAACAGAGTCACTGAAATGGGGGAAATCAAGATGAATGCACTCATGATGCTTTAACGTGTGCATTTGTGCTCAGGTTTAGAAGCCTTATGTCATTTTCATTATGCACAAGATGTAGCGTTTAAATGAAATATTAAATTGATCGTGACAGTGTCCAGGTTTTAGTGTCTTGATTTTCATTGTCTCAGCTTCTAGTTTAGAAACAATGATCAGGTGTTTACATAGTACATCCCTCTTCCTTGTAGAACATACAGGTTTCTCAAACTTATTTTATTCAACCAGTTTTTATTTGTTGAGTTCCAAATCATAACACTCAAGACATTCCACATAAAGAGCAAGTCTAAAACATCCCTGGACTTAGCCCTTTTCATTTTGCCAGTCTGAAAGAGTAATACAGCCCTGTCAGCATTACACCTTTGTACTAATATTGATCCCCCAATAGTACAATATTGGTGTCCTGGTGTGTGACCCTTGCATTATGTTGTTGCAAAAGCACACAAGGAAAATACACAGCAGGAGTTTTGAATACTCACACACTCATCCATGAGTGCCTCTGTTACTCCGATGCAGCAGACACCATCACACGTCTGAGACATTCATGCTGAAGGTGAGACGTTGCAGGGACATAAATATTCTGCCTTGAACTTGCAATATGAAAAGGGCTTTTGATGCATTATTTACAGATTCAACATTAACCCACTGTGAGCCAACAGTTAGCAGCATCTGGTAACAGTGGTAAGGAGAGCTTCCTGTGACAGGCAGAAACTTCATGCAGAACCAGGTTCAGGGTGAACCACCGCTTCCCTGGACTGATAAAGAGAAAGATAGAGGTGTAGCTTAATCATGAAGTCTATCTAACACGCATACCTCCCAGTAATAACATAGCATAGCAATGAGACTAAAAGTATGACTGATGATAATTGCAAATACAAGCTGTCACAGATGATCTAAAACCTGGACACTGTCATGATGTCGATACAAGGATATGATCATTTAGACTTCTGTTGTTCAAACATCATATCAAGAAGAAGTCATAAACACTCAGATTGTGGATCTGCAGGATGTTACTTCAGATTAACCGCTCCATCCACTGATCATGTGTAGACTGTCCTAGTGATTATTAAGAATTGAATGTTGCAGTTCTTCCGAGAAGCTCTCCTTCCCGCCAGAGGACTCTGTTTACTGTGCAGGAAAATGCAGTGAACTGATTCTCTGGCTGCAGGAAACAAAAGCTTGTATCATGTGAGGGAGCCGCTGGGAATGAGTCTGCTTCCTTTCAGTCCAAATTGACCAAAATGTAACGCTTTAGTCCAAAAAATCAAATTCCAGTCAAGCACTGAATGAAGATGAAGTATATTTCTATTGAATTGAGTGTTGGATCTCTGATTTGTAAAAAGTCAGAGTGTTTCCTCTTCTCTACATCTTGACTCCCCTTATTCTTAGCTCCTTCAGTTCAAACCAGGACAGCAGACTTCATTCACACATTTAAGAAGCCGTTTGAGGACAGATTAAACTCCCCTTAGCTCATCATGTACTGCCAACCTGTTACTATCTACAGACAGGTCGTTCTATACATTGCACAGTCGATCGTTCGTTTAATTAACGGACACAGTGTTCTGGGCGAAACCGGCCGTCACGTGTGGGTTTAGCCGGTGACCTGGCTGACCCAGCACATATGCTATCAATCTGAGCGTAGACGCCAGCTTACATTGGCTGACCGTGAACCTGATCCCCTCCCTCAGCGAGCGACGACACCACACTGTGACACCATGATGTTTCTCACATTAACCTGCTGTTTGTTTGTTATGAGCTTCTGACTGTTTATTCCTTATGATGTGATGTGATGTAACACAACAGAGGAGGAGCATCAGTCTGCCTCTCTCACCTGTTTCACTCAGCTGGTAGATTCTTTTTAAAAGTGCCTCTCCCATCTATTTTAGAGCCAGCAGAAAATTGCTCCCCCCGCTGGAAAGATGAGGCCATTCAAAATGGTAATATTAACCTCCCTCTCAGCTCTGCTCTCTTCCTCCTCTCTGTCCGTCCGTCAGTCAGTCATGGTGAGCTCCTCAGACATGTAGGAACAGAGGAGCTGCTCCAGACTTTAACCTCCTTCAGCTTTGCTTTTCATGTTGTGACAAACTGTGAATGAAGTTGTGGATTCTGTGTAGATCTGATCACAGGGGTGGGAACATTCAGGAAAACATTGTGTTTTCTTTTTTGCATCTTTAAAGGAAATGGAGTACAACAAAAAGAATTCACCTGGCCCAATTTGTAAAAATAATCTGACTGGTTGGATTAAAGTTCAGAAAATGGATGGATCATAATTATGTGGGGTTAGATCACATAATCCATCTTCTGTATCTGCGTAATCCTGTTTGAATGATTTTAAAATTCAAGTCTCCTGTCTTTTGAGAACTGTGGGGCTTTACGCTGAACATTTATTGAGGATGACATCATAAGGTTGAATCATACGTGGTGTGAAATGTTTTGAATCATGCAGCTGCTAGGGTAGGAAGATAAACAGTCTGCAGATACTCTGAGAAATCACAACACAGTGAGCAAAACTCGGTTTTCTATGTTTGTGTGAAATATTGCTCACAGACTCATCCCCCAGCAAACACAATGAATGGTTGTAATGTCTTCATGAAAGACAGAACACTCTGCAGAGGTGGAGGACTCATTATTTACATGAAGACTGCCTAAACTGTAAAGAATCTGACCTCTCTTTGGACATCATCTGTGTCCTTTACTGCTGTAGATGTGTTCACACCTCCTTCATCAAATATACATTTATCCACTCTCTACTCCCCACATTTCCTGTCTCTCTTCAGCTGTCCTATCAAGTAAAGGCAAAAAGGCCAAAAATATCACTTAAAAAAAAAGAAACTAACAGTAACAAGCACACACACACAAACCTGGGAGCCAGCCATCTTCATGCATGTGCAATACATATAAACAACGACCGCCATGCACAGGTACATCAGCATTTCCTAACACGTTTGTTTTTACTCTCCACACAACTAAAACAAGTTTTCAAAAGTCTCCACGTTTGAAGGCGTTTTTGAAAACCTGAGCTTTTAGTGACCTAAAACTCAGTTCAGGTGTAGATGTAGTGGCAAAACAGAGAAAGAATGTCATATTCAGTAATATCCATAGATATGTGGACAGGGAAAAGAAAGTCTTCAGAAGAAGTTGATAAGATTAAAGAGTTAATTCTGGTCGGGGATCTTATTTTCATTGAGCTGAAATAAAAACTTAGAACACATCTGTTCGACCTCAAACGAGAAATCTCAAACCCAGAGTTATTTAATATTGAGCAATAATCCAGAAAGAAAAACTAAATCATCAATTTATTGACCGTGCTGTGAGATTATAACTGTAACTTAACTAACTACGATTTTATAATGTAAAACTACCTCTGCAACTCACCACTGCACTTTATCATATTATTTTAGCCTGTACATATTAGTCAAGCCTATTTGTTGTTTCTTTGTATTTATAGCTAAGGTTATTGTTATTATATTTTTATTTTATTTTTATTGTAGTTCTTATTCTTATTCCTATTCTGCCTTGTACAAAGAGAGCACAGTTTACTGAAGTCAAATTCCTTGTGTGTTCAAGCATACTTGGCGAATAAAGCTGATTCTGATTCTGATTCTGATTACATTAGGAAACTGATAAAGATTCAGAAACAGATTCATTTACAAGCAGGAACATAACCATGTGATTAACATTATTCTAAGAGACTGATCAGAGAACTCAAACTGACCTGGATCAGAGGTGTTGTCCTCTGATGATCTAAAGTTTGCTTCGAAATATCTTTTTGTCCACGATGAATCAAATGAAAGGTGAATTAAGTGCAAAAATTAACAAATTTTTTGCAAAACAGATCAAACCTTTGAGCAACTGTGGATTTAGATTAAAGAGACTGTGATATCTTTAGACAATGTTTTAATGTGGTGCTGTATATAGATGAAGTTTGCTCTTTGCTGATAAAAAATAACATTCATTAAAACACAATATATTATACCCTAAATACCTTCAATAGAGCTCAGAATCATTTTCATTATGTTTGCTTTGTGTATTTAGTTTGCAGATTCAATCAATAAGGAAGTCCATTTTTGACATAATTTCAGAACTTGTATCAGTTATTGATTTTTGTTGATTCACTCCATCTTTTAGCTTGGGTTGCAAGGATAGTAGGGATAGGAATAATTTGAAAACACCCCAAAAGTTGAGAATTCACTGAGTCAAAAAAGCAACAAAGACAGCTTTTATCGTACGTTTCAAAGGTTGAAGTGAGCAGCTAAATACATTTTCAACCAAACCAAATCAAACATAATTGACATTGTTCATACTAGTGTAAAAACAAAATGAAAGAGCATTTCCAGGAGATCCTAGTAAAGCCTAAGAGCCTTTCTGTGACAGGTTCAAAAGAAAGACGTCAAAGTAGAAAAAAGACACTGACCTCACAATTCCAATCCCCCTTAGCTGTTAGTATTAAAAAAAAAAATCACATTTCAGAAAAAATGCAGAGACTAGTTTAGTGTTTAAACTTACACTCCATAAAGGTGTGAGGATTTTTTTTATAAATTAAGAGGTGAAAAAAAAGAATTTGCCCTGGCATCTGAGCTGAGAACTGACCCAGGACCCTGGCAGGATCATGTTAGATAATTTGATGCAGTTCTGCCACAATAGCTTCTGGGTCTGTTTATACCGTTTTTTCTATATTTGTTTGTTCTAAATGATCTGTTGTGTATCAGACGACGGGCCTGCTTGTTTGAAGCGTGATCCAATCTGATGTTTGGGCACTAAAGTTAACTAAAGCTGAATCTGGTTTGCAAAAAAATGTCACCAGCTTAATCCAGAATATTCCGATTTGAAAGTGTACTGCATGAAAACCTGTCTGCAGCACTCAGGAAACTCAAGTCACAAGCTTGCAAGCTGGGGCCAAGCTGATGAAAAGTTACTCCAGTTTGCTTTTGTTTTGTGGCTGATTCTGAGGATGAGCTGTCAGCATCACTCTGCTGATGCTCATGTCTGGCCTCAAACACATGATGAACTGGGACATTTATCTGCAGTCTATTGTGAAGTCGTTTTATGACCCATTTTAATGTTCAGGATAAAACTTCCTCCCTGTAGTGAGGAAGCAGGAGCAGCTCAATCAAATTAAAAGGTACATCTCACTCTGTGGCTCCACATCATCTCCATGAGTGTTCGGAAAGCATGTTGAAATCAGGGTTGAGTCTTGGACAGCCACTGCCTGACTGATTTCTCCTCTGTTTTTAAGACAATAATAGTAATGTCAGAGTGATATTAACAGACTTTATGTACAGATATGTTATCTTTAGGTCACTGAACAGTTTGAGCGTGATTTCCCTTTAATACAACAGTGCTGTCACCGCCAACTCTCAGCAGATGGTAAAATATTCACTGTAACTGTGCTTGGCTGTTAGTGCTCCTGTTATTGAATTAGGTTTTTATCAATGAGGTTCATTTGCAATGAAAGGGTTCCGTTTATTCCCTAATTAGTGTATAATGGCTCATCACAGAGAGATGCTATTTGCGCTGCAGTCCAGTTCGAGTTGCATTCGGCCCCCCTGTGCATGCATGGTGTATTAGGCGGCATCTTTGTGTCTTGTTTTTGCAGGTTTACTCGGTACAAAAGCTGCACAACCTTTTGTCATTCAAGTTTTTATTAACTTTTCAATGTATTACAAATAAAACAATAATCAGAAGAAAGAACAAAACAAAACAGAAATACAAAATACTGGGATACATTGCACAAACATAGGATAAAGGATACATATACAGACAGGACATCCAATCAAAGGGGAAAATCTTATTGTATGTTGTGACCATAGACTGTATAAAATATGGACGTAGTATCCGTGACGTCACCCACCTGTTTCTGAAGAGCTGTTTTGAGGCCAATCGGCGGCGGCAGCCATATTGCTGCTGTCGAGCCAGTGTGACGTAAAGAGGCGGAGTTTGAGCCTCCTAGCCAACAGCTGCAGTGTTCCCGTAGTCAGCTGTGCCTCTCTTTGGAAGACTAGTAATCTAAATATCTTCAAAATTGCCGTGTTAGAAAAACATTCACCCCCCTCACAGTGAGAGGACATCGAGAAATGAGCTATCCAGACTACACTTGTCTTTTGAACCAGGCTGTAAACATGTTTATTTCTGCTGTAAAGATCGGCTTTTCCATTCATGTGTATGTGACTTCCGGTACTTTCGGAGCCAGCCTCAAGCGGATCCTCAATGAACTGCAGTTTTTAACACTTCTGCATTCCGCATCATATTTTTAGACCGGAGGTTGCCACTTGGTTGTGACTGGAATAATACAGTGTTATAGTAATAGCTGTAGTTATACAGGAGATCCTGATACTGTTGGGATCTGCACAGTGTCTCAGTGCAACCACTGTTTTGCATTTCCAACAAAAGTTGCCCTTTAACAGTTTCATTCTATGAAGTCTTGACTAGTGTGGTAGTACCTGGCTGCACAACCTTTTGTGAATGAGGCCCTCAGTTTTATTTTCTTAGTTGTGTTGAGGGTTAGAGCAGCTGCAAACCCCACAGGATCTTCTAATGTCCGTTACACTGTTATCAAAAGTAAAGTTGCAGAGGGGCGCTTGTGGCCTAGAGGACTTAGCTCCCCCACATACAATCCTCGTCCCAGATGTCGCTAGTTCGACTCCCGGCTCCGACCACTTGCTGCATGTCTTCCCCCTCTCTCTACTCCCAATATTCCCTTTCTCTCTTCAACTGTCCTATCCATAAAGCAAAAACCCCAAAAATATAACTTAAAAAAAAAAGAAAAAGTTGTAGAAAAAGTAATAGGAATAGTAGAAAGTCGTTAACTTGGATTGATTGTATTCAAATGGGCAGATGCTGTAGGGAGATGCCACGGCAGTAATAGCAATTGTTCAACCTCCAGTAATGCCTTCGATTTGTCTGCAGCATGCAGTGGAAATTTTCCACTACCACAAATACTATCACTAAAACATCCTGTGAAAATGTAGGATAGAAACAGGATAAACTCTTTTTCTCAATTCAACACGTACACACAATCTCACACACTCCAGCTCTCAGACAAGGTCTCCATCAAGCCCAGCAGCTGTTTCATTCTCTGCTGCGTTCAAGGACTCTTCAGCCGTTGTTGTTTGAAGCCCTCTATGACCCTCTGTCTCATCGAGGCTTGCTCTGAATTCTCTCGTCTGCTCCTCCGCCATGAAAAGATGCTTTAAAAATTGCCTGAAATCATATTTTACAGCAGAGTTCAGAGGGTTGTGATGAGTGTGTGTTTATCTGAGTGCATGTCTGGAGCACATTCTGCACGAAGGACATTTCCCTGATAGCACTTCACACGTCTGTCTGCTCTGTTTTTATCATATTTTCTCCTTCAGGTCTCTTGAATACATTAGAAAACACAACACATGGGTGCTGCTGCACTAAACAGTGAGTCATGCAGTGTGGGCTCTGTGCGCTTTTTCCTGATGAAAGGATCCAAAACAAACTTAGCAACATCACGAACATCACTCATGTCTTTGGAAGGAAAAGAGCTGCAAAAGGTCATCTCTCTCCAATGAGAAAAATATAAAACATCACTTGAATTAAGTATGTTCATTGGTAAATTCCCAGGATTTTTAAAGAAGTCAGATTATGTGTAATAGAAGCAACAGGTAAGTTATCTGATTTGAGCAGACTGAGGAAAAGGATATCTCATGCAAAGAAAAGAGGTTTGACTATTATTTTCTCAGTCTGCAAGAAATGATCCTAAATCAAGCATCGACTTCCTTTAAAATCATCCTGAAATACATCCATAAACCAACATAGAATGTTGTGCCTCAAATAGATAACACTGATGTTAATGTAGTCGTATTAGAAAGTTTGACTCCCATGCTGTGGGGCAAGACTGGCAATACAAAAGTTTATCAGTAAGAAATGATCTCTTTTAATCTGCAGAACAATTTGTGGAAATTCTAGTTTTGTCAAAGTAAGTTTGTTCAATTAAGTGTTGATATAAAAAAAAATTGTGATTCTACAAATTCAAGATTCAAGCATCAACCTGTGATGAAATCTCACCAGCAAGTTATGAAATCCTCTTGAGGTAAATGAGGACAAAAAGCTTCAAGCGAGTGAAATGCTCTGTAAAACTTCCTTCTGGATGATAACAAATGTGTTTCAAGACAAAAAAAACAAGTTTGCTGAGAAAAGGTCAGGAACAGCAGGATCAGCTCCTCAGTGTGCAGCAGTGTAAATACACCTGATATCTCACCAACACTGAGGGCCATGCAGCCAAAGTGAAAGTTCAGCTTCAAATAAATGAGAGAACACTCCACCAGCCTGAGGACTTCCAGTACATGAATCCTTTTCTGTGCCATTGTACGTCCGTTTCAAAAGTGGAGGATCTTAGGTCTTTGTTGTTACATCTCTGCCCATTCCTCTGATCCATCCATAAATTCAACACTGATCACAAATAACATGCAAACTGTGTCTCTGAGCTGCTGCTTTCATTGTTTTATAGACAAAAAATGTATTGTTAGTGCATTACATCTGCAGCCAAAACCATGATGGAAATCCAGAGGGCTGAAGAGAATGGCTTTGGTTTGAATACCAATGAGCCTGAAAAAATAACAATGTGCTTTGTTTAGCACTGTTCATACCAAAAATGCAGCTCAAATGTCTTCATAGTAAGGGAAAGACATACACAGTCATACAGAATGAGCAGTACACAGTGATGGAAACAAGAACACATTACAGATCAATTTAAAATACATAAACTGCATCCCATAACTAATATCTGACTAAAATAAGATGCCACATTTGAAAAGCTATTCATCAGTATATGCAGGACTGCAGCTCTGCAGAAGTTAATTGAAATAATACATTTTGCATAGAGACTCTACTGGTGTAATAGGGCGATGGTTTTCATCAACAGGCTTTGTTTTCGGTGTCACAGATGTCTTCATGAGTGTACTCGTTTAATCAGACAGAGCTGAGTGACTCATGATGACTCAACACCGCTGAGGTTCTTTAAAGACTAATGATGTCCTCTCAGAGGAGTTCCTTTTTTTGTAGTTCTGCTGTTTAATAAGCAAAAACATATTTGTCTCTTTCTCCCATTTAAACTTTTGAATTCTGGAGAAATAAGGTTTAAAATGAGACAAAGCAGGGCAAAAATGTTAGTCTCATTTAAGCATCTATTACCCCCCCTAACCCAACCTCACCCATCCACATGTATGACATCATCTTTTAGCACACACGCACTTGAGGCTGACTTAGTATCTTTCCATTATAACCCAAATTCCAAATAAGTTATGACACTATGGGAAATGATAACCAAATTAGAATTTGATGGTTATTGATGTTGAAACTGAAAAAATAAATTTGATGCGAACAACGTGTTTCAAAAAAGTTGTGACAGGGACAACAAAGCAGTAAAAAGTTGTGTAACACTAAAAAGAAAAAAACTGGAGGAACATCTCCCAACTCATGAGGGTAACGATCAACAGGTTAGTAACATGAGTGGGGTTGAAAAAAGCATGGTATGTGAAGAGTTTCACCTCTCTGTGAGAGACTGTGTGACTGTGTGATAAATTAACAGTTTCAGATTAATGTTCCTCAGAGTAACATGACAAAGAATGAGTGGATTTCAGACATCTCTGTACAAAAGGGACAAGGACCAAAACCAAGACTGGATGGACCTGATCTTTAGAACCTTCAAGCAGCACTGCATTAAAAATGACTCTGTAGTGGAAGTCACTGCATTAAAACAGACATGACTCTGTAGTGGAAGTCACTGCATTAAAACAGACAAGACTCTGTAGTGGAAGTCACTGCATTAAAAACAGACATGACTCTGTAGTGGAAGTCACTGCATTAAAAACAGACATGACTGTAGTGGAAGTCACTGCATTAAAAACAGACATGACTCTTCAGTGGAAGTCACTGCATTAAAAACAGACATGACTCTTCAGTGGAAGTCACTGCATTAAAAACAGACATGACTTTGTAGTGGAAGTCACTGCATTAAAAACAGACATGACTGTAGTGGAAATCACTGCATTAAAACAGACATGACTCTGTAGTGGAAGTCACAACATTAAAAACAGACATGACTCTGTAGTGGAAGTCACTGCATTAAAAACAGACATGACTCTGTAGTGGAAGTCACTGCATTAAAAACAGACATGACTCTGTAGTGGAAGTCACTGCATTAAAAACAGACATGACTCTGTAGTGGAAGTCACTGCATTAAAAACAGACATGACTCTGTAGTGGAAATCACTGCATTAAAAACAGACATGACTCTGTAGTGGAAGTCACTGCATTAAAAACAGACATGACTCTATAGTGGAAGTCACTGCATTAAAAACAGACATGACTTTGTAGTGGAAGTCACTGCATTAAAAACAGACATGACTGTAGTGGAAGTCACTGCATTAAAAACAGACATGACTCTGTAGTGGAAATCACTGCATTAAAAACAGACATGACTCTGTAGTGGAAATAACTGCATTAAAAACAGACATGACTCTGTAGTGGAAGTCACTGCATTAAAAAACAGACATGACTCTGTAGTGGAAGTCACTGCATTAAAAACAGACATGACTCTGTTGTGGAAGTCACTGCATTAAAAACAGACATGACTGTAGTGGAAATCACTGCATTAAAAACAGACATGACTCTGTAGTGGAAGTCACTGCATTAAAAACAGACATGACTCTGTAGTGGAAGTCACTGCATTAAAACAGACATGACTGTAGTGGAAGTCACTGCATTAAAAACAGACATGACTCTGTAGTGGAAGTCACTGCATTAAAAACAGACATGACTCTGTAGTGGAATCACTGCATTAAAACAGACATGACTCTGTAGTGGAAGTCACTGCATTAAAAACAGACATGACTCTGTAGTGGAAATCACTGCATTAAAAACAGACATGACTCTGTAGTGGAAATCACTGCATTAAAAACAGACATGACTCTGTAGTGGAAGTCACTGCATTAAAAACAGACATGACTCTTCAGTGGAAATCACTGCATTAAAAACAGACATGACACTGTAGTGGAAATCACTGCATTAAAACAGACATGAATCTGTAGTGGAAGTCACTGGATTAAAATCAGTCACTGCATGTTCTCAAAATTACTTTCAAAAACCATCGTCTGTGAACACAGTTCATCACTGCATCCACAAACCCTTACATATTTCAGCAAGACAATACCAAACCACATTCTGCACATATTCTGCATGGCTCTGTTGTAGAAGAGTCCAGGTGCTAAACTGGCCTGCCTGCAGCCCTGACTTATCACCCACTGAAAACATTTGGAGCATCATGAAACAAAAAACACGACAAAGGAGACCCCAAGCCAATGAGCAGCTGTAATCTTATATTAGGCAAGACTTTAAAAACTCCAGAAACTGGTCTCCTGGTTCAAAAACGTTTACAGAGTGTTTTTAAAGAAGAGCTGATGAAGCACAATGATAAACATGTCCCTGGCCCAACTTTATTCAAACATGTTCCTGGCATCAAATTTAAAATGGGCATATATTTTTCATAAAACAATAAAATGCTTCAGTTTCAACATTGTATATGTTGTCTTTTCACTTTTTCAGTTAAATATGGACTTTAAATTATTTGACAAAAAATAAAAATCTGTCTTTATTTACATTTTACACAACATACAATTTTTATTTGGAGTTGGGGTTGTATAAAGCTGCCATTAATCGTATATATTCACACATATTCAGTGATTATCACCTCTCTTTTTAAACAGAACATCTGAAGGTTTTAAAACATGTTCTTTTCCTGTTGAAACACAAATACATCAGGGGAGATGAAACAAATTAAACTATATAATATGTTGTTTACAGAGTAAGTGAATTTGCCACAGCTGATTTGTTATGCTTTTTTCGCTTACAGTCTGTGCTATCTATATTTCCCTGTGAAAATCAATAATTCAGTTTAAGAAAATATTTTCAAAACAAACATAAATGAGACGCAGCATGAAATCCCTGTTTAGCGCTGCAGCTGCTTCTCTCTGCTCGTCTCTACATGAAATATAAATAAAGTTGAGCTCTTTAAATAAAAAATGCTCAGGGTTTACTCTGAAGAATAAACAGACTCCACAGGGCCGCCCACTCCCAGCAGAGTTCATACAGTACAGTCTGAATCCTATATCTTAGAATTATACAAAAAAAAGTCTGGGGTGCTGGTGGCCTAGCGGTCTAAGCGTCCCACGTATAGAGGCTATAGTCCTCGTCTTAGAGGTCACCGGTTCGACTCCACGCTGGTCGACCATTCACTGAATGTCCTCCTTATCTCTCTACTCTCCACATTTCCTGCCTCTCTTCAGCTGTCCCACCCAATAAAGGTGAAAAAGGCCCAAAAATATAACTTAAAAAAAAACTCCTAAAGCTCCTGCCAGGAGTTATTATTTGTTAAATATTTTAACCCTTGTAGATAAAGCTGAACCTTTTGAGTCTCTATGCTGTCTTGCTGTGTATGACTATTCCCCACTAAAGAAATCTCTTGCTCCCCTTTGACTGGCAAACGTACAACTAGCTATGAAACTTTTTTGGTGTTTGTGTGGTGAATCTCCTCAGTTAGGAGTTAAATAAGTAAGGGATAATGTATGGTTAGCATGTTGTTATGGGAAATAGAGTCCGGACCGGGTGTGACAAAACCCTGACGCAATATAGCTGCTAAATACAAACACTTTGGAAAAAAAACATTTATCTAAAATGATTTATGTTCCCAGTTTTTAAAATAGTCCCAGTGATTCCTCGCCAGTGATCGTTCCATGGTGATGGATTCTTCTCTGCCTGTTGCAGTGGATTGAACATGAAACTGTACTCATTCAGCTCTCCTTCTTCTCTGAGCTCTGCGGTTCACACACCTTTAAAAAGAAACTAATGTCACAACTTTGAACCCTGCTGCTATCATCACCACCGCTCATGGTTTAAGTTTCTTTGGAGAGATCGCTAACCTAAAGTTTCTCTCACCTGCTCAGTAGCCTGCTGATTTAGCATGCTAACAGAAGCTAACGTTTTAGTCACATTATTTTGATGCTAACAGAAGCTAACGTTTTAGCCACATTATTTTGATGCTAACAGAAGCTAACGGTTTCCCCTCACCTTACGGTCTATGGTGTCAACAAGCAGAAGCTAAATATGTCTGAACTCTTTTCTGTGGATTGATTTGACATGATGTGTGATCAGTTTGTCTCTGGTGTTGCTCATGTTAGTGAAAGTTAATAACCGTAGTCAAGGGGTTTAGACCAATCAGAATCAAGCATCTTAGACAACAAGAAGATCGATAAGAAAGCCGGGTAATAATAACATTTTATGAAATGCTTGATTCTGATTGGTTAATGCTCTATGACAACAGTCTGTCATTTCTAAATGGATACATTCCTGATCAGAGATTTCAGTGTACTAAAAAAGTCGGGTTAGTTTTTTTATTTTATTATTTTGAAGACAAAAGATAAACAAAGACACAAACACAGTAACATAGAAAGACAACTACAACAGTGACTGGCACAGAAGATTATAGTATATATTCAATATAGATTGGAGGGAAGTGAGAGCAGAAGGGCAGAAAAACAGAGGAGGTGAAAGTACTAATAGGGTCAGGTTAGTTTAACCTGTTTTAACCTAGTTTGTGTACAGTGGGGAATTCGGGGCAAAAGAGAGGGGATATTGAGATCACAAAAACTGCAAAATCTACACAACTGAAGATGATGCATGAAGTGGGATAAGACGGTGTTTAAGGACTGAGACATGGAGAAAAAAAAAAACATCCCAACCAGTGCAACAAGGACTGCAGCCTCCGGTCTGGATACCTGCTCTTCCAACCGGCGCCCCAGTGGGAGCAATCTTTACTGATTACAATCAATCGTGCATCTTTTCTTTCCTGTAATAAATCTAATGAGATTTGTATGTAGTCCTGTGGAATCAATGTGGCTTACATTAAGTTGTGATAAGAGACAGTAGCATGAGCAGAAATTAGACAAGTACAATTGGTGAGATTACATTTTTTGTCCTGCAAAAAATCCAACACCAAACATCCAGTTAGTGATTAAAGGGATTTCAAGAAGTTTCCCAAACCTTGTTTGGTTTTTTCCTTTGCCTAAAACTTACCCAACAAACATGTTACACAGATATGAAGACTTCCTGTACATGTGTCTGTAGGACAGCAGCAGAGGAAACTCATTAATCTGAATCAGATTCAAACAGTTGTGACAAAACATCAACATTAAAGGTGACATATCATGCAAAATGGACTTTTTAATGGTTCTCTACCTGAAATATGTGTCCCTGGCATGTCTACGAACCCCCCGAGAATGAAAAGAATCCATTCTGCCCCTGTTTTGATTTCTACACCTTTCTGTAAATGTGTGTGAAACGAGCCGTTTCAGACTTCCGTGTTTTTGTTACATAACAGCAATATCCGGTCTGTCACGGAGTCAGAGCTCAGAGCTTGTTCAGCCCATAGACTGTATAAAATAATACTGAATCCCTCCTCTGTTTTTCATTACCTGCACACATGTGTGCTAACAAGGAGCTTAGGAGGGAGGCATGCTAGTTGTAGGCTGTCTTAATAAACGCAGAGGTCGGTTTTACTCCCCACGTCTGCAGATTTGAAGATCTAGTGGATGATTTTTATTTATCATGGATAAGTGCTAGCACTAGTTAGCATAGCCACATAGCTATATGTCAGTAGCTGTGTACCAAGACACACGTCTACATACTGATAAATAAAACAACAAGAAACACTAAATCTGTGACCAATCCTTCAGAAAGGTCCTGCTGCAGGCGCCTCTCTGTCAGGATCAGATTCTGGATCAGATTCAGAGGGTTGAAGTAACGTGATCTCTGAGCAGCTGTGTATATTCAGCCAACATGTAAACATTAGATTAACGTGCTGGAGAGCCGAGGCCACATCCACTTCCTGAGGGGGCGTGGTCGGAGAGAAAACATACTGTTCTGAGGAGGACTGAAGAAGAGGGTTCTTCAGGCATGCCAAAATCTGATTTCAAAGAGTTTTTTTGAGCATAAACTTTAAAGACATGTTTTGGGGACCTCTTAGACCAATATATATTGATGAAAAAAGCGTGATATGTCACCTTTAATGGAAGCTAAGGATTTCCTAACTACAGAGCCAAGCCCAACACATGAAAATTCCCTTCAATCTTTTACTAAAAACCTAAACTAGTCACTTAATTTACCTTTTACGTTACAATTATTATTACATTACAATGATGTAAATGAATTTGTAGAATAACACACTGTTTGATGAAGGATCTTTGCTCGTCTAAAGTGAACATGACATGGCATGATTGGACTCGCTGCGTCATGTCCTGACCTGTCCCGTCCTGTCCTGTAGTGACGTGACCTTAATTGGCTTGACTTGCCCTGACATGAAATGACTTTAACTCTGACACAGCGTGAACGAGAATGGGTAAATGCCCTTCCTTTATTGTCGTATTCCTTCAGACGGACTTGAATTGCACCCGATGGAGACTTTTGATCTGAGTTTGTTTTTTCGTATACATGAGCATAAAGACGTGAAGTGCTCAGAGGAGAGTGCTTTGGGGTGTCCTTGAGATTTGATTAGCTAAACCCTTTTAGATTAGAGGTATTGATAGCTTTAGAAATGTCTACAGAGGCACACAGTGTTTGAGAAGCGAGTCATTTTGTCAGCTGTTTGAACACCTAAAATGTTAGATTCTGTCAAAAGCAGGCTCATTTATCTCTCTGAGATCTTATTATTATTGTAGTTGAAGTAGTAATTGCTAAAGTACAAGAGGTGGCATTTTTACTAACTAATTTGGGACTCTGCTGTTGTATTAGGGATATTTGGTCTGGTACAAAGTGAAACATGGGCTAAAAAGTCTGCCTGACAGGATTCAATACTACTTTCATGAAAACTGGAGAGAGATTCTGTCATGGATAGGTTCCTTATGAAACATTTATATGAATATCACTCACTGTTGTTGGTGTTTTTAAAATCCTATCTGTTGGTAAGCTTGTGCTCCTTTGCTGCTGGTGTCTTGACCTTGTTCTCCTGAAGTGTAAGATATCCCATATCTGATCCCATATCCAATAACAGCTGTTGTGTGGAGACAGTTAACATTGGCTGGATGAACACCATGAGTAGGAATCATCAAATTGTGCGTAATTCTCAGGGGAAGTTGGGCTGCTTTTATTTAAATTTAATGTTGTATCAGCATGTGCTTGTATTGATCTGTAAGTTTGAAAAAATAAATTGCAAAGTGGACAGGCGTGCGCACATTCTCAGCTCAGACAGACGTATTAGTAAAGATACTGATTCAGCTCTGAGCACAGTCTCCAAAATAAATCAGTCTGTAAGTAAAAGGGCATTTGAGTGTCTGTTTCTGTGCAAACTCACTGAACCTCACCTCTTAGCTAATATACTTCTAAACTTAGTCATTCTAACTCCACATAGTTTAAATGCTAAATCTCAAAACAGGGAGTATTCATTTTTATCTAACGTGAATAAGTCTGCTTTGGAACATCTTGTTTCTCTAAATCTGCTCTACAGTCTTTGGCGTTGTCGGGGATGACGCAACAACTCCTCTTTGTCCGTCACAGACATCCCACTAAGTATCCTCCAGACCTGGTGTACATATTCGTCCTTTTCTACTTGGTAGAAGCTGTATGTTGTTCTCGTCGTGTGATATACTCTGACGGTTGTCTTTCTTGTGTGAAACTGTCTTGTCCATTTATGCTCAAACTGTCCTGATGTTTGCAGAGCAGCATAAATATAATCAATAATTCTCCTCACATGCATTGAAGCTTAAGTCAGGAGCCTAATTTGAAAACTCAAGGAGAAGACGGTGCATATATTTGCTATATTAACACAAAAAGTCATCATCAAAATACATCCTTAAAAGAGGAAACTGAAAAGAAAAGTAATTAACTGCCTATCTATATTTATCCACATTTATTACATGTGACTCAAAATTATTCTGAAACTTAAATATTTTGAAGCTATGTTGGTCCTAGATTCATTTGTGGTATCGTAACACGAATTTTTTAGGAAATGTTGGATTTCAGAATCATAAACTCTTCCGTGACTGGCCTTGAGCTGCTCTTGTACCGACCTATCTCGACCATGACCTGCTAAATCCCCCTGTTAGGGTTTAAACACGCATGCCTCCTCACTTTGACATGACCAGTTTGATTTTCCAATATTTGGTGTTAAATTTGTGGCTGATGTCAGAGTTCGCTCTGGAGACAGTGTTTGATGATCATGAGTCAGACTGGAGTCTTTTGCAGACGCTCAGCGCTCGTGGACGGTTCTAACCATCCCTCCGGAGCCCTCAATATGAAAAAGAAGACCAGTATCGGAAATAGATTCCCCCAGTTCACTCCACAGTTCAAGCTAATCCTCTAAAACTTTAACCTTTTCAATGGGAGCCTTCTGGTGTTCCCATGAGCTTACCCTGAACTTTAAGGGGAAAGGTTCAACAACTCATGTGCCCTCCCCTGGTCACCCAGAGTAGCCGGGGATATCCGGCTCAGGGCATCATGTCAGTTGAGGGCCCGGGGTGAACAGATTCCTCACATCCAAAAATTGTTCATGACCGGCTTTGAACCCCAAGACCTAAAGTAATCAATCAGGGAGGGAATATATATCAGTGCAAAAGCTTGCTGTGGGCCACTGTGGTGAGATGCAATCCACAGAGAAACTGTGTTCCTGTGTGCAGGGCGAGGAAACATTACTGTGTCATAATGGAGGAAACATACAGTTAGATCACAAAGAGAGGCGTCGCTGTTTGCCTGAGTCAGCTTCTGGAGACCTTGGTTTATACTTACTCAGCAAAACTGTGCATTGGAAGTGTGGATTATTTTCTGGACATGCGTAAAGTTTTATTAAAGCAAAGAGAGTAAAGACAGAAAGACTATCAGGGTGAGTAAAAGTTATTTAAATTGTCTTAAATGCATTGTTGGTTCTTATATTTTGAAAGGACAAAATTGTTGGTCATTATTTTGCACCATTAAAATGTTCTTTTATCTGCCCATTATTTAGATTATTTAGAATTAAATTTAAATTCAAAATGAGTTAATGTTTAGATTTTTTATAAAACATTTTGAGGTACAATTTTTTAAAATTGCTTTAAACTTTTCATTAGTCACAGTTTTTGAAAATAGATGCTTAAAAATGGGATACCCTCACAGATCTCTTTACAGAACAACAGATTTCAGTGCTGAATAATTAAGTATGAAGAAAGAAAAATGCTCACATTTTATTCAAATAAAAACTAAAAATGTTAAAGTTTAAAATTTAACAAATTAAATGTCATGATATATATATTTACAAATAAATAGAATGTGATACGTTTGCAGGTTTCTCTAGAAAACCACAAATTGTTCAGCTCAAAAATTAAGACCAGGAAAGCAATATGCGTTTTTATATATATGAATGCAAAACAATAAATATTGACTGCATATAATATCGCTTTAAGATTTGATTAGTCATGTTGTTTGTCAACAATTTTTATAAGAGATAACTTTGCAGGTGTCCCTAAAAAAAATCCCCAAATTTGCTGAATGTTAAAAAGTTTCTGAAAGAAATATGAACTGATCTTTATCATATTCATGCTGGGAAAAAAATGAAATACACAAAAAAAGCTGTTTCTTTATTTTGTTCCACTTTTTATAAATACTAAAAATCCAGGTTTCATCTTAAAACTTGCACATCTCTCAAAAAAAATCAGTTTTGCTGAAACAAACGAGATTTTTCTTTTATAATAATTAGATCTTTTGATTTTAATAAATGCTATAAAGAGTCGTCAAAATCTGACAAAGCGACGACTGAAATCATGCAGCCTCACTGAGAAGCCCCGTTGGTGTTAATTCTGCCTGCTCAGACAACAGATTGTTACAGTATTGACAGGCGTTAAACTGTCTGATGGACTCTTAACTGTCCTGGAGAGTCTTGTAAGAAACTCCAAACAAGATTAGTGCACGTTAAGGACGTCACCTCATCAAAAAGTTAAACTGGTATCAGGCCCTCCCTCAAAGCAGATTTGCGTGGTGGGGCCGGGCTCTTAACAGCTGCTGCGTGTAGATCGCATCGACTTGTCACACACTCACACTTATCACATTAATGGAGGCAGTAATCCCATGTTAAGCCTTTTTAACTGTTAATTCACAGAGATTATAGAAATGAAACATTGATCATTCATTTCAGCATACATGGCCTTTTTTAAGATTTAATATTGAGGATTCATTTATACTTTGATTTGGATTTCAATTGAGGCATCTGAAATTCAGAACTACAGGGATTATAAAAAAAGAAACATCATTTACATTGTGAAGCTGTTAATACATTCATTAATGCAGAAAGTTAGTATAAGACATAATGGATGTATGTTTTAATTAATTAACCTTCATGTGTGTTAATTCCCTTTGTATGGATGCCTGTAAGGGGACTTGACTGTGAGGGGACTTTTTGTAGCTGCATTTATTTTCTAAACTGAGTATAGATTACAGAATACTTTGTGGAGTATCTTGTGGATTTAAACTCTTTGATCTGTAACAAATGTAAAAGTTTGACAATTGCAAAAGTCGTTTTTCTGTTGTGTAAGCACATAAAAGTGAGCAATTTTGTGCACAACTCAAAACTAAAAGAGAGATTGTACAAAATAATTACTTGTTTAGGAAGTATAACAGTGAGACAGTTCACGGTTTCACATGAAGGATTATTAATCTAATGAAGATGCTGTGAAATATTTTTGCACGTTGTTTTAGAATTAAAGAATAAATCTCAGACAAGCTTTAAAAAAGTATTAACACATTTATTTTCTCCTCTTCAACTGAAAGCTTCTACATTTTTATACAAGCAGGAGTTGCTCCACTTATTTCCTCAGCAGACCAGTGTTAACCTTTGAATTTACTATAATTTGAAATTATATTGGATGTATTTTTTTTGACTACTTTTCAGACAGTTAGCTGTGTTTATACCCACTGTGTCTCTGACCTGTCAGTGTAGGATTTAATGCGTACTCTCAGATCCTCAGGATGTGGTCTTCTGTTTGTTTCTGAGACCTGACATGATCTGCAGACGACACCGGGTCAGCCGAGTTTCAACAGAGAGACTCGACTGAGGTTTCATTTACCTTTCTTCTACAACCAAATGTATTTTGTGTTTTGACCTAACTTCAGTTTATCTTTGCAAACCCAGGTCGTTTTATATTTTTTTATTCGAGGATGCTTGTTTGTTGAAATCAAATGAAGTTGTGCAATAAGTTGTGCAAAAAAAAATATTAAAAGATGCAAATAAACTATGCAAACAGACAGAAAAGTTAAAGAAAGCATAAAGCAAAAGAAATAATCAAACACTAGTGACTTTTATTTCCACAGTAGAAAAGGAGAGACTAATAGATCACACCTCTTAACCATTTGTTATTTATAAGCTCTTTGTAACGAGGATTTTGAAGACCGCTCTAGAAACACAGATCATGATTTTGTTTCTAGTCTCCATCTTAAAACCTTTATTCTTTAGTCTCTATTATTCCATCTCCGAATCCTTTGCGCACCCAAGAGTTTTAAGAACGTCCTAAAGCGTATGAGAGCATGCATGTCACTGCACGCACAACAAGAATCACCTTATATCCTTATCACCACATATAGCCAAACATGTCTGTCGTCCATTTGATGCCAGCACTGTCCATCTGTGTTTAACATCCAGGGGCTTAATGGGTTAACCTTGACATTGTGCCTGTCGGTAATTAAGTGCTAATCAAAAAATCGTCTTTCCTGGAAAGATAGTAAGACTCTCAGAGATCACGTGCTGTTTACTGCTCAAGGATTGACTTCCACAAAAAAGTGACATTAGCATTTAGCATGAAGCACTCATCACGAAAGTTGAGCTGTTGTGAAAATGTAGTTCCAAAATATCATAACCAGTGTTTTATATCTATGTAGCGCTTTTCATACAAGTAGACTCAACGTAGAGTGCTTCACATCTCACCCAGACAACCTTCTGCACACATTTAAAGCTGCACATGATTTTTCATGAACTTATTAATTTAAAGCTCCTGTAAGGAACTTTCAGTTAGTGTCGATTTATGCACGACACTATATATAAATAGTCCTTCTTCTTTGTAGCCCTCAATGACCTAGACAGCCGCCGGTGACTACTTGTTCTTAAATGTTTGATAACTTTCGAACCGCTAATCCAATCAACAAGCTTTAAAAACTCAGTTACAGCGGATATTCTCAGCTTTCCATTGATAACACATTGTCTCATTCAGCATATTCAAAATAAATTCAGGAGAGTCTGGCAGCCCAAAAATTTGTCTAGGTCTTTAAGGGTTAATGGTCTGGCTTGCTTTCATAAGTCATAAAAAGAGTATTCATTTCAGTCTCTTTCCCAACCTGCTAAAGGTGCTTTAATAGAAGCATCAAGGAAACACTGGAGATCCATAACATATGGATTAAAGTTGTGAAATTCTTTATAGGAAAAAATAAAACCTACCAAAATACAGTACAGTGATTGACAGTGACCCAGTAACAGGCCTATATTACAAGATTTAATACAAGAAAAAATGGCCAATAAATACAAATCTAAGGCCACACTAATGATGTGAAAAACTTAGTTATCAAGATATATAAATTAAATTTAGTGCATTTAAGTGTTGCAAAGTTAAACAGGATATTTAGATATGTTAATACAAAGTTCATACTTATTGAGTTTAATTTTAGAAACATTTAAAGCTTCCTTTCTGTTGATTTTGACGTCCCTTTGAGAAAAACAGTGCCAGCTATCTCTTTGCTAAGTTGTTATTTGAATGTGTCTTTCAACCTGCTCTCCTTTAACACTCTGTGTCACTCATAGAGAATATTTGTTGTGAAATATGAAAAAAGACAGGGTTTTTTTTTACAGTATGCTGATGATGACTTTGTCTTAAAGGTGAATATTAAGAGGTCACCCCAGAGCTTACTTTAAGACATTTTAAACTGTTGTCAGGTTCTTGGCGTTTTAAACTAAATATCTGCAGCTGAGTTTTTGCACTAGTTGTATGTTTGTATGTTTTTAAGGGAGACCAGAGAAAAATAATTACATCACTTAATTCTGCTGATAATGAAAAAGTGCATTCAATTCTCTTTGTTGGCCCTAAAGAGAGACGGCTCACACTGGAAATGCTCTCAGGATTATAAACTAGATTCTCAGTTGTGTGTCTAAAGTGAGGTTGAAATATGCCTTCAGACTTCTTCACTTTTTTTAGAGTTTGAAGCACTGTGAATATTAATTTTGATGTTTCAGAAACATCACATTTGAAAAGCTAATGTTGCCTTTCTTTAAATTAATGAAAACATAAATAACCAGACAAATTAAATAACTATGACTTTAATTCACATCTTTTAACAACAGGATGTTTCATGTTTGAAAAAATCTTGGAATCAATATGGAAATAGTATATGTATTGACAATGAAGAAGTCAGTTATCTACGGTGGCTGACAAGGTTAGACGATCTGCAACGATCTTCATGTGTGTTTTTTTGCTCTGCAGCATTTTGTGTATTTGCGGCATGTTTGCAGTGAATGCAGTTGTTCCAGCTTTCTTTATTTAATTGTATTTATCAGTTTATTATTACAGAGACAATACATGTTGTCATTGTTACATATAATTGAAGTGCGACTGATGCTGCGTATACAGGAATTTTAGCCATGGCTTATTTGCAGTCCTAGTGCCTGGTTAAGCACATGATACATCACTGTGAAATAGACATTTAAACTTAAAGGTGACATATCACGCTTTTTTCATCAATATATATTGGTCTAAGAGGTCCCCAAAACATGTCTTTAAAGTTTATGCTCAAAAAAACACTTTGAAATCAGATTTTGGCATGCCTGAAAAGCCCTCTTCTTCAGTCCTCCTCAGAACACTCCGTTTTCCCTCTGACCGCGCCCCCTCAGGAAGAGGATGTGCCCTCGGCTCTCCGGCACGTTGATCAAATGTTTACATGTTGGCTGAATATACACGGCTGCTCATAGATCACGTTACTTAAACCCTCTGAATCTGATCCAGAATCTGATCCTGACAGAGAGGCGCCTGTAGCAGGACCTTTCTGAATGATTGGTCACAGATTTAGTGTTTCTTGTTGTTTTATTTATCAGTATGTAGACATGTGTCTTGGTACACAGCTACCAACATGTAGCTATGTGGCTATGCTAACTAGCGCTAGCACTTATCCATGATAAATAAAAATCATCCACTAGATCTTTAAATCTGCAGGCCTGGGGAGTAAAATCGACCTCTTCCAGAAAGGCAGCGGGACCTTTCTGAAGGATTGGTCACAGATTTAGTGTTTCTTGTTGTTTTATTTGTCAGTGTGTCGACGTGTGTCTTGGTACACAGCTACAGCTACAGCTACAGCTACGAACATGTAGCTATCATCCACTAGATCTTCAAATCTGCAGACTTGGGGAGTAAAACAGACCTTTGTATTTATAAATACAGCCTACAACTAGCATGCCTCCCTCCTAAGCTCCTTGTTAGCACACATGTGTGCAGGGAATGAAAAACAGAGGAGGAGTTGAGTTGTATTTTATACAGACTATGGGCTGAACAAGCTCCGAGCTCTGACTCCGTGACAGACCGGATATTGTTGTTACGTAACAAAAACACGGAAGTCTGAAACGGCTCGTTTTAGACACATTTATAGAAAGGTGTAGAAATCAGAACAGGGGCAGAATGGATTTTTTTCATTCTTGGGGGGGTTCGTAGACATGCCAGGGAAACATATTTCAGGTAGAGAACCATTAAAAAGTCCATTTTGCATGATATGTCACCTTTAAAGCTAACAAACAAATAAAACATGTACGTTTGTATTCACATATTTCCTTTAGTTTAAGGCTTATTTTTGTTTTGGTGTTATAAGCTGTGTTGTCAGATACTGATTTATTTCTGATGATAGGGTTTCCTGATCTGCCGGCCTTTAACTGAGAAAGAGGACTGGTGAAATGATGTCTTGCACTTTGCTGGTTTACAGTCTCCACTAATTGCACCTCTTGTAGTGTACTACTACTGTTGTGTGTGTGTTTTGGACTTTTGCATTCGCTTTTGAAGTTGCACCATTTCTGCATTTGTTGCACATCTCTCCAAATGAATGCAGGCCATTGCAGATCGTCTACCCTCAGCAGCCTCTGCAGGAATTCACAATGTTTGGACAAATGAAAAATGAACCAGCTGGTAATACGCACATTGAAAGATCCTAATGATTGTTTTTGACATTTTCCAGAGACGTACAAACTGAATATGTTTAATTTTTATTTATTTATATTATTGCTTTCATAACTTTTCATGTGGGGATATGGATCATTGGGAAACTTAAGCATTTAAATATTTAAAATAAAACAACAATGAAGGGAAGTGATATAATATTATTGTTTCTTTAACACAAAAATAATATGTCCAGTATAAAAAACTGAAAGGCTGAACTTGTAGCCTTTATAGTGAGGCTCCTTTATGCTTTTTTGATTTGTTTTTCTGATTTTAATATTTGTTTTATCTAGATTGTGTTATTCTAGTTAACAGGTCTTGTTGCACACCAGTGTTTAATACTTTATCCAACAGGATGTGTGATAAAGACACTTATATTATATGTTAGTCACAGATATAAAGCACGTACAGTCAAACATGTCCGCCCTCGGTTCAATGCCTTCACTGTCCATCTGTGTTTGACATATCGAGGCTTAACGGGTTTACCTTGACATTGTTCCCGTCGCTAAAGACGGCCTAATCAAGTCTGAGAGCCTGCCAAAGAAAAGATCCACATAAACAACAATTAAACCTCTTATCTTTCTGAGAAAACATGCCAGACTCTCACTGAGAGGCTGCAGATACTCAGAGGACTGTGTGTCAGAGAAAGTGACGAAGAGAAGAAACACACATGGTCCTCAGAGCTGATCAGACACAGAGTGAGACGTCTGCTGTCGATGACTAATTTTTTAAAGGAGGTCAATTATGCAGTAACAAATTAAACTGAAATCTCTTATATTAAACTGACACAGAGTCCTCGTCGCTCATGTTGTAAGATTGACTCCCGGTCTTTGTATATTTCTTTAACTTACCAACAAAAATGTCATTTGTGAACTGGTAACAGACAGGTAATGTGAACGTGTCTCATACTATGCAGTCACTTTGACAATGTGACATTTGAAAGGTTATAAAGTGACCTGCCACATAAACATAATTCTAGAACAGTCTGTAGATTTATTACTGCATGTAACTGAACTCAACTTTATTTATAATAAATCCTCCTCACAAACATGAATGCAAAGATTGACTATTTATTAATAGAATGTTGGAAATCATTGAATGAAATCCAGTTAAGGGTCAAATTAGACAAAATAACCATCAAATATGAAAATGAAAGTAAAATGGGTGGAAAAAATAAGAGCAAATATTCAGAACAAGACTGAAAAATGAAGAGTTAGAAAAATAAACAGATAAAGAAGATACAATTTAACTTCAACAAAATAAAAAACTAATTTAGCCTTTAACAATCCTGCAAACTAAACCCCAGATTAAAAAGAGTACACTTCAGTAACTTTAAATGCTCCAACACAAAATGTTTAATAGAAAAAATAGAAATAGAAATGATAGAAAGTACTGGAGTGCGAAGAAAAAGGATCAAATCTTTCATGAATTAACAAAAACTTACAAGAGTGAGTCTACGAAGTGTCAGAAATCAGTTTATGAAAATAATTTGAGTAAAATAAAACAAAACAACACAATATAACAAGAGTTCCATTACTGACCTGGTGTTGTCTGCAGAAATTAAACTAAAGTTAATATAAAATGATAAAAAAAAAGTTGAAAAGAAGACTAAACTCTTGCAGCACTGTTAATGCCAAATGTCAAAAACCAACACATAAAGTTTATATCTTTAAATGAGACACAGTTAACAAACAAACAAAAAGATAGATAGCTGGATAAGCTTGGACCTTGCCTACAACATGACTCCACATCAGAAACCACATTGACAGTCTTTAATGTCATGATAGGAGCTCACATGTAAATAAATCCCTGATACTCATCCAAGGATATTTTAGCCGGATCTGTGAGCTCCTCACATCACAACACAAATCATCTTGTGCTCCTTGACTAATGAGATTACAGTGAAGTGAAGATTTGGCACCTCATCCAGAGTTGATGGCATGTTCAGGTCGTGTGAAGTGTCATATTATATCTGGACACATAATCGCGGAAGGATTACAGGATAATCCAGACGGGGGCTGAAAATGAACTAAATTGGTGTCAGAGGATACGCAGCCGGCGTGCAATAAATGATGATAGAGTCAAAGCAATATAACAAAGAGACTTTTACATTGCTCGAGTTAACATTCCCTTAAGACACTTCCACATTTACTCTGTTAAAACTGAGCCTGCATGATATGACAAAAAGATGTGATGTGCAGTTACATTGTTCAATATTGCACTAACCACATCCAGTGCAATAAATAAACTAAAATAGAGAGTGCGTATTAGCTTTCACTCACAGGTTCTTTTGTTATATTTGCTGCTCTTTTTTTTTTTAACACTAAATTGGCTCCAGGTAATGTGAGGGTAGCCTGAAGCTAGCTTGAGCTTCACCTGACTGAATCCAGAAAATATAACCATCATACCCAGGCCTCCATCCAACAAATAAATGTACCCATGCTGAGTGATAAAGCGCTTCTTGTTTGCATGGAAAAATCGTTCTAATGTATCCGATAAATTCGATTATTTGCGCAGTGTTCGTGAAAATGTACTGATTTGATGCAGACATCTGTTGGATGCACGGGAATAAACCTGAATGCAAAATGTTATACTTGATTTTATTTTGGACAAAGCAGTGACAGATTTTAATATTTTTATTTGTAAATAATTAAAAGAATACCTAAAATCCCTCCGTCCACTTTAAAGTTATGGACTTCTTTGTGTTGGATCATAATTCAAAACACCAATAAAATCTGTTTTTATTTCAGTTGTGTCATGAAAAAATTTGAAAGAGATGATGGGAGTGAAACTTATGAAAGGCACTGTTCTTTTTGAAAAAGTGTGGTTTTATTGGGAACCAAAACAAGACCAGTGTTTTCAATCCTTGACAGTTATACTTTTCTAATTTTAATTTCTAAAGGATCACGTAGTTCACTTTGAGTCACTTTTCTTAAACAGGTTATTAAATGTAAATTTCATGAGTCACTTATTTTTTAACTGTTTGAGAGTTGAAGGATATTTGCCAAATGATTAAAAGAAACGTCTGTTTAACAATTAAAAGTATGATTTTTTGTAAAAAAGAAAAAAAAAAAGCAGGAATTTGAAATACATCATATTGTATTGTGAAAAAGAAATAAAAAAACACAAAGACAAAAGTTGAGATCTCAGTTGAATGCTAAAATGTTTGGCTTCCGGGTTGATCTAAAGTATTTTCGGGGTTATCATACAAAAACTCAAAGATGTGTCCCCTCCATGGTCAGACGTCCCAGTAAACAATGTTAATGATTTTTGTTCTGCATAATCCTGTGAACCATCAGTATTGATCGTGTCTTCTTTGAAAGACCTGATGCCGAGCGTGCAGACTGGCTCTGATTCAGAGTTCAGTTAAGTGCACGCAGTAGGGATTTTAAAGCCAAAACTGCACGCATCTTCACTCAGACTCCACCATGTGTTCACATGTCTAATGTTTCCTGACACACCTCTGTGATCCACGCAGCAGCAAGATGTTCTGCCATCAAGTAATCTTAAGCAGATAAAAAAAGGCATCTGTGTGATCGAATCTTAATGTCCCGCAAAGAAGCTTTGCAGCAGACAGAAGAAACAAACAAAACTGAAGCTGACGTTTATACGGTGATACAAAATAAACTGCTGGTGTACAGATTAACTTTGTAATCGACCATGAAGGCTTGTCTGCCAATAATGTAGTAAATAAGTTCCTTTACAATTAGTTTATCTTAAGTATTTATTGTCTTTTAAATAAATGAGCAGGTTTGTATTTCTTTATTCATCAATTTTTCTTTTTTTTTACTTTAGTCATCCTGCTAAAAAAAAAAAGATACAAAAACCTGCTGTACTGTAATTCACATGACAATTTAACAAGCAATTTCTTACTGTGCTAATGGAATAGAACAGAATTAAATAGATAGAAATAGATAGAATTCAATGGAATGGAATACAATAGAATGGAATGGAATACAGTGGAATTCATTGGAATTAAATACTAGAATAGAATAAAATAGAATAGAATGGAATGGCATGAAATAGTAGAATGAAATTAAATGGAACAGAAAAGACAAACAAATTAAGAGAAAATAATTTAATGGAATGGAATTCAACAGAACGGAATGGAACAGAATGAAATAGATTAGAATGGAATGGAGTTCAATGAAGTGGAATGGAAGAGAAAAGACAAACATTTTAAGAAAATAATTGAATAGAATAGAATCAACAGAATAGAATTGATGACAAAAATCTCTTACAAACCCTTGACAGCCTGAGGTGTGGCTATGGTTTGTTATTTTAAGAATATAAGAATCTGAGTTTATGTTTAATTTTGAGAATTAAAGAATTAATAATGTAATAACTCTGTTTCTTATAAACACTGTTGTTGGCTCGTGGCAGTCTAAAGAGCCTACCTGATGCGAGCAGTTCAAACTGGGAGTACAAAGAATGTGTCGGGTGTTTTCTACCAGATTCCTGTACACCATTTCAAGAATGTGACCCCAGAATCATGAAGCTACCTGGGCAGGTGTCGCCTCTGCATTGCTATTTTTAAAACGTCATCTGTATTTTCTATGAGCTTGAGGCAGCTATCAATATTTAACTGTTATTAATACATAAATCTTAAATGGGAATTAAAAGTCTTAAAATGAGTTTGCAGGTCACTTTTCACAGAAAGCAAGCTTTATTTTGTAAATGTTTTTGGACGTTTTGTGAAATGTTTGCTCTTTGTGTTACTTTATTGATGATTCATCATCTGTACATAAATCAGTCCTTAACTCATACAGGATTTTAAAGCTCCTGTGAATAACTTATGGGTAAGGCTCATCTTTCCTCTGTCCCGATACTGTCCAGTATTTATCTAAGCTGTTTTTTCTCACAAGCATGTTTTTCCTGTTGTCATTAATAACAGTCAAACACATCACTCATTGTGAATATTTGCTCTGAAAATAGTCTGCTATTAATTGTCTCAGGTGACACCGGCGTCTGGCAGCAGTTACTGGTATTATAATTTTAATCATGAATCAGAATCAATAATTGTAATCATAAATCATACATTCATGAGATAAATCAGTAACATTAAAAAAAAATCTTCCAGATAACAAGCGCTAATTACAGAATAAAGTTTTGACCTTTCTCTCATAAATCAGGACTTCATTGTTGTACATGTATTACTATTATCTTAAAAATATCTTTCTCTCTAGACAGTGACACCAATACTCTGTTAGTTTTGCTATATGAGTCAAAAAGAGACTTCAGCATTAATTTTAGTCTGTTTCATAACCACCTAAAAACTCCTCACAAGAGCTTTAATGAACCACCTTTGATTTTGGGATCCAAGATGACTGTGTTTATTTATTTATTTATTTATTTTATTTGCTTATAAAAGCTCCTCATATAATACAATCTATACTGTTAAGTTGACACATTTTGAAGGTTATAAAATAAAACATACTGTCATATTTGTTATTTGTCTGCCGATTTGAGAATATGTTATTATTAAGGGAAAAATCTGAACTTAAAAATATGTGTACGAATGAAAAATGAAAGTAAACACAGATAAATAATTCATTTTTAAACAGGCAGGATAAAAGACTTAAATCTAACATTAACTCATTTGTGCAAATGTATTTATAGCCCAAAGTTTACACATGAAAACTAAGAACCATAAAATTCTGCACTTCTGTTTATTTTTTAATCCATTTAAAGTGTTTGTTTGTTGTTATTTTTATCGTCCTTGTACAGTTGGATCAGTTGCATTTCAAAGCACTGCAACAGGTTGCTCCCTAAACGGGTTTGTTAAATTATTGAAAAAGGCATTGTGCGTCCAAAAAGGCACACTCCCCTGCCATAAGGCTTATCCTGTTTTTATTGAGGGAGCCTAATCAATATGGCTGATTATTATAGCCGGTGTCTGGGATAAGAGGTGCATTATCTGAAACAGATCACGCAATGCATGGCTCAGCGTGTCGCTCGCGTGTCTGGAACTGAAGAGGAACCGTATTGATTCAGCAAATTACACACGCACTTCAGACATGTGATGATTTCATTTACAGAGATTTCTGTTGAACTGATCAAAATCGAATAATGTCTCATAATTATCTGACTATAAAAGTCCAGACTCTGATGTGTTTGAAGAACAGAAAGGACTTTTTTGCCTGTTTTTGTTTAATCAGTCAATATTACAGTTGCTTATATAATCAGTGCATGTATATTTTATTGTAAGCATGTTATGAAAGAAACAGATAATTATAGTATACACTCTTAATTTGATTTGCCCGGTAATCCTATTTATTCTCAGTAATTCCCAAATAAAAATAACGTCAAGTGCCATCTCCGTCTTTGATAAACACATTATCCCTGGGTTCCAGTCTTAATTGTTAAAAGTCGGGTTATGTGAGTTACCCGTCCTGAAATCTTCTTAGTGTCATAAAGTTCACCGGATAGTTGGCAGGAATAATTATACGGCACTGACCTAAGCGAGCCTGTTTGTAGATTCTGTTTAAAATACCCACCGGATAAGTGAGTTGGTTAACAAACGAAGGTTAGAGGTCAGGGGTGAGGGGAGGTTTCAGGTTAAAGGGAACAGTTAACTCTGACATGATATGATGATCCTGGCCTAAAGTTGCAACTTTTCTTGAAACTTCTCTTTCTGTGGAGCTGTGTCCCTCGGGGTTGATGTTATTAGATGGTGTTTACTGTTTCTAGGTGAGGTCTTAATCTGTGACATTGCCACTGTCTGTGGCACAACGAGGATTTGTGGAGTGTAAGATTAGAGCTCTACGTCGTCATAAATCTCTGCTTCCCAATTCGGCCGGGTAGTGGCGGGTGGGGCAGCTGCTTGGTGAAGTCTGTGGTCTGTGGATTTGCTGGATGAAACACTTGTGCGTCTGCTCAGGAGACCTTCACCTGTGTGAGGTGGGAAACTCCTAATTGTGACTCTGAGCGCTCTGGGCTCTCTATTTTAGACCGGATTGTTATTTTTAACACTTCAGTTTATTTTTTTGAGCGCGCACACTTCTCAGAGTTGAACCAGAACTTTTTTTATGGTTCTCGGCTGTGGCTCTCCGTGATGAACTACTGCATCCCAGATATGTACGAGATGCCTCACCCCGGGGTGGGAGGCTACCCGGTGCAGGGCGGTGGGGAGCACTGCATGTACCCAGGTGACGGGCCCGGGTATGGACACTGTGAGCCCCAGCCACTGCACCACCCGCCTTGCATGGAGCAGACCTGGCCGCCAAGCCAGCACTACTCGTGCTCGTACGCTGGCGGCCCTCCACCTTTTAAGAGCGAGTTCTGCAGCATGGAGATCCCTCTTAGCCACTTCCACCATCAGCCCGAGTATTTCCCTGAGATCAAACCTGAGTACTCACACCTGCAGTGGATGCAGGGACCGCACAAGAAAGGTACGAAGTCAGACTGATGGTTGTTGGATCTTCTTGGGGAAGCATGTTTCTGGTCTTGGCACCGTGGGCACATTAGAGTTTGAGTTTTGGATCCATTGATGATGTCGACTGTTGCTTTGTGGTTCCCTCTTTGAATTGTGTGTGAAGAGCTTGTTTTAAAAGTTTGAATGTTTTGTATAATTGGCAGTGACTTCTACTTGATAAATGTTTCAATGATGTCTGGGATTTTCAAATTAAGGTTGATAAGCGTAAATCCAAGATTTAAGGCGTCATGCAGCGTCACGTCTGTGAGCAGGACTTGGTGCATCTGATGCTGCAAGTGTTTGAGGGAGCCAGGCGGGGGCTCCTTATTGATTGATGGGGAGGCAACAGAAGGCCTATGCAAGAAAAATCATTGCTTTCTTAACAAACCCCAAAAAAAGGTATTGATCAGCTTGTTAACCACGGAGTCTGCCAGGGGTCAGAGCACTGAACTCATTAAGCCAAATCCCAAAATGGGGCCAGGTGTTAACCCGGAGAGTCAACTGTGGAGCAACTGTGCTTTCTGTGGAAGTCGGGTTAATCAAACACGAGGTGTGCAAAAGTCAGCCAACTTTTAAATCTCCCTCTGCAACTTTTTCAAAGCGGTTTAGCTGCCAGCCTGTGCTACTTTTTACAAATGGAAAAACAGGGCAGCTCATAAACTTTATCCAGTGTAACTAAAGCAGGTTAGCTTCTCTTTACACCATGTATGTGTTTCACTGTCCTGTGTGTGAAGAAAACAAAGATAAAATATTATAAATCTTCTATTAAATGTTATGTAGAGTAAAAAACTCTTCAAACTGTCATCTTTGTTTAGATTACCTCCTAATTTCTCTGTTTATCACTCACAACCTTCAGTAAAATGAATCTGTATTTAGAAAACATGAGCAGTCCACACTTTACAATAGACATAAAAACATGAGTCAGGATAATAAAGATATATTATTTCAGTAAAATATCATATTGACCTGTTTTTCTTCTCTTCAGGGTACATTCCAAGTTACCTGGACAAGGATGAGCTATGTGTAGTGTGCGGGGACAAAGCCACGGGCTATCACTATCGCTGCATTACCTGTGAAGGTTGCAAGGTAACACAATCTTTCCACACTTTTCTTGCAGATAAATCTTTGCTTTCATTTTTTTTAAGGCATTTTCAGGTGATGTGTTTCCGTCTCTGTCTGCTCTTTCAGGGTTTCTTCAGGCGGACGATCCAGAAGAATCTCAACCCAACCTACGCCTGTAAGTACGAGGGGAAATGTGTCATCGACAAGGTGACCAGAAACCAGTGCCAGGAATGTCGCTTCAAGAAGTGCATTGCGGTGGGGATGGCAACCGACTGTAAGTTTCACCGGCTGAGACGGCGCTCATTAGAGATGTCTTGTCTTATGTTCAGGGTTAAAAATAGCCCAGGGACTGAAAAGAGAAATATAACTCAACAAAACATTCAGTCAAAGTTCAACAGAAAAGGAAACACAGAGCATTTGTGATCATTTAAGACAGTTGAGGTGATCTAAGTAGAAGAAGTCAAACACATACAGTATCTTAATCCAATAACAGGAGACGTGGACAGGCAGGGTGAAACTGGGCCAGGGCCATCCGGGGAAAAACCCCAGCAAATACAGGCTTTCTGTGCTCTGTAGGTTATGTGGGGACACTTCTACTGTTGTTGACACACATTTAACTGCTTTAATACTGCAAACAAAAACACTACATCGTGTTTGTTTTGTTGCTGCAGATCATGCACCGAACTGAAGAGATGTCAAACGTGCATCACATCACGGCTCGGCAGCGTTAACTTGTTTGATCTTAAAGCTCTTACATGATTTGATAAAAACAAGCTGGGTTTTTTCTCTCGTCGGATCAAAAGGTTTTGTTCTGTTCTGTTTTTTTACACTCTTACTCTCACTGAGATAATGGCGGCGTTTGGCAGCTTTCAGTTTTGAGTTTCAGAGTTTGAAGTAAGGGGGAAACATTATGTGAAGCAAAGTGTAAGCACCTTGGAGACGCCTTCAAAAGTAGATCACTGCTAATCTAGGTTAATTAGATTTAATTGTCATCAGCCGTAGTTTTCCCCTCTGCCAACAGTGTCTAGATCTGCCATGTTTGGAGTATCAGAGCGAGGAGCAGAGGGTTGTCTCACCTCCATGTGTTTTATTTACAGTTTGTGAAATGATGTTACTTCAATTTTTTCACAACCTTGAAACCATCAAGCAGCTCCCACGTAACAATAACCAATCTGAACCTTGGCTCTAGACGCATGTGGATCAGTTTTTAACAAACATTCAGAGACTTTCTAACCTTAGCACATGACAACTATAACCTTTCCTTTAAATGCAGCAGCGGTTTTGTATGCGACAGTTGCAGGAAGACATGTCACCATCATCATCATCATCACCGTTGATTTAATAGGATTCAGAAAACAGACAAACAGGTTTAGACAATAACGGAGCAGATAGAAGAGGAATGAAAGACATCAGAGGTTAGAAAATACATAGACAAACAAACATCCATCATACAATGACGATTCTGACATTTACATATAAAGGTGCAATAATTTTCAACTAGATAGAAACAATGATTTTTAAAGAATTAAAGCAGTTTGGAAAAGATTGGAAGCAAAAACAATTAAAATCAACAAGATCAGCAGCTTTGCTCACGTCGTCTCTGCAGTTAAAAAAAAACGGTAAAAGCAACATTACATGGTAAAGCCGTCATGTTGGTTCTGTTTTGCTGTAGTGTGTTAAAGATGTACTGGGACAAAGACAAAATAGGACTTTGAGCTGGTTTTAACCTCTTTTATTTATTTTCTGCCCTTTAATCTCCTTTAAACGCTGTAGTTTAAACTTTTACCAGTTTCTAACCAGAGGCACCTTTAGTATTGTATGAGCAAAGAGGAAATATGGACACTGACAAACGATTTGATCATAACTCTTTTCTTTACTGAGGTGAATGTGCACTTTTAAATGTTTTCCCTCTGTACAAAGATGGAGTCTTCAAAGATGGCCTTCCTCCTCTGAATAAATCCCTCTGTAGCTTTTGCTCTCAGCAGTCTCTGTCCTGTTTGAAAAATAATAATAATAATAATAATAATAATAATAATAATAATAATAATAATAATAATAATAATAATAATACAATAAAATAAACATCACTTAAATACTTTCTCAAAATGTGTCCAACCTAGAAACAAAAACCAAAGGATGTGAGACTTGGAATGAGTATTGATGATGCTGATTTTTATTTTTTTTATCTGCATTTCTAAAGCTAGGTCCCATTTTTTAATTTTCAAAGCTATAAATCACAAATATTAATTTAAACCACATTTTCAAAAAAACTAATTGAAGGCACACAATAAGGTTCTCTACAAGTGGTCCAAATAAAGATAGAAAGAAAATTACAACAAGCATTAAGTACTGTAATATTATAGAGAGAAAGTTAAACCTCACCCATCATAACAATTAAAACAGTAAATAAGTTAAAGTAGATGCAAAACATTAAGTAATAAAATCCACTGTATAAGAACACCAAATTAAAAATGATAGTACATCAAAGGAGGCTCAAAATTAAGTTTTCCTTTTATATTATTACATTAAACGTTTTTAAGATCAAGAAAATTATTTTAATTATTTAAACATCATTAAAATGTATTCAACTGGAATTATTTTGTCACTAGACTGGAAGTGTAATGATAAAACGATTTTTAAAAAGACATTTTATTTTTGATGTTTTTTGATTTAAAAAAAACTTTTTTGACAGGTTAAAAAATCCTCACGGGGCTTTAAATAAATTAGAAAAAAAGAAACATTTAAATCCTTTTTCTTAAATGGAGCTTCATAAGGTGAATTTGTTTTCCTCTTATTTGCATCACAATTATTCATGGCTATTAAACTTGGAGGAATATTTATCATTATACAGCAGCACAGTTCTTATAAACTTATAGACCCCTGTTTTGTAATTTTAATGAAGTGTTTTAATGAAGTGAATTTCTTTTTGTGAAAGCATATTCAGTGGATTTGACTCTGGCCTGACTAAAGAGAAATAAATTGAAAGTCTTGTTTTCTTTCACATATAACAGCACTTTTTTCTGGAGCCAGAACATAGATCATTTTACAGTTAACTTTTAGAAATGACTTAATGTTTGAAAAACAGTTTTTTGCCATGTCAAGAAGCTTTATAAAAAAACTCCTCATTTTACATCGAAACCGTCAACAACACATCACTTCATGGCTTTATGTTTGTATGCTAATAGTTTGAATAATGTTATCACAATCATGTCACCTGCTCGTGCATGACTTTAAAGAGCAGGGATTTTTAACACCAACATGTCTGCTTAAATTTATGCATCAATCCTGAAAATATCGGATTCACCAAATATGTGTCTCTTGTTCAAAAGTGTGCAAAGTGTGCCAGCTAATCTAATCATTCAAATTGCAGTGACATGTTTTAAAATCAACTCAGTGTCATTTTCCTGTGATCAACCTGTTAATCTGCTCACTCTGAGTTTCAGCGTCATCACCACTTCATTATATCACCCTCTCCTCCTCCTCCTCATTCCTGTCCACTCTCATTGCCCCCCTCTTCCTTCTTTTTCTCCCCCTCCACCTCCTCCTCCTCCTCCTCCTCCTTTTCGTCCCGTCAGTGGTGTTGGACAACAGCAAGAGGCTGGCCAAGCGGAAGCTAATCGAGGAGAACCGGGAGCGCCGTCGGCGGGAGGAGCTGCAGAAGACGGTGTGGGACCGACCGGACCCCACCCAGGAGGAGTGGGACCTCATCCGTATGGTGACTGAGGCCCACATGTCCACGAACGCACAGGGCAACCACTGGAAACAGAAGCGGAAATTCCTGGTGAGACACCCTGCTCCCTCCCTGCCTCCCTCCTCACCACAGCCTTCATTGTATTGATTACCCTGCCTTCTCCAATCCCTCCCTCCCTCCCTCCCTCCCACCCCTCACAGACCCCTTCCACTTCATGCCCTCTGTCTTCTCCACCTCCACCACGACCACTGTTCCACTGTTCCCTGTTAATATGTCCATGTGTTTTTTGTATCTCCTTGTAGAGTGGGGAGAATTAGCTGGACGATGGAGAAAAGTGTGTTCCTCAACGCAGCAGCACTAATTTATAAATGGAACATCTTATTCTTTGTCTTTTCTTAATGTCCTACCGAGCAATGACGCTTAATCTGACGCTAATACTAATAACCTGCTTTTTTCGTGCTGTTTTTCATTTTTCTCTCTTTCTGATTGTAGCTTTTGATTTCACACCTCACCCTCTTTATGACTAATTTTGTTTTCCTTCTTCTGTGAAGTCTACTCGCTCTGTCCAGATTGAAAGTCCGTCTCAGCTGTTGACTTTATCTTGGGTTTCTATGGCGGGATCAGATGAAACACTCACAAAGGCGTGAAATGTCAGTCGTGGATTTCAATTTTGAGATTCCCTTGAATCCAAAAGTATTGTTTTCATTGCGACAAATCATTTTAACCTCTTTAGTACCGTCTTCAAGTTACCTTTGGTTTTTAAGCAAACTTCTCTGCAACTTAAGATCCACAACTTTAGAAAAATACAAATAAAAACCTGTAAATATCAAGTTCAGATTGAACTTTTGGATCACTTGTTGGTTACTTTTAATCAAATAAAATATCTACATGTTGTTGATGGTCCAGTGTTTCCGAGGACCTGATCAATGTTTGACTTCATAAGTAGCGCTTAACATGAAGGTGTTTTTTTCCAATTCTTTCCTTTTAGAACTTTTGGAAAAATGTGCCAAAGATTTGTAAAAAATTTTAAGTTTGATTCAAGTCCAAGTTTGCTGTGAAAGGTGTAGATTATATGAGATACAACAATAAATGACCACAGTGTCATTGTTGGAGTCTTTTTAGGGATCTGTTTCAAGCATCTCTTAAAAAACAGCTCCTGACAAAAGTTTGCTCTTTTAATGTGTTTTTTTTAGTCTGTGATGGTTTAATTACACTTTTTAAAAATAGTGCCAAAATGTGTTAAGTTGCACATTTAATAGAGGAATATAAGTTTGCTTTTGAGGTTGCTAATTGTTGGTGATCAAAGAATAAATTTCCATGTTGCAGATGGCTAGTCGAGTATGTCTGCAGACCTATTCAAAAGCAACAGGCTGCAGATTTTTGTGCTGCTTTTACAGCATCTGTTGTTTTCAATCCATACTCTTCTGTGGCTTAGGGTTTTTAGAAAGTGAACATAAAAAGTTTTGATAAAAGTCTGTTTTTGCTTAAAAATCTATTGGTACTTTGAGATAAAACAATAAATTCCCATTTTGTCGATGTTTGTTCGGGTGTATCTTAAAATGTGACATTTAGCAGAAAAATCGACGAATCAATTCTGTGTTGGCGCTGTCATCACGTAGTCGGCGTTTTGATCCGTATTTTCTGTGAGACAGGGTTCCCACCCTTCGACAAACCGCACTGAAAATCAGTCAATTCAAAGTTTTGATTGAAATCTCTTCAAGTTGACGGTTTTGTACAGTAAAATCGGAGATCTCAGTCTGGTTTGCGGTCGTTTGCGTCCTTCAGTTTTCCGTCTTGTCGTTGGTCATTTGCGTGTTTCAGATTTCTGTCTGGACTGCGGTCGTTTGCGTGTTTCAGATTTCCGTCTGGACTGCGGTCGTTTGCGTGTTTCAGATTTCCGTCTGGACTGCGGTCGTTTGCGTGTTTCAGATTTCTGTCTGCGTCGTTGGTCGTTTCAGTGTTTCAGATTTCCGTCTGGACTGCGGTGGTTTGCGTGTTTCAGATTTCCGTCTGGACTGCGGTCGTTTGCGTGTTTCAGATTTCTGTCTGCGTCGTTGGTCGTTTGAGTGTTTCTGAGGACCACGTTGACCCTGTGGTCCTGAGTCTGAATCTCGCCATAGAAAGCCATCTTGGATTTCTGCCCTCACCTGTTTTCTATCTGCACTCTTTCATCTGTCCTCAGTTTAACTTGTTTTCTTTTTAGTTGGCTTGACACGGGTTCTTCATTGAAACTTCACGATTCCTGTTGATTATCCAACAGGTCGAGGAAGCAATGCTTCTTAATGAAATAACATGTAATTTATTCTATACTTCTGACCAGAGTGCAGCGGGGGTGAAGGAAACTAAGGTAAGAAAACACAGATTCTGAGTATTTATTGAAAGTGATGTAAAGCTCTGAAACAGTGTGTTGAGGATTTATCCATCATTAGAATAATTTACAGTCACATTTATTTAAATTCATTGAGTTATTGTTGCTACGTGTTTGAAGTGATGCTTCCTCATCTTTACATCCCAGAGAACATGTTAAATCAGTCATATATGCTTAAAAGTGTTCCTCATGTCAATGAACATCATACATAATTTAAAGTTTGAAGCAGTTTTAACGAGGAGAATTAGTTTATGTTTCTTATTTATACACCTTGCACCTGTTTTTACATATTCTGGGGTCTTAAAGGTGACATATCACGCTTTTTTCATCAATATTTATTGGTCTAAGAGGTCCCCAAAACATGTCTTTAAAGTTTATGCTCAAAAAAACACTTTGAAATCAGATTTTGGCATGCCTGAAAAGCCCTCTTCTTCAGTCCTCCTCAGAACAGTCTGTTTTCTCTCTGACCACGCCCCCTCAGGAAGTGGATGTGGCCTCGGCTCTCCAGCACGTTGATCTAATGTTTACATGTTGGCTGAATATACACGGCTGCTCACAGATAGCGTTACTTCAACCCTCAGAATCTGATCCAGAATCTGATCCTGACGGAGAGGCGCCTGTAGCAGGACCTTTCTGAAGGATTGGTCACAGATTTAGTGTTGCTTGTTGTTTTATTTATCAGTATGTCGACGTGTGTCTTTTTACACAGCTAAGAACATGTAGCTATGTGGCTATGCTAACTAGCGCTAGCACTTATCCATGATAAATAAAAATCATCCACTAGATCTTCAAATCTGCAGACGTGGGGAGTAAAACCGACCTTTGTGTTTATTAAGACAGCCTACAACTAGCATGCCTCCCTCCTAAGCTCCTTGTTAGCACACATTTGTGCAGGTAATGAAAAGCGGAGGAGGGGTTGAGTTGTATTTTATACAGTCTATGGGCTAAACAAGCTCCGAGCTCTGACTCCGTGACAGACCGGATATTGTTGTTACGTAACAAAAACACGGAAGTCTGAAACGGCTCGTTTCACACACATTTACAGAAAGGTGTAGAAATCAGAACAGGGGCAGAATGGATTTTTTTCATTCTCGGGGGGTTTGTAGACATGCCAGGGAAACATATTTCAGGTAGAGAACCATTAAAAAGTCCATTTTGCATGATATGTCACCTTTAATGATGTCTGTGACGGCTGTTCTGTAATCTCATGGGGCTGATGCACCTGATCAATGTACGTCGTCTAAAAGCAGACGGACAGGATCAGATTGTATTCAAATTTTTTGATGAATGATCCATTATGTAAAGTTGTCAGGTTTCTTTAAGTGCAAGAGTAAGATGTTGTTTTATCCTGAAACACTTGTTAAAGTTGTTCTTTTAAAAGCCAACAGACTGATGAGGGAAAAAAGGAATTTATCCAACAGAAAACCAAAAGGGCTCGTCTTCCTCGTCTTGATTTTTTAGTTTGTCATGGCTGTTTGTTTTACTTCCTCCTTCAGTCAGCTTGCTTCTCAATTGTCTACCTTTTTATTATCTGGGACAATCTATAATCTGACATAATAATCTTTAGAAACAACCAAAAATTTGACTTATGCTGACTTATTTTATTGCACTCGGCTTTAGCAGAAAGATAGCTGGAGTCAGCATTCCCAATAAAGAGACCACCATCATTGGGCTCCATGATGCCTCCTCAGAAACCAATGTGTGATGTCTCTAAGACCACGTCCATATTATACACAGTCTATGCCAGCCACTCATGTTTCTGCAGTTTGGTTAGGTTAAAAAGAGAAATGCTGTTTCTGGTTGATTTGTAGGATCCCTGCTGTCATGCCGTCAAACCCTTCCAAATCTGGGTGTGTTTGCGCTTAAGGATAACGTTGCAGCCTGTTTAGTGTCTGAAGTAATTTCCAAAACGTTTGCACAGATCATCATTAAGACCCAAACATATGTAAAAATAGGTCCTATATTTAAAAACTGTGATGAGAGCTACTCTTTGAGACATGTTGTTGTTTGACTTTGTGCTGGAGGCCGCTCAGACACCGACCGCTCTGTTCTGTTTGTGTTCCTCTCTGCAGCCAGAGGATATTGGTCAAGCGTCCATGGTCAATGCACCAGAAGGAAACAAAGTGGATATCGAAGCCTTCAGTCAGTTTACAAAAATTATCACCCCTGCCATAACCCGAGTGGTGGACTTTGCCAAAAAACTGCCTATGTTTTGTGAGGTGAGTGAGAAGTCGTGTTTGAAAATGTTTCATAAGATGTAGATTGAGAACGAGGATTCATGACATTTCCTCTGGCGGCTGCAGCATGTCTGAGTGTCTGCACCTGGTTTAACTTTCTAATCCTGCTGCTCTGTCACAGTGGATTTAAAGTAAAGCCAATAACTAACTCTTTCTGCTTCTTTATGCTGGATTATGGCGATTGTGACATTCACTTTTTTTGTTCTAACAGATTTGAACCTACACTGTCCACTGATTTAAAATAAGAAGCATGCTGTTGTAACGTTTGTGGTATCATTGCACTCATGATGTTTTTCTCTGTTCAACCAGCTGCCTTGTGAAGATCAGATCATCCTGTTGAAAGGCTGTTGCATGGAGATCATGTCACTGCGAGCGGCTGTCCGCTATGATCCGGAGAGTGAGACCCTCACGCTCAACGGCGAGATGGCAGTCACACGAGGACAGCTTAAGAACGGAGGCCTGGGCGTGGTCTCGGACGCCATCTTCGATCTTGGCGTGTCACTGTCCTCCTTTAACTTGGATGACTCTGAGGTGGCTCTTCTGCAGGCCGTCATCCTGCTTTCATCTGGTAAGCCACTGCTGTCCCGATTCCTATCACACGTCAGTTTCTGGCTCATTCCAGTGTCACATTTTTCATCTAGGAGACGAAATCTTTAACTTCTTTTAGTTTATTATTCTTAACTTAACATTTAGTGAAGCAACAGTTTATTATGGGACTGTACAAATCAAAGAGAGGACAAAGAAATAAGGCCCCATCAGCTCTGTCCTGCACAGATTGTGTGAGCAGTATTTTCCTGACATGAAATCTATACCAAACTACACTTCAATCAATTAATCACTATTAATCATTCTGACGAGCTTTGTCCAGCGAGCCTGTTTATAGGCTGCAGCACCGTTTCTCTGTGTGATGCTCTGCATCTGATTGAAGATCAATACTCTTCTGCTGCTGCTGCTGCTGCTGCTGCTGTGTTGTACATGCAGACATGACACGGGGATAACCTGCCCATCTGTCTGCTCCTCTGACACACTTACAGCCGCCACCAGGGCTCAATCAATACACTTCACAAGACACCGAGGTTCAAACCACAAACTCTGGATAGGAAGATGGATAGGAAGATGATTAAAGTGGTGCCGTCTCTGAAGTTTAACAATTTATTCAGGAAATAAAACACACACAAGATAAAAAAATCCACTTTATGTCATGATAAGTACTTGCTGTCACCCACTCTTAAATAAAAACCAGCTGGTATCATTTTAATGCAAAGCAGTAACTTCTACACAGTCAGTAGAATAAATAATCCTGATAATACGCTGTGCAAGTTACACAATATATCATACCAAAAAAACCCTTTACAACAAGAGGAAATATCTTAACATCTTTTAAAAGAACCACAAGAAAAAAATCTGAATTGATATCTAAAGAAAAAACACTTCAGACATTATTACCTATAAACAGAAACACCCAGTGCATAAAGGTTCATGTTACAGTTACATTACAAATCCAGTCCTGCTAAAGCATAACTTTGTAATTAACAGTCCTTATTAAAAAAAAAAACACCTGATGATGCAGTCCGTGTGTCATTTGTTTGTATCTCAAAATGAAACCAAAAATAAAAAAACAAAAAACTTTCTTTTTATTTTTTAAAGACCATATTTGGTTTTATTTTATTTGATTAATCTATTTTACTTTTCATTATTTATGTTCTATTTTTTATGTTCATTATTCTCTTTTCAACAACCAAATTTCCCCTCAGGGATCAATAGTCAAAAGTCCTCAAAAGTATTTTCATTTTTTATTTTCTCATAATCCCACAGCAGCGTCTTCTTGTGACATCACACTTAGGATGAGAAGTTCAAATATGATCATGTATTTTTATTATCATGTTCCAGGTCGTGTAAACCTTAATAATCTGGCACTCTGAGGTCATTTCACAGCTCTTCAATTGATTCGCAGACAGAAAGACGATTGGTAGTGAAATCCAGACCGAGATCAGGGCTCTATAAAGTTCAAAAACATGTTTGATGGACTAATTGATTTTACCAAGATTCAGCAAAAAAAGCTGAAAATTACAAAGCTAGTGGCTAACAGGTTGAAAAATAATAATAATAATGATAATAATAATTTATTCATATATCACTTTTTAACACAGATAACAAAGTGCTTCACAATGTGCAATTAAAGCAAGTATAAATGCAAAGCAAAATGGAGCAATAGAACATTTAAAAGCATCCAAACTTATAAAACAGACCCATAAAATCTAAGTTAAAATTAAATATCACTGTCTGTTAAAATGTGTCTTGAGTAAAGAAATAAAACAAAGGACTGACTCTGCAAATATCATGAAAGTAAGATCGCTTTACAATACAATCTTATTGTTGGCTAGCTAGCGTGATGTAAAAATAGACTAAATAAACATGAAAGTAGTAAGCTATAAAATATGTGTTTTGTTTAAGCAAATGTTTCTCCTTTCCTAGCAGATTTGATTTTTAAGAGGTTAAATGCTATCTTTAGCTGTGTTTTGATGTTAGTTATCAGATCATGTTTTATAGCTTTCTTCTGCTTTTTTAAACTTTTAAACAGCACAGAATTGAAAAACCTAAAATGAGTTATTCTGGTTTTCTTTTTTTTTTTGGAAGTACTATCGAAAGAAAACAAGTGTTTTTTATGACAAACAAAGGTCAAGATTTCATGAGACTGGAGTTAGCCTTTAATTCAGTTTAATGATACCTGCCGGAGGATACGAACGATTGTTTCTACCACACTGAACCTCCTTTTGATCCTGACTGATATGTGGATGTCTGTGTGTCCTCAGATCGGCCGGGCCTGAGTAGTGTGGAGCGAATCGAACGCTGCCAAGAGGAGTTCCTGCTGGCCTTTGAACATTACATCAACTACCGCAAACACAAAGTGGCGCATTTCTGGCCCAAGCTGCTAATGAAGGTGACGGACCTGCGGATGATCGGTGCCTGCCACGCCAGCCGATTCCTCCACATGAAAGTGGAGTGTCCCACCGAGCTATTCCCTCCTCTCTTCCTGGAGGTCTTCGAGGACTGACCAATGGATTTTATCGTATGTGTGTTTGCGTGCATGTATGTGTGTGAATGCGTGTGTGCGCATGCGTCAGCGCCTGGGAACCCTGGTGGTCTCAGGGGTGGAACCAGCAGAAGGCCCGTCACAATGAACTTTCTATTAGCACTACTGAGTGTCACTTCATTCCATAGTTTAGGAGTAGCTCTCTGGTCTAGTTTTGTATGGAACCATTCCTTACAGTGCGGGTACATGTGAATAGCATTTTGTTCTTTTTTTTCTTTGGTTTGTTTTGTTGTTGTTATTGTTGTGGATATAACCTCTCACCTCGGATTTTACTCTAGGTTTTTGTTTGTGTGTTGATGATTGTACAGTTGGCATAATGGTGATTTATCAACACTTGTTCGTTCATTAGAAAACATGCAAACGATGTATTTTCCTTCCTTTATGTTCAAAGACTCGAAACGGCTGCTCACTTGATGCACAAAACAAGACATTGTTAGCGATCCGTTAGCCTTTCCTCCCACCTGCTCGACTTTATCCGACCCTTCTGTTGGTTAATATTAACTGTCATAAAGTCAGTCAATCACAAGGTGTGTCTGAACTGATCTCACCATCACAGCAGCAGCATCACTCACAGCTTACAAACCTGTGTGAGTCTCTGGGTAGCCTCGCATCACAAATCGAAAAGCTGCATTCCTGAGATGACAGAAAATCTGAGTTTGAGCAACACCACATCCAAACAACTTCTCTAACTTCCCTAACTTCTCGGAGACGCCGTTACTCGTCGTTACGTCTAAATGGCAGCGCAGAAATGTAAACACTACACAAAAATACTGTCCAACCTATTTGTAGTCCTCAGAACACACATTACTCAGTCAAGTATGAGCAGAACTCTGCCCGTATGTATTTCTGTTGTTGCTGATGTGCTGACACTGCAGAGGACATATTGCTGAATATTGCGAACTGCATCACTGTTGCACTATGACGGCACATCAGGGCCATGGCAGAAGGACAAAAGCATGAATTCAAAGGGGATGATGTTACTTTTATTTTTTCATTTCAGTTATGTTTTTGGTATTTTGCCTGTATGGGAGCTGAAGAGAGACGGGAATTGTATAGAGCGGGGGAAGACATGCAGCAAAGGGCCGGGAGTCGAACCAGCGACCGCTGCGACAAAATTGGGTGCACGCTTAAGATGTGAAGCCAACTTCCCCAAAGAGGAGACTACTTTACAAGCTGCATTTCTGAGTTTAAAATAGGAGATGTCTGAGGTTCTCTTGACAAAAGCAACCTGACATCGAGGTCAGAAACATGCATACAAGGGTTTTACCTTGATATGACAAAAGCAAATCTCCAACATTAAGTCAGTTTATTAAAAGAGTAACTAAAATGATTGGAAACAAACAATCAAAAACACCATCTTCATTTTGCTTCCTGCTTTTGTTGTTTGATTATAAAACAAGATCAGAGAGGAACAGATTGGATGAAATTATGTTGACATAAAGGAACATTTAAATTTTTTGGGTGGTATTTTCTATGATTTCATAAAGAATACTAAAATTAAAAAAGAACAGCTGATAGATTATCTGAAAAATAATCACAAGAGTCTGGTTGGCAGATTGATTATGAATCAGTGTATTGGGTAAAAGGATGAATTATGATATTTTAATCAGATTTTATGAAACAAGTCCATCCTCCTGATGCAGAACAGAGGGAGCAGTTTTGTTTATCACGGTCCTTACTTTTTTCAGTCAAAGCAAAGACATGTATTTGCAGTTATTAGACCACAAATAAACTATTTGCAGCTGTTCAAGTAAGATTTCATAAAAAATCGTTACAATAACATCACCCATCATTTTGCAGTGCTAAAGTGTATCAATATCTCCTTCAATGCCATGCATCACACTGCAGATTTGACTTCTCCTATGGCCCTGATTCTCTGTCATTTGCCCGTGGTTCTACCTTCTCACAGAAGTTGTAACCCAACCTGTCAGCTGATGATTTACATTTCTGTCATCCAAAGGGACGCAGCTGTAGCATCAACATGAGCGTCATCATCCCCAGAGAGCGGTCAGGACTAACTAAAGCACATAATGACACTGATGTCAGGAAAAGACAATCATATAGTACTCGTGTGTTGTGTAACAATGCCACATGCTGTGCCAAAACCAAGTGAATGAGGCCCTCCCTGTTGTATCCCTGCTGGGCTTTCATAGCGATACCAAGACTTGACTGATTTATGCTAGTTAGTGCATGCAGCTCACATCAGAGTCACCCCTCTGACTCGTGCTCTAGTCCGCGTTAGCAGCTCTTACAACAGACTGAAACGTCATCTCACACATCGGAAGATTTCAAACTTCTTTTTTTTTTCCTGTTTGTTTATTTTCACCTCCCAAAGAAACGGGAGTCTGTATGTCGAACAGTGACGTCATGGTGCTATGGTGGGTTTGGGAAACGGCTGGTTGAACTGTAATGTAATGTTACTTGCAGTAAAAGAACATTATCTGTTGTATAACAGCCCACCACCCTCTTATGATGGCATGCATATACACTAACACACAGACATGCACAGATACAGAACATACCCGTACACATACTGTACACATGCAAACACATGCATGTACCTGGATCAGATATGGGTCAGACCCCACCACTGTGACCAACCGGTGGGTTTTGGCGGCTGAGTGAACTTTGGCCGGTCCAAAAAAAAAAACAGAACAGTATGATTCATCATCAGCGAGGTACACTGAGAAAGCTGGTGAGATTGTGAAAACGTAGCGCTCTTTCCTTTCTTTTTTTTTAGCCGGTATGTTCTCTTTTTCTGTTGTTGTTCTGAAAGCCTCTCTATGGTATTGTTGTTTGCAATGTGACAGACATTTGCTTTGTATATCTCGCTTTTTCAAGCTTCACACTACTCCTCAAAAAAAAAAAACAGCTTGTGTTTTATTTCTTTTCTCTCTTTTCTGTGAAGTGATGCCTTTTATCAAAGCAATAGACTTGCTGCAGTGTTTGAATGACCCGGACCTCACACACACACCTCACAAACTGTACAGACTCAAAATAAATGCACAGACAATCAGAGGGAGAGAGATGGATCGGGGGGGTAAAGGCACCCAGGCTCAGGCGGCCCGGTGGTTATGTAGAGCTGGACCGTGCTGAGCCAGAGCCATTTGGAAAAGTAACATTGGCTATGTTTACATGCACCCCTGTCGTCCTGTTGAGGTTACAGTGTTAGGTTGTTTGCAGGAGCCTTTAATACCATGTGACTGGTCCTGCCTGTTTCTATTGGTCAGACGATGAACAGAGTAGTCCTCGTAGAAAGCATACAAACTCCAAACGCTGTCCTTACACACACGTGTTTCTGTTTGAAAGATCAAATGACCCAAAATAAAGCAACAAGCCGTGAGGTTAAAAACTGAGTTATCACAGCGAAGGGTTGGCTGCACAAACACGCCCGTGTATAACTGATCTAGTCTTAGACTTATCTAAAAAAAAAAACTTTGAACCAAAAGTACCAGGAACTAAACTCAGGAACTTAACAAGGACCTTAAAGGTCTCTTTGGCGCATCTTTGTTACCTCTGCATCTGAAGAACCCTGAAGATCAGACCAGCAAATTTGACCTAAAACACGCGATGAGACGACGGTGCCATCTACAGGTTGTCTTTTATAGTTCTCCAATGCATGACTGTTAGGCTTCTCAACCACAAATCATACAACTAATATTCCTCTCTTACCTCTTTCTGAAACTTCATGGACTTTTAGACTAGTCTCAGGAATTTGGCTGCCTAACATGGTTTAACCGTCACCAACATCAAAGAGATGCTCACACCGCGCTCAGAACTACAAATGTTGCTCGCTCGCAGTCTGAATGAAAGCTGTCCGGAGGTTTGTAACATAATACTTAGGACCATAACTACGTACTACCTCAGGAGCAGGGACTTTTTGGAGGGTGCAAACTGCAGCCCAGGGAACCAAAACAGTGACAAAGATATTTTCGGTCGAATGCAAGTAATAAAGTTCCAGAGTTCCTGTAAATATTTCGGGTTCTTTCAGAGATAAATGGCTGAAATGAGATGCACAAAATAAAAATGGAGTTATTTCAAAGCTGCATTTATTTGTTTTCTTTTATAAAGTTGTGGCTACATTGTAAGCAAACTGTTGCATGTCTGTACATGCAGCAGAAACAAGAGAGCATTATCTGCAAGTCAAGTTTGTGTCCAACATTATGATCCTCGTTTTTAATTCATGTGGATCTAATTTAGTGAGCGGCAACTCTTAGGAGAAACATCCAACCATTTACCTGCTGCATATTTCTATTTCTTCAACAGGAAGTTAATAAGTTTATCTCAAAACAGGGAGCATAAAGACAAGATTTAAAGCTTTTGAACCCTGAAAATCAATAAAAAGAAACTAAAAAGGACTTCATATCTTTGCAGCTCTGCAGAGTTTAGTCACAAATGTCCTAGTTGACGACCTTGACTTTGAACAGTTGTAGCTGCATCTACCAGCTTGGCGTGAACAAGGTCTCCAAGGCTGACTTTGCTTCGTACAACTTCTTACACTGAGTGCACCAGGCCAGCTGACATCAGTCATAGCTGCCCCTGGTTTTATGATTCACATCCATGTGAAGACATGTGAAGCAGTACTTTTCAAACTCTCCCTACGATCTGGCGTGATGTCCTCTGATAAATTTTTTTCATGTGTCCCACTGTGTCTTAAAAGGCCCCATTTGCATAAAACCTGAGAGCAATTAGCACCTGCAGGGCAGGGACAGCGCTGAGGGTTGTAGTTGAGTGGAGAGCTCTTAATTAATACAAACAGGGCTTACATGTGGAAATGAAACCTTAAAATCAGCCCACTGTCTGAGTCGACTCCCAGTGGATGACTCTTTCTCTCTCATCTTAATGCCCTTTCACTAATCATCCTGTTGACGAGACTCAACTTCAACTACTTTCTCCGTTTCTTTTATCTTCGATAGTAGTCTGACTTTCCAAACGTATGCCTGCTCCGTCATCGGTGTAAAAGATACTCCTAGGTTCAACACAAACAGGGCTTTAAGTCTGCATGGTGTGCAGGGCGTAACTGGGCGCTGGGTCGGATGTAAGCAAACGTCAAGCTGGTGCACTCGGCTCCTGTTGCTATTAAAGACACAAGCTCTGCCTAAGTTCCTGTATTTCATCAGTGCACCGTCAAACAGTGCCCTCTCCAATATGCACATACTTGCATATTGTATGATTTTCAACCTGTAGGTTGTCTCAGTACCAAGATAGCATCTATGCACTCATTAGAAATAACATCATCAGCTTCTTCTTCGAGAAAAGAGTTGCAACCTTGCAGAGCTTTACCGCCAACATCTCACTGCGATCGTAACCACACCAAACATCTGCCGGCTTGGTAGCTTTAGTCAGATTTACAAAATAGTTCAAATGAAATAGTTGTAACTTCTGTAGAGCTTTTCCCTGTTATATTTTAATTGGAAACAAAACTCTATCCATGCAGATGAACCGTCCATCCATTAAGCTTGGTAACCCAGATAGTGACACTTGAGTGTGAGGTATTCAGACCTCCACATGCAACTTTTTGACTTTTAGTCCTGTCTGAGTGGCGTGAAGGCAAATATTCACTAAGTATAGCAAGTGTAATACAGAACAACAGGAACTAAGACACAGTTAATGATTGCTTAAGTATTACGCTTCATGTTCCAGAGCTATCTGAAAATGTCATGAGAATAATCAGCACTTAAAATTGGTTGTTTACCCCAACCCACCTCTCGTTTAAACATCATATTATTGAGTGTTTCAGTGTTCTTTCTTCTCATGAGCTTTTGCAGATCATAGTTTATTGGATATTCTCAATGATAGCTTCATTGCCTTTGCAAAAAGGATTACTCTTAGCAGGACCTCTCTCTTTGGATGATAGATATAGCACACTACATGCATCAGATCTACAGCTAAACGGTGAAATTGAAGAACTGTTACATGGGTGACAACTTTAGATAAGTCTAAGTCAAAGTGATGATCTCCTCGTGCAGCCAGCCCTTCGTTTCCTACAGTCAGAGTTTTAACTTTGAGGGTCAGTCACTTCTTCTACATCCAAAATTCCTGACAGAGACGTTTTGGCATCGGACCCAAAACATTTTCTAGGCCTGAGAAAGCAGAGGGTTTGTGGTGTAGCGAGTCTCTTAATGCATATCAAGATACTTAAAGCACCTTGTGCAAAAACATGACAGTAAAATTAGCTGTATGAAAATAACTGATGAAAACTCAACTTTGCTACTTTGCCAAAAGTCATGGCAGCATCCCGTGACCAGGATGTGTGCAGCTAAAACCTTTCCCCACCATTCACCAAAAAGATGCACAGTAACCTTAAACCTGCATATAAACAGTTAAGTCGAGGCATTTGGTAGCAGAACTTACAATACTTCATAAGAGAAGTTATGGCCTTCCAAGGCTGAGATAGCCAACATGTTAGCAACATGCGAGCTAAGCCTATGCACAGACCTGCAGATGTGGAGCTACCATTATGTTGGAGCTTGGTTCTTGGTGACCTGATGAATGTAATATTTACCCTCCATCATCTTTATTTACGTCTTAATTTCCAAGAATATCGGCATCTTACTTGCTGTAGTGTTCTCCACCATGGTAACCAGCTAGCTACTAACTTTTTCTGTCTGCCACTGCTTCATTTTTTGAGGGAGGGTATCCGATGTTTATGCCGAAAACTGCCTGGTGGAGTGGGATGAGTTTAATGGGGACAGTAAAATAGACCAAAACATTAAAGCTGTGGCTCCTAAAACCAAAGCTATTAGCTGAAAAAAGCTAAAATGACCTGGAAGGATGAAAACCTTCAAATCATATCAGCTTAGGTTCAGAAATAGCCACAAAGTTATTATAAAGTTCGGATATCCCTATTTTTTCATGTCAGCTAGATTGAATTTCAAACAAATGTCTTTGAATTGGTTGGTTATTTTGTGCCTGAATACAAACGCCCTAGGAAACTCTGTCGAAAAAGCACAGGACATGCACCCAGGAGTTTGTAGTTTATGCACAGTGCAAGACCAAAAGTCTAAAGACGATTATATGAACTGAAATAAGTAACCTGACATTCACAGTGCAACATTTCTTCCTTATTTATAATCTCCCTTAGAATTTAAATTGAAACCACATTTTGTGCCCTGAGTTCGGAGCCTTTTCCCACAACAGTGCAGAACAATGGCACAAATCACTCCCCGAGTCATAGCCTGTTCATCTTTGTCTTAAATCTCACAGTAAAATAAATAAATATTCAGAGCATGATCATATTCAGCTACGAGAATAACTTTACGAGGCCAGAGAGACAAGAGGGTTTTAGTTTAAGCTTGAAGTTCATACTGACAGACACAAAGGAAAAGTGACTGTGCATAAAGATGGACGATGCATCTCCACCTTCTCCTGTTAGACAAAAGTGAGGCCAACCCCTTCTTGACTGGTGCTGACATCCTGAGATTCAGAACCAGAGTCTGAGCAGCTCTCCATGCTGCATATTGACACCCTTTCTGTTAACTGAAAGGCTGATTAAACTCACCAATAAAGTAGTAACAACCTCATAGGTCAGCTCAGTCCATGGCAGAACAGATTCTTATATTAGTGGCAGATTCTCACGGTTATAAGAGGTTCGGTGACTCTTGTTTTATTGTTACATTTTGTCTCACCGTTCCTCCTCTACTCTAAAAGTACAGTAAAAATCCTTCAAGAGCTCACATTTGTAGACAGAGCTATCAATCATTGCAGTACATATTTTTTTAGCTACTACTTAAAACTAAACCTATCAGAAAAAGAAACATTTGGACATAAATCAGTGTGATAAGAATTCACTATAACCACAGAAACCGCATTTTAGAAAAATATACTTAACGTGTAATTCGATTTTAAAGTTTTACCCATGTCCCATCTGTTAACATGGAGGAGGCAGGCTTTACTGCAGGCAGGCAGTAGGGGGAGCTTCAAGTGTTCTGGCTTCACTTTTGGGAAGCTGTCGTGTCATCCATCTTTTTATGCAGTCTATACACAGATATATGAGTGAAGAGGCCCTGCACACAGTTCTCTATAGGTTAGGTTGGTAGTTTATAGGAAGATATGACTCGATGTCCTCATCTTATTCATAAAAAGTAGAGTTTAATCCCAGATTAATCCAAGAAAGAACAAAAACTGGAAGTTATTTTGACATTTCTTTTTGCAATTTATGAAACAAATGTCTGTGGTTCTTTTAGGGTTTGTGGACGGCCATAAGAGTATGTTTAGTATTTACATGTCACACACCATAACTATAATTACTTGAACTTTCATATGCACAGAGCTGTTGCTGCATGTAAACACAGTCAATGCTGACTGCTGGTTCAGAAAATGTTTACTGTTCCTCAAGAGGTGCCAGTTCATTGTAATCTCTCCCACGAGTTGTTACTCTTAAGGTTACTCAGTTACAAACCAATTACAAGAGTTGCACCATAGAAAAGCTATTTTACCGTACAAAGGAAAAAGGATGTATATTTTCAGACTGCAGATTTTTTTTACGGATGTTATTAGCATAATATAAACATATTGTTTTGCATAGTGTTAAAATAATTAAGGATCTTGCTCTCAAATACATTTCCACATTTCCGCAAAAGAAATAAGAGCAAGATGTATAAATCATTAAAAAAAAGGATAAAATATTGCATTAAAATTTTAAAATTCAGTGGTTACAGTAGCTGGACTTCACTGTCTGTACAAAGCAGCACAGCTACACATGAACACGTGTATCAACAACTTCTTGGTCAAAGTGTAACCAGCGTCTGAGAACAAGTCATCCACCGTCGGCACAGATTTCTCTCCTTGTGTGTTTGAGTGTCTTCTTGTTCAACTCATCTGTTCAACACGTACTGGAAAACCGTCACGGAGAGAAAGGGAGAATAAGTGTGTAGAGGTGAAGGAGGAGGAGGAGTAAATCTGTGGCAGCAGAAACAGAAGACAACAGAATTCTGTTTCCCTAATCTGCTGCCTTGCACTCGGCTCTTTACTGGACACCCTGTCCGGTAACGGCTGTCCAGCTGTGGACAGTGTTTTTGACATGAGCGAGGAGGACCTCAAGAGGACATGATTTTGATGCTCATGATTGACGATGATTGCAGCTAATGTGAAATGGCTCTTGAGAATAAAGATGGTTTTGAGAGATTTTGGCTTTGTGCGTTTATTTTAATTGCAGTTTAAAGCTCCTGTCAGGGGTTTTAGCTGCTTATGAAACAGTGACATTAATACTGATGCCTCCACCGGTATCAGCCATGAGGACAAAACATGTTAAAGATAATTATTCAGAGTAAAAAAAAGCTCTTCCTGCTTGATAACTTACTTCTCTCTAACTTTACCAGCAGAGCTCAAAACAGAGACACTTCAGGGGGATACGCCCCGGCTTCTTTCATGGAAAATCCAACATGAACACAGACACTAAAATTCAGATAAAGAAATAACCATCTGTAGCTGATAATCTTATTTTACTACATAGGTCATGATTGGGCATCAGTATAAAGCCTGGTGTTACAGATGGAGGTAGTCTGTGACCTCCAGGGCTCCTAACGAGCCCATCATTGAGAGCACCTGCCCTCATTGCACCCAGCTTGAGCTCATCAGCCTGGCTGCTCAATAAAAGGAGCTCCTTTCCCTCAGTTAAGTGTGTGCAACAGAGAAGACAACACCTTCAGTTGTTGCCTCTGGGTGTTGTTAGAAGAGTGTGTTTTGAGAGAGTGTATGTTTTGTGGATGTATTGTGGAGGGAAGGAGGGTGGCAAAAGGATAATTAAAAACAGGATTAATCTCTCAGGAGAGTTTTTTGCAGATTACAGTTGGTTTAGGCCTTTTCCTTAGTTTGTCTACTCTTTGTAGTAGAATTAGTGGGTGGCTGTGGAGCTTTACACCTCCACTCTACCTTTTAGACCCCAAAGGCCTTACATTTGTTTGTATTTGAGGGTTTTAAGTTTCTTTCTGTTAGTGTCCCTGTCCATGACCTCTGACCTTCATGTCATGCAGCTGGCAGGCACGTAACACTGGTTTATACTTCTGTGTTGTCCCTACGCAGCAGTGGTCAACGCGAACATGAGCACTACATACTTATGCGTCGATGTGTCCATGACGCGCAGCAATTCTCTGCTGAAACACGGCACAACAAGCAATGTGTGAGCATGCAGAGAGGAACCATGGCACATAGTGTCATTTCCAGGGCACTCAGAGTGTTGTTTTTGTAAGTTTGTTATTTTAGTGTATCATTGGCCGCTCCAGCAACTAGCTTGTTTTGTTCGCCAAGGTGCCAAAGTTACTGCTCCAGCTAAAGGCTGGTTTAAACTTCTGCGTTGACCCTATCCAGCAGTGGCCAATGCCGAGGTGAGCACCACATACTTGTGCGTCAATGTGTCCATGTTCATGGCAGTTCAGTCCCTCTGATAGTCGGGTCGCCTGTGTCTATGTATTCTGTTTACTTTTTCACAGCGATACAGAACCTATTATTTTAATTTAAAGACATGTTGCTGTTTATCATACAACAAGGATTACAGGGAAAAATAGAGAGGAGACGTTGGAGGAGATGAAATGCGCGGCCGAAAGACGACTTTTCCGGAAGTGCTGTAAATGCTGTAAATACAATGCAGACCAATCACAGGACAACCAAACCATCTCACAGATGTATTCACCACGTTATAAACAAAGATGCATGAACCCTATGCACTTCCTGTCGGCACCTGTGTCTCTGTGCCTGACTTTTTGTTGGCTCTTACTGACTTTATTCCCTCCTATGATGATCCTCGCTTGTATTGTATTACTTCTCAGCTTCTGCAAAATATAATTTATACATTGTTACACTGTAACATGGACGGAATGCAATGAAACATCGCTCACCTTCGAGCATTTCCCCAAAGCATGGAGCTGCGTCAGTTCCTTGTTCCTCTCAATCTCTGCCTTCAAGCATTTTCCCCTGGTAGGGACCCCCAAGGCAAACAGGTCCTAAGTGAGGGGACAGACAAAGTGCGGCCCAGGACACCTGATGAAGAGTGACCACGAGGACAGGTGTGCCCTGTCTGGAGAGCCTCACCCTGGAGCCAGGCCTTGGGTTGGGGCCCGCAGGCGAGTGCCTGGTGGCCGGGCCTTTATCCATGGGGTCTGGTTGGGCCCAGCCCAAATGGGTGACATGAGTTCCTCCTTTCGTGGGCGCACCCGCAGGGGGAGTCATAGAATGTAGGTACAGAGGGGATTGGGCAGCAGCCAGAGGCAGGGGCCTTGGCGGTCTGATCCCCAGTTATGGAAACTGGCTTTAGGGACATGGAACGTCACCTCTCTGGTGGGGAAGGAACCTGAGTTGGTGCGGGAGGTTGAGAGATACCGGCTAGATATAGTCGAGCTCACCTCTACGCACAGCTCGGGTTCTGGAACCAACCTTCTCAAGAGGGGTTGGACTTTCTTTGCCGGAGTTGCGCCGGGTGAGAGGCGGAGGGCGGGTCTGGGCTTGCTCAGCTCCCCAGCTTTCTGCCTGTGTGTTTGAGTTTTCCCCGGTGGACGAAAGGGTCGTTTCCCTTCGCCTATGGGCCGGGGAACAGGTCCTGACTGTTGTTTGTGCTTATGCACCAAATAGCAGTGCAGAGTACGCACCCTTTTTGGAGTCCTTGGGACGGGTGCTGGAAGGCGCCTCTACTGGGGACTCCATTGTCCTACTGTGGGACTTCAATGCTCCTGTGGGCATATCGAACACCATGTTTGAACATATGGGTGTTCATAAGTGCATGTGCCACCAGGACACCCTAGGTCGCAGATCACTGATCGACTTTGTAGTCGTATCGGCTGATCTGCGGCTGTATGTTCTGGACACTCGGCTGAAGAGAGGAGCAGAGCTGTCAACTGATCACCATCTGGTGGTGAGTTGGATCAGGTGGTGGGGAGGATGACGGTCAGAGCTGGCAGACCTAAACAGACAGTGAGGGTTTGATGTGGTCCTATTGGCGTCATCGAGCAGTGACCTCCAGCTCGCACAGGGACGGTTTGCAGCCGAGTGTGAAGCAGCAGGGATGAGGATCAGCACCACCAAGTCTGAGGCCATGGTGCTCAGTCGGAAAAGGGGGGCTTGCCCGCGGCAGGTCAGAAGAGAGTCTTTAACCCAGGCGGAGTTCAAGTATCTTGGGGTCTTGTTCACGAGCGAGGGTAGGAGGGAGTGCGAGATTGACAGACAGAAAGGGGCAGTGTCTGCAGTGATGTGGACGCTGTACGGTCTGTTGTGGTGAAGAGAGAGCTGAGCCAGAAGGCAAAGCTCTTGATTTACCGGTCAACCTACGTTCCTACCCTCACCTATGTTCACGAGCTGTGGGTGGTTTTGAATGTCCGTACTGACATGTTGGGTCATACAGAGATGTTGGGTGGTTATGAATGTCTTTACTGACATGTTGGGTCATACAGAGATGTTGGGTGGTTTTGAATGTCTGTACTGACATGTTGGGTCATTTAGAGATGTTGGGTGTTATTGTATGTCTGTACTGACATGTTGGGTCATTTAGAGATGTTGGGTGTTATTGTATGTCTCTACTGACATGTTGGGTCATGTCAGTACAGATAAACAATAACACCCAACATCTCTGTAAGTAAATGCTTTAAGTGTATTATATGGATTTCTGCTTTAAGACCACGATACATTAAAAAACTGAATGCAAATTGAAAAATTAAAAACCAATTTTACTTTCAAAGATCTAAACCAGGTCGGATTTGGTTTCAGGAACGCATACGTGTCGAGTCCTGGAGTGTACAGAGGAGAAGCTATCTCAGTGCCATCTGCTGGTGGTAGAGAGGGACTACTACAGTCATAAATCTCAGCTCTGATTCCTCACACACCCTGAAACACACGTTTTTATAAACCTAAACCTAAATATTAAACCTGAGGTTTTCATTCTGTAGCTCATTAAAAGTATTAAGTATGTTTTTTTCTTTATGTTGTGACATTAATTTAACTTTCAGACATTCATGTTTGATATTTAAAAGATGTTCTGAGCATGTCTTTTTCGAAAACGAAGCATGAGTAGAAAGGAAGGAGAAAAGTGTGTTGATCTGTTAAACATTTGCTTCAAATCCAGAAATCAATAATGATGGATTCATACCATAGCCTTGGTAACATCTTGGGATCCACTACATGGTAAGGGCAGAGTTAGAAAAATTAAAATTGAAAAATGATAATTGACTCGATTAGATGAACCATATGTAGTGCTTTGTCTTTACACAGATATAAATTCTTATTATATTTTTTACTGTTGCATCAGCTTTAGTTTGAGACCTAATTTTACAGACAGAAATATCGATTTAAAGGCACAGTGAAATAAATTGCTCCCCTGCTCACCCCTCCTGTCGTTGAAGCTACGGTGGCCTTCAAGGGCAAAAAGCTCCTGTGGTACATGATAAGTATGATCCTCTATTTGTAGTTGTGAGTTTTTACTATGAAACCAACTATCAGTACAAATACATTTGCGCACAGCAACAAACGCTCTCTTCTTCTTCATCATCCAAACAGTGCATTTTGCACGGCCACTCCCTAAATACAAAAACAGGCATGTTACTAATTTGTCCATTCTGTGTTATGGTAGAAACATGGAGGTGCAAGAGGGGCAGAAGGGGACCAGCTCCTTATGTAGATCTAAAAGGCTCATTCTAAGTTAACAAAAACAAAATGACTCTATTTTCAGGTGATTATACACTGATTTAAACATACTAATAAATATTACTCACTGTATCTTTAGTATGAAACTCTGATTTTCGACCTGGACTCGATCATTGACTAGAAGATAGAGAGGAGGACTCAGACTTATATATTGTTATAGACTGTTTTAATGTTTATGTTACATTTTCTATGGTGTTTTTTTTTATATATATAATGTATTAAGTTTAGATTGAGGGCTAGCACGTGTGTTCACCTGCATGGTCGTCCACATGCCGTCTTGTAGTCACTTCCAGGATAAAGAGAAGTTACCAGCCGTGCATTTTGCTTTCAAAGATGTCACAGTAAGTGACAGCAAGAGCAAGCAACATGTTTGATATGTTAAAGAACTATCAAGGAAAAGAAACAAGCTCAGACTTTAGCAGACATCTTTCCAGGATGAACCCAGAAAAGAAAGAGATGTATAAGTTACTTCAGACTAGAATGCTAATGCTAATATTAGCAACTAAAGTGATTCAAGAGTCCAAGATGTTTGGTTGGTTAAACTCCTGATTAATAGTGGTTGGGCTGCAGGTATTTAAAGTGCATTGGACTCCTGCAGTGATCCCACTGCAGCAGAACTGATGTGTCCCCTCAGTAAGAGCTGTGACATTGATCTGGAGATTTGATTAAATCTCCAGACACATATAGGATCTGTTAGAATCTAAAGTTAATAAATCAAATGTCTTTTCTAATCATCCAAAGTCCCAAACCGTCAGTCCAGGATCTGACAGGGATTGGTTTGAAGTAAAAAAGCTCTCCTTGTAATAAATGATATTAGTGAGGACTCGACTCAGATTGATTCCCACACCATTACAGCCACTGATTATCACTAGCCCTATGGCTCATGCTTGTCAATATGTGGCTCCATAAATGTATAATAATGTATACACTAACAGTTTGTGGCGGTGTGATCAAGCTGAAAAGCTTGCCTTTCTCTGATTTTAAGCACACTAAACGTTACTTCACAGATTCTCCTGTCAGATACTTGGTTGGATTATTCTTATAATAACTTTAAAGTAAGTATATGATGAAATATTTATATAAAAATTAAGTCAAAGTCAAAATCTGAGTGTAAAGACTGAAATGAGAGTTCAGTTAATTTCAAACATGTGAAAATCCGGATGACAACCACACAAATAAAACCATGTCACAACATGATCTGCATTTATAAAATTTATTTATATAGATATATTCATCTATACATTATGTATGTATGATAGTTTGTATACTATATTCATATATAAATCTATGCATACTGCAATCCTTTCACAGAGGAGAACAGAACCACATGTCAACAATGTTAACACAATAACTGAAGCTCTGGATATCAAAAAGGCCAGACATTCTGAATTCACCGACGGGGAACAAAAAGATGGCATCGCGAAAAATATCTGAACACCAGCAACTCAGCTTCAAATTACAATCACTTCAGTTACAATCAGAACTTTATGTGGAATACCTATTCAGCTCATCTACGCTCAGCTAGAGTCTGTACAGTTTGTAGAACAGAGACGACGTGCCTTCAAAGAGGGAACTGCTGGTGGCTGCGAGACGTTAACCTGCGTCTGAGCCGGAGGGGAGGTTGCCACCAACACAGGACAGCGGACACCTGGGTCTCTCTCTTATTTTTTTTTTTTATAAAGAGGAAAATGTGTCTCCAAGATGTCCAAACGCGTCCAGGATCTGATTTTGTTGTTTCAGAGCGTCTCCGTTTCCAATGTGCAGAAATCAGCAAGCAATACAGCAACACTGATATTTGATTTGTCACAATGCCCAAATAATTTAGAAAATGACCCGAAACTACAAAAACACAGCATAGCATGTAAAAAAAAAAACTGCATGAAAGCCTGAAATAAAACTTTGTCTTTGTTTGCTTCCCTAATTCATTCAATTTTAAAACATCCTCCAATTCCTCCGACCTCAACATTCATCTCGTTGTCGTCTGCTTCTTTAAATTTAAAGACAATTCCTCCTCGTCAGTCGCTCAGTGTTCAGGGGTCTTGTGTTTTTAACTCGCCCTGCGTCACATTAGCACCTCTTCAGATTAATGTGTGCCACTGAGAAGCACATACTCAACTCTTAGCTAAACAGCTCAAATCATAAAAGCATTCACATATTGCACTATGAATGCAAAAATACCAGCCTACGCTATACAGAAAAGTGCTTCTAACATTTGTACACTTGCAAACAAACAGTATGCTACACACAAACACAAGAAACATATACATCTATCAGTGTGTCTGTATGTACGCATTACCATCACACAGGCTGTTACGCCCTACAGTACAGTACAAGAACATTTTATGGTCTTCCTCCCTCTGTAAATGTCAGGTTTGAGCTTTCAAAGCATCATGGGAGAGGTGGAGAGGTGCAGGTTTGGTTGGGATGGGAGGTGTGGCCCCCGGGTCCGATCACAGCCGTTACAGTTTGTGTTGTGTCAAGTACTACAGGAGTCTTCAGGAATGGACCTTGAAGGCGAGCAGCTGCTCAGAGTGCATGTTGTTGAGCGAGCGCAGGTCAGGCAGCTTTAGCAGCAGCTTGGTGAAGATGGCCGACTCGTTCGGGTGGTTCTTGGTGATGAGGCTTCGCAGGGCGCGGATCAGAGTCTCCTGCAGGGCCTCCACTGAGTTCACGTTTTCTATGCCGGAACGGTCTGGAAACACACACAGAGACGATTTCAGCATCAGAATTAAAGAGAGGAGGGGATTTGATCTTTGACCAAAAGAGTCACACAGCAGACATTAAAGCCACATGATTTAAAGAAACAGGGTTAATGGTGAAAGTTACCTGCAGAGACCAGAACCACAGCAGTGAAGAGGCTCATCTCCTCCTCGCTCAGGCCGAGGTTGAGGAGTTTTTCACTGAAGTCTAACATGGAATTGAGGAGGTCTCCGGCCCCCATGGCCTTCAGAGTGTCCACACTGTACTTCTTCCCACCCAGGAAGGTGACGGTGCGGTCCTTCAAGTCAAACAGAGAGGCAAAGCGAACCACCAACACCTGCAGGGAAACAAATACATCTCTCCGTCACTCTCCGGCCAACACGCTGCTCACTGTGAAACCTGAGGAGTCGTATTCGTGTCACAAGGGTTAGGAAAAATGAGGGTACCTCAAAGGTGCCGGCCTTCAGCAGGCTGACCTGGTCCGGCTGGGACAGGTCTCTGAAGCCCGGGATCTTCTTGGCAAACTCCACCACCTCCCTGACAGCAGGGGTGAAGCTGTGGGAGAACTCCTCCCACACCTCGTGGCCGGACTTCTGAGGGTCCACCTGAGCAGACGTGTTCATGGGACAAAGCTGAGGAGAGGACAGAACAAACAGACTCGTGAGACGTTTTTACAATCATTATTTAAATTAAAGCTGCCAGTTAAACACATCCTACATTAAAGACTAATGAGTGTGCGCTACCAGCGCTAAGATCACATCTATGAGATCCCCCTGAACCCCAAAGAGTCTTAGATTCAATCAGATGGACTGGATTATATATCCAAATGAGTATTAATGCTGCTCTGTTTCTGCAGGATGAGGAAATATGCGACTGTCAGCTAAGATTTTTCCCACTTCAGTCACATAAAGGAAAGATTAAATGGGATTAGAAGATGTTTTGCTGCCCCCAAGTGGACAAAAAAAGCAGTTCACCCTGATTTATAAAATTCTGCACCACTTTCCAGTTTATAAAGTATATTTTCATTTAAGTGGATTCTTCTAAATAAAATCTATAAAATGTTACAGATTCAGTCCTTTTTAAAACACATAATGAATTGTCTCTTTGTCTGAAAGGAAACTCTTCTTACCAGGTACATCCTGTTGCCTCCTCTCCAGTGGGGCCCATTGAAGGCTCCGTTGGTGAACCCCTCTGTGGGCGGAGCTCTGAACGCTCCATGATTGTAGGCTGGGCAGTGGCTGGTGGCAGCAGTCCTTGACAGTCTGAAGGGGCAGTGGTTGGTGTCCTCCTGAAGCCGGGGGGCCAGGCTGGCAGAGGCCTCCTGTGATGAAATGGTGACCATGTTGTTGTGGCAGTTCTTCCAGGAGTCCTGCAGCTCCTCGGCCCGGTTCTTGGTAGTGGTGTTTTGGGCGGAGCCACTGTTCAGGGGGCCTGAGGGGGCCGGGGCCTCCACTGCCAGGCTGCTCTGCTCCTGGTTGTACATGAAGGTCTCCTGGTGAGCCCTGGTCACTGAGCCGATCACTTCCTCCTCCCCGCTGTCCGATGAGCGAGGGGAAACCGAGCTGGGGCTGGTGTCCATGGCGACTGTGGGTTCAGGCTCAGAGCTGGAGTCTGATTGGTTGGATGGAGAGCAGGAGGAGGTGGTGCTTGTGTCCTCTGAGGTAGCTTCTGTAGCGCTAGCTATCAGCGGTTGGCCGATAGAAAGCGTCTGGCTGCTGTTGAGTTGGTTGTTGTTCATCATGTTGTTCATGGCACTCTGCATCTCCAGCAGCATGCGCTGTTTCTCACGCTTGGGGATCCGGCCAAAGCGCACAGCTGAGAAGAGAGGAGAGAACGCCCTTTAGTTTTTCGGTTTTAAAGTGTACCAACCTGTTTTCATGTTTTATTCTTCAGTTATTAAATCTGCTCTCAAATAGTTCACTGTAGAACCAGCTGTGGCTGCAAAATCATGTTTTTAGACATTCAACCGACCAATAAGTGTTTTTTTGACTGCTGACAGAAACATTGTTATTCTGAGTATCTGACAACACTGTTGAAAGATTCCCTTCAGAGGTGGATCTTTTTGCAATGGTAGGGTGATCTTTTTTTAAACCTGAACCTGCTGATCTCTTAAAAGCTACCAGACTCCACTGACAAAAGCAGCAATTTAACCCTGCAGGATGGCGGACTTGCTGGTACATGGCCATTTTTCCTTGAGAGACTACTTTGCAGCCATTACATTCCACTTTGCACTTTCTTCCTTATGCAACATACAACTTTTTTTTTCTACAGGTCATTTGGAACACAGAAATAAACAGTTGAAGCAGGTTTTCATGTCCTATAGTTCTGAATCAGTCTAATTACTACAGATACTCACAGTCTCTAGACATCCCAACCATCAAGCATTTCTTGAAGCGGCACTGCTGGCAGCGGTTCCTGTTGATCCTCATGATGGGGCAGGTCTCGTTCTTAAGGCACTTCTTGTACTGGATGTTTTGCTGGATGCTTCTCCTGAAGAAGCCCTGTTTGTTAAAAAAACAACACATTGATTTTAAAAACACTCAAACTTTGTGCATATTTTTTTAAGTTTTGAGTTTCAATAACACTATTTATAACTCCTGTATAACTCTTAAATGTGTTCTCCTGCTCTAATGTGTGCACTACTCCCTGCAGTGAACTAGGCCACACGGCGATGTGAAATGTAAGAAGCAGCTAATATTAACATGGAGAGAGTGAACTAGTTTCAGTGAGTCTCTGCTTGAAGTCGTGCAGATGGCTCGGCTGGCGGTGACCCACTTCAACTTGCGCCCAAAGTCACTGCAGCAGCAAAACTGATCCTGATTCAGTGTTGTGTGTATGTGTGCACTTACATACCTAGCCAACAGAGGACGTGGAAACATTACACACTCACCCACAGGGGACTGCTGTGCCACCAGGGGACATTTAAGAGGTAACACTTTGGACATGCTCTACATCCTGATTAATTCAGATCTAAAAACATATCAAATACTTAACTTTTGTGAAAGTGGGATGATCATTTTTAATGTTAAAATATTCATAACTATTTTGTTAAATTAACATGAAGGTCCCTGTTTGATATAAAAAAAAAACACATGAAGAGTAATTCAGAATGTCAAAATTACCTTTCTATTATATTTTTCTTTTATTCAAATTTCCAGAAACAGATGTCCCCATCAAGGTGTAACCTGTAACCTGTCCTCTGTTGGTCATGAAGGTATGTATGTGTGTTTGTGTTTGTGTTTGAGTGAGTTTGTGGATGGGGGCCAGAGAGTTCAGAGAGCAATCTTCACCTTGCATCCCTCGCACGCATGGACGCCGTAGTGGAAACCAGACGCCACGTCGCCACACACTTTACAAAGCAGCACCAGGCCATTGATTTCTGATTAATAAAAAAAAAGTGATAAAATGAGCATATGTAATGTTGCATGTACCACTCCAAGTTCATGTAAATCCCTGTTGGGTCTTTTTTTGATGGTTTCCACCCTGTTGCTGGTTTGGAGAAACTCAAAATACCTTGAAGTTATTCATAAGAACACTCATCCTAACACAGTTTATTCTATCAGTTATCCGTTATCATATTTCATCTGCTGGGTGTCTTTAATTCAAAACAACATGTAGTTTGATAAGGTTGTGATGCATTTAAGATCATGGGAATTAAAAGCTTTATTGTCTAAAAACCACCACCACCAATTAACATCTGAAACAGGACTGGTAGGATTAGCACAAATAGCTGTGACGACACAAAGCCCTCTGACCAACTCACTTGTGATTCCACATTTTGCAGTGGAGGATGAGCGTCCGCTTTTTTGAGTCCCTGGAAGTTTTTTGCCGTCAGCGGGGAATGCTGCCGGCTGACCCAGCTGGTTGCGGCTGGGTGAGGAGCCGTGAGACGGCGAGGATGACTGGTAGCTGCCATTGGAGGAGTCGCTGTGGCATGACTCCGGGCTCAAGCTGGAGCTGGATGAGCTGATGTAGGCTATTACGCCTCCTGGTGGACAAAAGCAGACAGAGAGAAGGAGAGTGAGGATGGAGGCAGCTCAACGTGTGCAGAGGTTTGTTTATGGAAAGATGTATGCAGCAGTAGTGTCAGTTCTTATACAAAGAAAAAGTGAACTACACTGCATTTTTCATTTTTTGCACTTTGCAGGAAAGTCCATTACAAATATTTTTTTTTTTTCATCAAACATTTTGTAAAACTTCCTGAATCAAAGAGCAATTATCAGATTAAAGATATCTATTTACCTCATTACATCTTCCAACCACTGGAAATTATAGAAAACTAAATAAATACATAAGATAAGTAAAGGACTTATGTCTTAACTTTTTGTGCAACTGCCCCAAAAATAAAGAAAATCAAATCAGTAATCTCCATTCTTTTAGTTTCTCTGGTGTTTTATCATTCAGAATTCAAACAATCAGTCCTTTAATTTTCTGTGCATTGTGTTCATGTATCAGTAGATGGCGCTTCTCCTCTCTTTGTCTGTAACTTCATGCTACTCCCTTTCCCCTGTATGAATGATGTGGCCGTAACCATCAGAGGCTTGGGGTAGTTTTACCGTCAAACCAACAAGCTTAAGAGGGCAGATCATTATACGACAACACCCTCTCAGCCAGTAGGAATCGAGCAGACAGGCCAAGACACTTTTTCCCCCTCAACATAGGCTGACCTGATTTCTTCCCCTACCACTCTCAATGATTAGGTAACAGGCATTACATAATGTCAGCTTCACAGGGTGTGTGTAGTAGGCAGTCTGGCTCCTCCCTGTAGCCATTCACACATACTGGTCTTTAACAAATAGATCTAATGCCATTTGAAACCAGTCGATATAATTTCTGACTGAGGAGGCACATTATGATGTAACACATTTATTTCATCTTAAAAGGATGACTCATGTCTTGTGTTTTCATCTGAGTATTTTCAAACAATTATTTTCCTTGTAATAAAAAGCAGTTTTTGCCTAAAACTACACAGAAAAAAAGACTTAAATTGTAACACAAATGTTCTGCAGGAAATGTACCAGGTTGCCTTTCTGTCTTCAGTTGTGACCCAATTGAAAGCCCACTTTAACCACATTCAATTACATAACAGCTTCTCAGAAAATGTGCATGTACGTGAGAACCAGCATGAAACATAACACAAACACAGTGTCAATGCAAACGACGAAGAGCCTCTTTGGAAACTCCTATGATCATCTATTTGCATGTGTTTAGATAATATGGAGATTGTAATCACACTTTCGAGGGTTTCAGCAGGTAAAACTGAGAATTCACAATGTTAAAACTTGTTTATGAAAAAAAGGCTGTCAAAATTACCACAGGGTGTGACGTCACAAAAATGACATTACATAAACAAGGCAGTCCTTTCAAAAAAAATTGCATAATGCTTATGTTATAAAGAAGTTGGTGCCAACATTAAGTCACATATAAATGTTGTGATTTCAGGGTAAGACTTAAATGTGTCTGATCCGATTTTCTCAATCGAACTTTGCAAAAGTGGAAAATGTAATACAGTGATGCATTCAAGCTCTTCGGGAAATGTGAAACCTGTTGGACTAGTTTTACTGTTACTAAGCCATTTGGTGTCACATGATTATGCAACAAGTGTTGGTAAAATGTGTAGTGTTTGGAGGGTTTTCTGCAGAAAAATTAAAGTTTTGCACAATTATTTTTTTTCTTTTTAAAAGAAGACTTATATTAAATTTATTTTTTTGAAGTATCTTACAAATGTCTCATTTAACGTCTATTAGAGATGAGACTTCACAGCAAAATGTAAGTTTGATATACTTTCTCTGAATACTTACTCGCCTGGGCACCATGAAAATAACAGCAAATTACACAAATAAACTCGTATTTCCCACAGTCACTGAACGCCCCATAGCTTTGGACACATTTTCAACCCGCCCCCACATGCACCAAGCATGTTCTTTCCCCAAGAAAACTGGGTCACTGTGAGATGCCTCACGTGTACCGGCGGTGAGGACCCACGCCATCTCGACGGGAGGAATTATGCAATGACCACGTCACGGCATCGCTCGACCAATCAGAGGCGACGCACGGGGAGCGTAAACACAGGTGCACATGGCTATCTGTTGGGTCCATGTGAGAGGAGACGACTGCAGTGCTGTTGAGCCCATCTACTTGGGTAATAACAACAGCCCCTGAGCCATCCTAACCCACTTTAATCAACAGACCTGGCCCCCCTAATATCCCACATTTAATAATACCTCTGAGAAATAATGGATTTTAATAAAAACCTGTTCTTTGAGTCTAATGGCAGAAAGTGAGCACAGCACTACACCCATTGAAACAAGCAACAAATTAATTAAGGTTGAAGCACACTCACCAGCCTTTGTAGACTCCATGTCCTGTGTTTTGGGGGGTTTTCCTCCTCCTCTGCTACCTCAGTGCAGAATCCGTGTTTCTGTTTTAGTGATCAGCAACTGCAAAGTCGCTGATTGATACCGACTGAGATACTACCACATTAAATCAACGACACCCAAACCTGCTGAAGACTGCATACACTTCAGACAAATAAGAAATAACAACGACCTGATCAAAAGGAGGAAAGAAATGTTAGATAAGAGACCGAAGTTTTCAGAGATTGCGTTCAACGACGCCAAAAATACGCAAATTTTCGTCGGTCGTGCTAAATTCTTCTCTCCCAATAAATCAAAAATAAGAGCTCGTCGGTTTTTCAGTGTAACACGAAATAAATGTATAAAAACCCGTTCACCATTCAGAGATAATAAGAGAATTGGGGCTGCGAGAGGAGGCGCGACTCCAGTAGGTTTGGCGGACTGCTTTTGCTGTGACTGTTTCGAGGAGCGAACTGTGCGCAACCATGTGACCCAGTTCATCGGCTCCTCCTCCTGCAGCTCTGCACTAGTGTCAATGTAACCCACTGACATACTTTCACCAATCAAAGTGAACAAAGAGGGTTGGCAAGCACACCCCGTGTCCAAAAAACACGAGCGTTGCAACATAATGTAACATTTATACATTTTAACTTGTTCCTGTTTTTGGTTTACTCATACAAAGAATAAACACAGTGGAGGAGAAAACGAGGCTGGTATTTATATCTAAGTTTCTTCTTTTTGTTTTATTGGCAGTATATATTTTTATGTTAAAATATTTGTTTTATTAAATAGCCATCACTCAGACTTTAAATAGGGGCCATCACCACACATTCAGAAACACTGATATTGTCACCAATATATTTCCGAATAACTTATTGGGTTTTTTTTTAATATGTTTTTTATTGGGGTTTTTTCACACAAGATGACAGCCATCCAACACAAACTATTTATCACCAAGGCTGTGTTACAGAAATAATATAAACTGAAATATAAAGACAGAGAATCAATAAGTAAATTTAAGAGGGGTTTTTTGGTTTCACTCACCACAGGGGAACCTTCTGGGCACCAGCTGATTGTTTTTTTTGAATGCCAGACTATATAACGTGTACATTGTACAACAAGTTGTTTGTATTTGTAAAAATATTAAGACATTTACTTTGCGGTGTGGATGTTGGGGCTTTGAACTGAATGCAGGAGGTGTGGCGAGGGTGCGTTGAAAGGAAGCAGTGTGGACACTGTTGGACGAACATTGATTAAATATCCATTTGTGAAGTATGGGTAGAGGGCATGTGATAGTGGTACATTGAACATCTTGTTAACTTGTCCAAAATGTCTTGTTAATACTGGTATTTTGTCATTCTCATTATTTGTGCATTATTTTATTATTGTTATTTTTTCTTTATTGTCTGATACAGTATTTTTCTTCTCTGTTTGTTGTTTTGTCTATTTGTCTGTTTGTTTTTTTATTATTTTTCATGCCAGTCAAAGTCACACATTTTATCGTGATTTTTGTTGTTTTTTTTCCACTCTTTGGCTTGGCACTATCTTGTCCTGTATGTTGTTGATATGTGTTCAAAATTCAAAATCCTATAAACTTGAGTCATAAAAAGAGGGGTTTTTTTGTCTTGTCTTGTTTTGTTTGGACTTTGGGAAGAGTATTGTTACTGGGATAATAACTAACAGGGATCCTTTGTAAATAAGTTTGGGACTGGATCAGATATGAGAGGATGGATGAAGATGTCATGTTTATACATTCTTCTTTCCAATCCATACTGCTGATGTATGTCTGAGTTTAACCCCCCCAAAAAAATGTAAAATTACATTTTAGACATTTCATCAACAGTTTCCTCATTATAATCTGATTTCAATACAAAACTGTCAGTTTGTATTTATTTATTTTAATTTAGCATCACAACAAACTTCTACATTAGCCTACAGTACTCCTTTTCTTTTTATCCTTATCAGAACATTTTCTTTAAGCTCAGATATAAAAAAAATGGTACAATCACAAGGTCAGAATCAACATTGTTGACCAAGTGTGTGTGCACATTCAAGGAAGTTGACGTAACTTAACTTTGCTCTTTACGTATAAACATTAAACATTAAACTAACAAGCCAACATTAGACATTAAACCTAAATAAAATGGGCTACATTAAATTAATACATACAAACCTATGTTAGATAATAATGCACTGAAGAGTGAGAAGTGTAAAGGGTGGTGAAATGAACTAAATTAACAGATGAACTTTACATGCTCATATTCTTAAAGATTTAGTACACACATCCTTGGTCTTAACTGTACCATGTAAAATAATCATGTCAGTGTATTAGTCGAACAGCTCGGCCTGCAGGTAAGAGCACAGACATGCTCATTTCTAAAGTTAGAGTAAGGAATTTTCTGTCTTTGTTGATTTTGGCGCCCCCTGTGGACGGAGTGATACCTCTTTGCTGATATTTCCTGTACATGAGTAAGTTGTGCTTCCTGACTAAATAGTTACAACCTGCTTTCTTTTTACAGTTAACTGTATCCCTCATAGTGAATACTTGCTGTTGAAAAGGTACAAATATAATGGGGGGGGGGGTTCTTCATTGTGTTGTAAATCTCTCGCCCCTCATTACACTCAGGTAAAAATACAATATAGACTAAAAATGTGCACATGCATTTTGGGAGAGGAAGCAGTGTTCTGCTCCAATCGTTCAGATGAGTTAGCAAGCTTTCGACACTGAGTTTAAACTGTTACCTTCATCAAAATGTCTGGTTGAGTAGTAATAATCTAAATTCCTTGCAGTCTGAAGTTCTCAGATCTGGAAGTCTTTTCAATTGTTTGTTTTTGATAGCAGTCGCCATCTTTGGTGGTTAATCCCCTCGCTTAGTTTGACAAACTACATCTTTACCCAAACTGCAGGTGCAGGATTACTGCATCATCATTGTTTACAAACTGAGTCTAGAGGAACAGTCAGTCCTGTTACTGATGGTCTTGTTTGCTTTGTAGGTCATAAAGAGGCATCACTGTTCATTTCAGTCTGTTTCATAACCAGCTAAAAACTCCTCACAGGAGCTTTAAACTTTTCATTATTGTTGTCTGCTGTTACATCAGTGTTTCTCCTAAATCACCAAACTCCTTTGACAAAATCAGCATCTGTACCTGGCTTTGCAGAGACGGCCCCTCTACCACTGCTCTGACCTGTTCGTTTATCTTTGTTTGACTTTGTGTTTGAAATGGTTAGTTTGCACGCAACCCAATATTTGTGTGTCACACCAAAAAACACAAACAAACAAACTGATGAAGGGGGAGGTAGACAAGCTACGTCCTGCTAAGTAAGATTAGTGTTTTTGTTAATGGAGTCTGGTGGCTTTCGGGAGAGTAATAGAACAGCCATTTCTGGCTTGAAAATACATCTTTAACACAAAGAGACACAGATCAAACTGTAATATTGTCAGGAACCGAAGCAAATGACCTGTTTGCACCTCATAGTCATTTAGAATATGTAAAAGATATCACCCTCCACGTTTCTAAGTGATGCGTTCACTGTCCAAACTCTCTGCCTGAGCATCAAAGTTCCTGAAGTTTGTGTTTGTTTCATGCCAGGTAATTTTGCAAACAATATTAAGCTACTGATGTGGTTTAAATAAGACACACACCAGACAAGTGGATCCAGTAGTAGACTCTACATGTCACACGACTTGAAGCCGTTCTCCCCCCCACGTTGAATTCTCACAGGGTTAACCTGACATGGAGAGGCTTTCCTCCTCACAGCAGACAGGAGGAGGCCGAATCTGCACACAAAGATGTAGCAGCAGACATTTCCCTAGGCACTCTGGAGCTTATGTTTCCTTTAATAACCACAATGGAAGCTTTTAGTAGTACGAAATCCCACGCCGTCTCATCACGTTCTCCACTTTCCTTTAGGGGGGATTGTTAGAGAGCGGGTCAGGGGTTATTGCTGCCCCATAGACTCATATAAGAAGAGACAATAGAGAGGGAGTAATGTGAGAGACGGCCGTTGTTCTCACCCAGCCCTGCCTTGTTCTCAGTTGACCCTTTCACTCTTTAGGTCAGGGAGAAACTATTTCTGATAAGAATGAGAATGTGTGTCACCATGACCCAGGAAGTTTATCAGTGAGGATGTACCATAACAATGTCAGATTCTTCAACACACTGGTGATCCTCAGATTCACTAATTAGATTTTAAATGCAGAAATGTCCATAAACCAGACATTTTATTGATTTATTCTACAACCTCAATTTTAAAAGAGTTTGGACAATGTGTAAAGTTTTGATAAAAACATAATTTGATGGTTTGCAAAACATTAAAACCTACATTTAATTTAAAACAGTAAAAAAACAAACAGATCAAATATTGAAACTGTTACATTTCATTGTTAAATTAAATATGTATGCTTGATTTAAGTTTGCACAGGAGCATGTTTACCTTGCATCACCTCTTCTTATCAACCCTCTGTAAACGTCTGTCAACCAGGAGACCAGTTTCTGGACTTTGAAGTGAATGTCCGTTTCTAGCCTGATAGAGGATTTCAGCTTCTCAACAGTTCAGGGTCTCCTTTGTCATATTTTTCATTTCATGATGCTCCAAATGTTATTAATAAGTGTCAAGTCAGGAGTGCTGGCAGGTCAGTTCAGCACCTGGACTCTTCTACTACAAAGCCATGCTGTTGTAATACGTGCAGAGTGTGGCTCGATGTTGTAATGTAAGGTCTTCCTGAAGAAGTCATTGTCTGGATGATGATGATAATAATAATAATGCTAATAATAATAATGCTAATAATAATAATAATAATAATAATAATAATAATAATAATAATAATAATAATAATAATAATAACTTATTTTGTACAGCAACTTTAAAAACAAATATTTACAAAGTGCTTTGACAAGCAAAGCATGGCAGGACTCGGACGACGAAATAAACCTTTTGACAGACAGAGAGGAGTGTAGGAATTCTAACAATGCAAAAACAAAATACAACCCAAAAAATTAAAAAGAATAAATAAAAAAAAAAGAATGAAGTGGTGAGACAGTTGAGCAAGGAATCATTGTTAAATATGTTTTTAAAAGATAAATAGATAAAAATAGATAAGTATATAAAAACATTAAAGGACAATAAAAAGATTTTAAGAAGAAGACGACATCACATCGGAGAAAATGGAAAAGGATAAAGTAGGAACATTAGAATAATGAATGAAAAAATAAATAAAAACAATAAATAATCAAATAGAATGATCAAATAAAATAAAACTATTAAGTAGTTGGATAAAAACTAAAAATAATAATGCATAAAATTAAAAGCCATTGAAAGGATGAAGTCACATTAAAAATGGATGGCAGCATATCTTGCTCCTAAACCTGTTTGTATTGTTCAGCAATAATGGAGCCTTCACAGATGTGTAAGCTACCCATGCCCTGGACTCTTATGGTCCCCATACCATCAGGGACTGTGTTAACTGTGTTAACAAGCCTGGAACAAATATGAACAAAAAGCATACAGAGGCGGCACAGCTGGCCTGGTAGTCTAGGCGACCACCCCATATACAGAGGCTGGAATCGTTGCAGCAGTCGCTTGTTTGGCTCCTGGCCTCAACCATTTGCTGTGTGTCTTCCCCCACTTTCCGCTCCCCACACTTCCTGTCTCTCTTTGGTGTCAATAAAGGTAAAAAAGTCTTCGACTAGAAACCCTAACCCTGACATGTCATGGTAACCCTGCCAACAGCATGATGATATGTGTGCTATACTTAGCCACAGCTGTGAATATTGATATGTAATCATGTAATGAAGGGGCTCATCCATCTGTGGTTCAGCGTGGGAGTGGAAACTAGGACCTGAACACTCAGTATCATACTGACTTGAGAGAAAGAGATGGTTTTGCCTGATTTTACCTACCAGAGAGCCACTTTGACTTGTTATCGTGTATTTTTCAGAGGCGATTAGCGCACAGGGAAGCTAACTTTAAACATGTATCTGTTTTTGGCTAATAAAGTTGAGATCTAAGTAAAATCCTACACACTGAGAACTGCCACCTAGTAGATTTTACCTCTACTCTCCCAATGTATCTTCAATATATCTTGTATTTTAAAGCTCTGAATATTCCAGAATATTCCTTTTTAGCTGCTTGAAGCATCCGCCTGTTTGCCCAAAACTCCTCGACCTGGGCTGAACTCTGGACTTTATTCTTTCATTCTAGACGCAGATAACATTCAGCAAAAATCTGCTCTCTATATAATCCAAAAACATGTCCTACGCTTTCATGACCCCCATAACCTCTACCGCATTAGACTCACTAAGAAACACACTTCACACTTCAGGCCTTGACCCTCAGTTTCTGTAAGACCAGCTCCTTTAAATCCAGCATGAGGTGCTACAAACTAAATAGAATAAAACAGTTTTAAAGCCTCTGGAAACGTAAATGAAATATTTAAAATTCAAATAGAATATCAAAATATAATGTGTAATCAAGCTTCAACAAAAATCTGAGTGAAAATACACACCCATAACTATGGAAAAACTCTGTTCAAAAACAGATTATTTTACAGGTCAGAGCATTTCTCAGGACTGTGTGGGCGTGGCCTAACTCTTTGATTGACAGGTCAAGAGAGAGTTCACAGCCTGCATGTTTGAGCCGTCTGACTCTGAATCTAAAGACATCAAAACTCCAGAATCTGAAAATTATTCATTTTAAATGGTCTCTGAGTGCTGAGTCACAAAATACTTCAGAATCAGGACTTCTATCATTTATTAGTTTTATCTCTGTAGTCTCTGGGGCATCAGGACCATGGGACGCCCGGAGCAGCGGAGGCTGAAGTGTACTGAAGACGGTTAGAAAGTAAGTAAAGCGGTCCTGGGGAAAGTTAGTGGACCAGTCCTGGGAATAGTTAGTGAAGTGGTCCTGAGGAAAGTTAGTAAAGCGGTCCTGGGGAAAGTTAGTCAACCGGTCCTGAGGGAAAGTTAGTGGACCGGACCTGGGGAAAGTTAGTGAAGCGGTCCTTAGGAAAGTTAGTGAACTGGTCCTGGGGATAGTTAGTGAACCGGTCCTGAGGGAAAGTTAGTGGACTGGTCCTGGGGAAAGTTAGTAAAGCGGTCCTGGGGAAAGTTAGTAAAGCGGTCCTGGGGATAGTTAGTGAACTGGTCCTGGGGAAAGTTAGTGGACCGGTCCTGGGGAAAGTTAGTCAACCGTGCTTGTTGATCCAAACAGCTGATCGGCGAGTATCCATGCTCATGCAGCGGAAGAACAGCGGTCTGCGAGGTGCGTCTGAAAATAGTGCTCAAACAAAGGGGGTTTCTGACGGCAAACTGAATAGCTCCAATTTTTTTCAACTGGTGCATGCATTTGCACCGTGATGAGTGCCTGGACCATATTTTCTCAACTTTAGCGAAATTACGCAAAATAGGAGGCCCCGTCTGCAGCGAATTGTAACGTAGCTTGCCGGCCGGTCCTCTGAGAATTTTCTCATTAAAGGAGAAGAGCTCACCGGCACGCATTGTGGCTAGCAGGAGCAATAGTGTACTGTAACTCACATGAACCCACTTCAAAAAACTGAAGTATCCCTTTAAAACCCAGTGTGAAAACGTGTTAAAAAAAGTAATTGAACATATTTGAAAATGGATTGAAGTTGAGTTCTAATGTTTTTAGTATCTACATATGGTTTGAAATATCATATATATACATTTTTGTTGATTTGGGTTACCAGAGGCTTTAACTGTCTCCACCAAGGGGAGCAGAAGTAAAAAATATTGACTGTAATGTTTTGTAAGCTTGCAAAGTAAGCGCCAGTGCAAAAAAAAAAAATGCCGTAAATGGAGACAGGCCCTTAATGAACCAGAGGGTTTCTTTATCTGGGTGTACATTGATTAAATCCATGCCAGTCCTACTTTGAGTTGTGCTTCATCTGTTTGTCTTGTTCTTGTGATCACAACATCTCAGGGAGGAATTAAGAAGATGGACTGAATTCTGGCTGTCAAGGCCAAAGCTAACTTCTATGCATGTTTCTGTCCGATCATCTTGAATGCAAAGGTTTGAAGAAATCTAGAGTATTTTTGGTATTTGAATAATCTGAATACACAAATATTGTCTGAGTGTGTCTTTCCAAAAGGAAATTTGTCACTGAACCTCAAAGCTCTGAGATGTTATTACGAGGTTATTACGCCAGAAACCTTCAAACTCAAACAAATCACACTGCGACATCCCTCACCTGACATACTCATGGTGTTCACTCAAAACATCACTCCCTCATGTTTTAGGACATTTGACTCCTAACAAAGGTGGTTAAGACTACTTCCTGCTCTTCTAGCTGACCCCCCTCCAGTCGTACTATCCATTTAAGGAAACCCAATCTTGAGTCTTTTATTCTTTGTGACTGCTGACCTATTTCCAAACCAGAGGTTTTATACAAGGTGTTAAAAAAAGCATTCCAGAATCAATTAAACACATCAAACAAAGCCCAGAAGGTTATTTAAACGTCATGCTGCTGATTGTAATATCTCCTCTATCTTGCACTGATTCTTTCGATGTGTTTGTGGACTGTGGGTTAGCCTGGTTGCCAGGTCAGGGATGTGAGTCCATGTGTGGTGTGGGAGAGGTGTAATCCTAGAAGTGTTTGGGTGTGAGGTGTTTTAGACTCCGATATTTGTGTCACTGGGGCTGCCATAAGCTCTATAATCACTGAGTAAAGGCTGTTTTTTAACATCACGATATAAGCAGAATCAAGCAGTACACATGCCTGCTATACATTTGTTGGACCCTGACTCTGCATGAGTAAACAAGTCTTTAAGCTCTAAAGCTCTTTTGAAAGAAAATCATGTAGGGACAGAAAGTTTTAAAAAAATAAACACCTTTATGTGTGTTGTGTTCTCAGGTAGCAGTCGAGGCAGGAATGAATCATCGAGTGTCCACTTGAGGCTGGCTCCAGAAGTACCAGGAACCACATACACACAAATTCAAAAAAGATGATATTTACAGCAGAGATAAACATGTTTACAGCCTGGTACAAAAGACAAGTGTAGTCTGGATAGCTAATTTCTCGATCGGCACACACTGTACGTGGGTGAAATTTTTCCTAACGCAGCAGTTTAGAAGATATCAAGTTTGAGAGTTTTCCATTACGAGAGGAACAGCTGACCTGATTGACAGGCGGGAACACTGTAGCTGTTGGCGAGGAGGCTCAAAGCCCGCTTCTTTACGTCACACCCGCTCGACAGAAGTTGTGTTGAGTTCAACATTTCCAATATGGCTCCCGCCGCTGATTGGCTTCAAAACAGCTCTCACGCACAGATGGGTGACGTCACAGATCCTATGTCCATTATTTATGCAGTCTATGGTGGGTTTATCTCAGCTGCTCACAGTTGATGTATGACTCAGAAAAAGCCTCAAAACATTACAACCAGCTTTCAGCTTTTTCACTAATCAGGCATTTTAGGCTACAGCCATCAGAGAAGAGCCTGTGAGATCCTAGAGGGAGAGATTATGTGCAGTGGCGGCTCTAGACCAATTTTACTGGGAGGGCCAGACTGGGGCCAAGGGTGTTGTCAGAGGGACACATTCAACCCTGACAAAAGAGACTGAGAAGGGTGAGGACCGACTGAGAACAAACTGGCAAAACATCAGTGCATCCCTATACACTAGGCATATATACTATGTGTACTATATCAAAATGCAGACTGACAGCAGCTGTTCGGCTGTTTACACTCAACATGAGTCCCTTAGCGCTCAAAGCTTTTTTTATTGTATAATATTTGTTTGGTGTGTGGGGGGGGGTCCAGGTTCAGTTTTACAGGGGCACTGGCCCCTGTTGGCCCCTCCCCAGAACTGCCACTGATTATGTGGTGTAATAGAGAATAAGTAGTAAGAGAGTTTCAATTCTAACTTCACCTGACCGGTGTGTCACTCTCAAATTGTAGCTTCATGAATACACTCCGACAGCTTCTAATTATAAGACTGTGAGGAATAGACCACTGAAGTCACAGAGGTCAGATATCTGAGCCAACAGGGAGGCTGGCTGCTGGACAAACGGGTTGTAAATGTAGAAGTTAGGCTTTGCTTTTCAGTAAAGAAAGAGGAAAGAACTATTTTTAGATAACAGTCTGAGGCTGAAAATCACAGATCTGACACCAAAATCGTAATTTTCTTTTCTTAACTAATGATTATGGTACGATAACTTTAATCTGTGGGTCTTTTTCAAGGGGCAGGAGGCCGATACACGTGGTGAGACACCAGAGACGATATAAAAGGTGACAAACAAACAGTAAACAGCACAGTAAACTTGATTAGTTGGCCGATTAACTTTAAAATTTCAAATACTATCTTCATCCTTTTTCACCGTGTCCAAACAGCACACAAGCTTCTGATATCAACTGGCATCACGTCTCTGCATCGGTCAAGTATAAGCTTTCATGCATCATGTAAACAAACCTCTTTGCTGGCTGTGTGCACTCAAAGACTTCCTACTTTGCACTTTATAAACAGGCGAACGTCTCGCCCCCTAGTGTTGACACAAGTTAAGACACATTACTTCCATCGTGGATGTCAATATTATCAGTGCACCAACATCTCTTTGTTCAACAAGCTCTTAAATCAACAAACATTTCTTACTGAACACTCCCAGTGCCTTAGGGATCGCTCGCCTGCCAGCTGCCACTTAATTTAGGTATCTGTTGTGAAATGAGGAAGTATCATACAGGTGAGTCCTCATCTGAACTTTGTCTACCACGTCTACCACGTCTACTTGAACACAGAATGAAAATAGAAACAGGGCACTGTTCCATCACTCTGCTTCACGCTGTGTTGCTTGCAGCCAGTCTGGAAACAGTCAAGTGGGAAGAAATGTTATCCAGCTGATGCTCACTTTAGTCCCATGCTTGTGTGATACTTCACTCTAAGAGGGATGAAATAGTTTTACTGACATCAGCTAGCTGCACCAAACCAGATCAACACCCCGAATTATGCAAGACGTCAAGCCTCACAAACATATAAATGTGAGTTTCAAAAAATTTGCCCACTGTTCAATCTTCATGCATGGATGAGGTCACTCAGGAGGCCAGGCAGGCTGTAAATATATCAAATATGGAGCTCAATGGGGATTCACTCACTTTAGGACTCAGGCTCAAGAGGCCATTCAAGGTACTGCAGTTTGTTTCTTACTGACTCAGAATTTAAAGAATTTTCTGCAAAGAAACAAACAAATATGAACAGACATGAAGAAAAGATAACAAAGAGTGGATAAATAATTCAGTGAGCATCGTTATCACATATCAACGACAACAATATGTGTAATATGTGCTGAACTGGACCATCAGATTCATGAGAACGTCACGTTGCTTCCTTTTCAAACACACTGGCTGAAACTGTTCTTCCTTCGACTTCCTGTTTTTGTTTTTACTGCAGCATCTTTCAGATACAACCTTTACCATCACATGTTGTCTGGGGTTTGAGGCTCATGTCAATATTTGAGAATCAACCCAGCATGTTATTGAGCCAGCTATTCTGAACATTTAAATAATTCAAATATTTTAATCATTTTGTATTATAGTAACTCTTGCTGTTTTTCTTATTTCTTTTTTGTCGTGAAGCACTTTGGGCTGCATACTTTTTATATGAAAGGTGTGATATATATATATATAAAGTTGAAAAAAGGGGGAAGCCACAGGGGCTGTCTTCAGGCACACCAGCTTGAGTCAAGGAATAGGTTAAAAAGCCTTTAATTCATACAGGGCATAACATATTAAAAGTGGTATACAGAAAAAAGGAAATGCCAACCAGTGTCGACCCTCATTGGTTCATCATCAGGGCGTGGTGAAACATACTTATAAAGTTGAGTATGCCAGTTGTTTAAGTGTCAGTCATTGTAAAGAGATCTTTATTTCTCTCTCTTTGATGTTCTTCTGTAAATACTGTTACAGCTGGCTCGAATGCCGAACATAGTAAGGGAAACAACACAAAAGGATTAAGTTAGTTAATTGTATTTTATTGTAAACCAAACAGAAATTAACCTGAAAACTGGAAACAAACCACTGAGGTGCTGCTGCTGCTGAGAGAGGGGAGAGAGCGTGATTAACTGGGGACCTGCCCAAATAGACTTCAGCTGATTGCCCTCAGTTGCCGGTAATCACAGGTGATCACCACAGGAAGCTGCAGACACAAAACAAGACAGAACCCTGACGTAACACTCCCCCACCATAAAGATGACACCCCTGTGACATCACTCAAAAACACGTGACAGGGCATCAGCAACAACATTGTCTTTTCCTTTCTTGTGGTGAATCTCTAGATTGTAGTTCTGTGCAATGTTGGCCCAACGCATTAGCCTCTGGTTGCTGTTGTACAGACGGTTCAAAAACACCAGAGGGTTATGGTCTGTGTACACCACAACAGGCTGCAAGGAGGAACCGACATATACTTCAAAATGCTGCACAGCCCACAGCATGGCTAGGGTCTCCTTTTCGATGGTGCTGTAGTTCTGCTGGGCTGTTGAGAACTTTTTCGAAAAGTTGCACACAGGGTGGTCAATACCTGCCGAATCTTCTTGAATTAAGACAGCTCCAGCCCCTGTACCACTAGCATCAACTTCCAATTTAAACGGAGCCGCAAAGTTTGGGGCAGCCAGAACTGGGGAGTTGCTCAATACAGCTTTAACAGCTTGAAAAGCCTGCTCACAACTCGGGTCCCACACCAACTCCCTCACAGGACTGACCAGGTCAGCCAGTGGAGCAATGATCACAGGTGATCACCACAGGAAGCTGCAGACACAAAACAAGACAGAACCCTGACGTAACAATACAGATATGCTTACTGTAGGTTTTGCATTTGATGTTTATGTTTTTTCATAAGTAGAAAACTTGCAGTACTTTGAGAATTTGACTTCCAGGCTGCTGTTCATATTCATAATTTCAGGGTTTCAGTCTTAAAGATTAAAAAATGGCCACAATGGAGCCCAATAAAACGTCTAGAACTTGTGTTGGTAAGAGGTGGCAAGGTTTGAGAGGCTGAAGTGGACAGGGTTGAGATTCAGTTCAGCCTAACATTAAGATCTGTATAAGCTATTAATTTAAATTAGATTTCACCAAGATTTTCTGAATTGCTGCTTGTTGAGATTGAAATGTTAGGGGATTTTTTTGTTTGTAAGTTGTTTCTGAATGAAACGTTTAAAGGTTTTTAAAGATCTTTGTTATAAATTCATCCTACACTCAAGAGATGACAGTGGACTTCAGGAGAAGCCCCCCCCCCCCCCCCCCTCACCCCCCCTCACCATCCTGAACAGCACTGTGTCTACTGTGGACTCTTTCAGGTTCCTGGGATCCACTATTTCCCGGGACCTGAGGTGGACCTCCCACATAGACACAATCAGAAAAAAGGCCCAGCAGAGGATGTACTTCCTGCGTCAGCTCAGGAAGTTCAACCTGCCCCAGGAGCTGCTGATCATGTTCTACACCTCCATCATCCAGTCTGTTCTGTGTACCTCCATCACTGTCTGGTTTGGCTCTGTAAAAACTACCTCTGCTACTCACCACTGCACTTTATCATATTATTTTAGCCTGTACATATTAGTCAAGCCTATTTGTTGTTTCTTTGTATTTATAGCTAATGTTATTGTTTATTATATTTTTTATTTTATTTTTTATTGTAGTTCTTATTCTTATTCCTATGCCTTGTACAAAGAGAGCACAGTTTACTAAAGTCAAATTCCTTGTGTGTTCAAGCATACTTGGCGAATAAAGCTGATTCTGATTCTGATTTTTGGTCAGCATGCGATTGGCTAAAATATATGTGTATGTGTATGCATGTTTATATATATGCATGAATGTACTTGTGTATGTATGCATGTATGTACTTGTGTATGTATGCATGTGTGCGTGTGCATGGAAATATCGATGTGTGTATGTACATGTCTATATATATTTTTTTTCTTAGCTGTTGAATCCCTCACTGATTGTTTTATTTTTGCTTTTCTTTGTGATTTTTTACATGGCTCCTATGTTGTAGAGGGAAGTGTTCGTTGTCGATGCAGATCAAAATAAACCTAATCTAATCTGTTAATATTTTGAAGAGGAAAGGGGAAGTCAAGATGTTTCAGTAATAAGTTTGTCTTTCAGCTCAGCTTGGTGTAAAAGCTTGAAGGCCATTATGCCTGAAGTTCAATAAGTGTCAACCATCATCTTGCAGTCCTTTTTTCCCTTTTCAGAACATTTTGGAGAATAGATTTGTTTTATCTAAATGAGCATATGCATGTTACTTAGTCATCCTTTCTTTTCCTGCAACATTGTGAAGAAACTTGTGACCGTGCTCTGCAGGAGTTGATTTATCAAAAACTTCACTTTCTCACATTCTGACGATGTAGCCCTTAAAAACGTGCATTTATCCAGTGCAAACTAATGCTACCTTTACTTGGACTATCGCAAATAAACAAATTCAATATATTCATTATAAATGTCATTAACTTTGAAAGATAAACCAAGTATTGGCTGCTGAAAGTAAAGATGATTTCAGTTTCACTTCATTTGTAGCCCCTTTATTTCACTGTTGTCATTAAAAAAATGTTCAGACAGCAAGTTAAATGTGTTATGTGATATCATGCCTTCATACTCTATAAATATTTCCTCCCACACTTTCTCAATATTTGTCCAGATCTGAGCATCACCTGAATCTAAGTCTGTGAATACTGTTACTCAATCTGAGCGTCAGAGCGTGGAGGTGTGATGTATTTGTGATATTGTACAAACTGAAGGAAACAGACAGCAGACGGGATCATCACCATAAAAAGGGCCTTTATTTTGTGAATGTACAGACATGTGGCGAGCTCTAACGGTAGCGGTGCAGCTGCAGGGTGTTGCGCCTCTTCCAGGCTGCACGACGAGAGCCTCCGATGGTCAGGTGGAACTTGTGGCCCTTGCCCAGGCCGCGGCTCTTCTTTCCTGCAGATGTCAGGCCACGCATCTCTCTGTGCTTGTGCACAGCCTTTGTGATCCATTGGGTGTCTGGGTTACGTCTGATGGCCTTGTGGAAGATGTCGACCAGAATCACCTCGAAGAACTTGTAGGTGGAGTCCTCGCCGACCCAGTAGGAGCTCAGCACTCGCAGGGCTCCGCAGTGACGCCCGGCACGCTCCTGAGACACAAAATGAAGAGAATTCATCATTCTGACTCAAAAGCATCCAAATAATCCTGTTTCATTAAAAAATCAACGTGGTCGGTAACAGGGCCTCCTCCTACTGGAACTTCATGCTTTGTCAGCTCACAAATGCAACACGAAGTTTAAAATTAAATCAAGAAACTCTAAAAATAAACCACCAGCACACTGATAACATGCTCGTATTTACAAACCCTACAGGTCTGTAATTACAGAGCAGGCAGGGAGTAGAATATCACAGTTTATACAGCTTCTGCCCTGACCTTGTGTAGTTTGTATTAAGTATATACTAACATCTACTTTATCTCAAGATTAGACCTTTAACTTTGGCATCATTGCTCTCTCATTGTTACAAATCAGTGTTCTCTCCACCTCTCAGTGGATGTAATCTACCTCCTGCTGAACATCAGACAGTGGTGGTGCTCCTTGGCCAAACATCAAACATGTGTCTGGACACAGTAGGATATCCTGATATTTTTGGCAGCCTTCTTATAATTTATGCATTAGTGGGGTGCACAAAATACTTTTCATGACTCCTAAATGTTAGGGGATTAAATTACATGCAACAAAACTGAAGAGGCCACCTAACTATCGAAGAAGAAAACTGATTTTACATAGTTAGAAATGACCTAAGCTAATACCTTTGTAAATAACTAGATACTGTATGAGGATGCATTTAAAAGATTAAGACTCGTTCTTGCAAGAATCTGGTAAGATAATTCTAGTATGACATGGTTTTGTTTGAATATATTCCAATAATGGACACAGGATACGTTTCTATTTAAGATCTAATTTTAGGAAAACAGTTTCGCTGTCAGGGTTCTGCAAACGGCAGCTTATTTTTTTCCACACTTGCTTTTATTTTAGCTCTCAAAATCTAAAAGCTCAAAGTCGAGTCAAAATTTATTTATGAAGCACTTTTCATGCACAAGGCAACACAATGTGCATCACTCTGGATGTCATTTTTTTCATGATGTAAGCAAAGACATTATCCTGTACTCATGGCATATGAACTGAATTTGAAGAGTTTGAAGAATCTGAAATGGGGTTTTAATTGGTTGTTTTTTGGTGACTGGGTAATAATTGATACTCCTGATGATACAGCATAACCTGGTTCAGTCAGTTTGTAGCTGGAAAATGTACCTCCAGAGATTATCCCAGCACTAAGATGTTTGATAAACCTGGATGTGTCCTTATTTATAACTTGTGTTTACAAAATCATGGTCTAGTTTCAAAACTCCTCCTCTGGTTTAATGTGCTGCCATTCTCCTGTTTAAGTTGGTGTTTAAAGCTCAGCCTCACTCCTTTGTCTGTGTTTATTTAACATGTATGGTAAAAATTAGACCTGTGAATCTGATTTCTGCACATCAGATCAAGTGTGTGCAACCAGCATATGGTTGATTGACAGCTACATTATTACCAGAGCAACCAAAGCAGAGGAGCTGGTGAAGACCACACAAACAAATCTAGTTGATAACCTGCAAATAACACTTGGACAGCCCATCTTAAATATCTGATTAACTGTCTCAACCAGAACACAAGACTTTCAGTAAAGAGTCTTGTGGCTTACATTAATGTTCTTTTAAATTCTGTTTCTTCTATTTGTATTTTTTTTTTTAAGTTGAACCATTTTTAAAGCTAGGTTTGAGATACTGAAGTGCTCTATAATCACTCAAGTGTTTTTTTCTTGGCATTGTAAATGTAAAATCAACAAGAGCTTTTAAAAATGTTCGTTCAGGTGATAACTGTGCTGAGAACTTCCTGAGAGCTCCATGTGTATCACTTTGTGCTTCATTTGTGAGCTGTACAGGGATTCATGGTTTCCAAAAACAGCCGACTACTCGATTGACTCAACAGCAGAATGTATATTACTGAAATACCTTCACCGTTTTCACAAACTGTCATCAAGTTCCTCTACGCCTAATAATACACCTGTACTTCAGCAGATCAATAATCCTCTTCTACATGGACTGGTTTAGAAATTGTTGTACTTATGGCAAAAGAGCCTCCATACGCAGCTGTAACAGCAGTGCTACCTTTCATCGTGTTTACGTTCACAGTTATGAGTACAGGGACAGAAGTGCCTCTCATGAAGCTGCACCAAAGTCGCATCCTAATTATTAAAAGACACTCACCTCAGCAATGGACTGCAGACTGCGGGCAAACTTGATCTGGTTGACACCATGGTGCACTGGCTTGCCGTATGTGGCACCCTTGGGCACGGGGCGTTTACGGCCTCCACGGCGCACGCGGATACGGTAGACTACGTACCCTATTGAAAACAAAACACACAAACTGCATTAACAATCAGTGAAATGACAACATCGCACATGTAAGGATGAAACCCTGGACTCCACACTCACCCTGCTTGGCCTTGTAGCCCAGCCTGCGAGCCTTGTCGGGTCTGGTGGGTCGGGGAGCACGGTGGAGGTTGGACAGCTGACGGTACTGCCAGCAACGGACGCGGAGCAGGAAGCGCATCACATCGGACTGCTTCTTGCGCCACAGCTCCTGCATATACCTATATGCTCCCATGTTGACTTATCTGAGAGACAGAAAAAGAGTACAACACATACATCAAAAACATTTCACAACTCACAGCTGATAAATGAAGATGACTACTTGTTTATACCAGAAAGGTTGTAAATGCATTGGTACAACATATATACATCTTTTCAGAGACATCACACTGTTTGTAAGCTTCTGCAGGAGTTCTGGGCTACGCTACAGAACAAACATGTCCACATAAGTGACCAACAACAGGACAGTAATTCAATACATATGCCTTTTAACAGATTTTGCATTAAAATACATGCTCAGAAAAATAGATAACTACAAGTTACTTATGTAATCCTGCTGCTTCCACGTTAGTATAAGAGCAATATCTTAGATATACAGCCATAGTTATCCTTCAAACTAGAAATCAAAACAAACTGTGACAGACCAAATCACAAGATACCATGCTACCACAGTCCAGAGCCATGAGGTAAGTTAAATCTATTTGTTTTGAGCTCTTTGGAAGGAAGTTGGGTTCATTGTAAGAGAAATTGAAACCTCTAGAAGACAGCTGAAATATAGTTTTCTTTACTTTGTTTCAACGACACGTTGAATTAAGTAAATTACATTTAACATGAGGGAACAAATCCAATGTAAGGATGAATGTCTACTTTACATTAGCTTACAATCATAGCATTTTCACCATCCTGTAAAGTTTATTTCATGGTGCAATCTCTGCGAAATTACACCATTCACTGTACCTGATGTCAGAGAACTACAACATTTCATCCCCTTAAGTGCAACTGACTTCTCCATTGTGATTGTCCATAGTCTACAATGAAATCCACAACATTATAAAGTATAATCTCCATTAGGTATATCATTTAAGAGCAGCTTTCATACAGAAAACGTGATGGATAACACTCCATGCTTACACAGCTAGCATGGTACAGGATACAGCATAGCCGTCACTGCTAACTTCTCCTACAGTATGCCGATACCATTATATAAAAACACAAATAGCTTTGGTTGATTTCCCCAGGAGTTAAACGCGAGGACTTAAAAACTTCAAGACAAATCTCAGGTCAGCATGCTAACACCACATTGGCTCTCTGTCACAGCTAACAGTGCTAACAGCTACCGGCTCGCCTGCATCTCACCGGACACAACAGCGCATTAATCTGCGTTTTGAACATCGTTAGGCAAAAATAACTCAAGTGTAAATCTCGTTAATAACATATTTATCAATGCAGTATGCGAAATAGGCAGATGGATGTATAAACACAGTGATTTTAATGGATTGCGTTTGGTATAAAAGCATAGAAATACTCGCTTACATGATGGCGTACCAGCCGGAAAGAGAGAGGAAAAGTACCCAGCATGCCTTATGAGAACGACAGTGACGCACTTCCTTTTCTGTGCTCATGGGAAATGTAGTTCACTCTCAAGTAGCACGTTTTCATGCTCCAGTGGCTCTTTATAATGGGTTTGCTGTGTTTTTGTGAACCACAAACGTGCTCTGAATACGTTACATTTAATACATATACATTTAAAGTTTAACTGGATGTGAAACTGACTGAAATTAATATTGATGCATGTCTATGAACTTACAGAAACAAGACCAATTGTTACAGGACGGATTTTAACCACAACCTATATTTATTTCTAATGTATACAATTGCAGACAAGGGTAGGTTCCAGTTGAGTTGATTAACTTTGTTTCAGCTGAAACAACCTTCTTTTTTTTTTTTTTTTTTTTTCATAGATTTAGAGAATTTAAATGACTGGGTTTTATTTGTTTGTTTGAAAACGCAACTTTTGCATGGGCAGGGCTAAATAGGCTAAGAGATAAAGGGTACTGGTTTGTCCACAGGGGGCAGCAAAATGAAGACAAACTTTAAGTTCCTCACAGGAGCTTTAATGAGAAAAAATTATTGAAAAGTAATTCCTGCCGAGTGACAAAATAATTCCCATTGTATAGCTTTTTGTGGGATATTTGGTGTTTAATTTACATTAATCAGTTTTCACGATTAAAATATGTCAATAAAGGAATGTAAAAAAAATGATAAAACAAAGAGATAGTGGTTCACATTTGAAGGCATTTAATGTCACTTATGAGCGATTTTACCTTCAGCTGTCCTTAGTTTTTAAATTTTAATAACGAAAAAATAATTTTTACATTACAGAATACAGCATGGCTGCTTACTGGTCAATTTACATAAGTTGTAACGGAATTGGACAGTCTGTGCATATATGTATTTTATTTACAAGGGGTCGGCAATATAGATTCAAATGAGGTTACTCTTTTTTAATGTTTATTGTAAGAAGAGCACATATATTTCGCAAGGACTTATTCATATCTATATAATGTTCAAAGTAATGAAAAACAGTTGTGGACAGTAGCTGTTATTGACATAAATAGGTTTATATATTTTTTATCCATTTATGTTGAGACGAATAGAATTACAAGTGAGCTTAAATAAATTTGATGATACCGTTTCATTTTTTTTTTTTTCCAAATTTCTATAGCCTTTTTTTTAATTGAACATTATAATGATACGTACAAACACTACAGACGTTTGCTCAAACAATTATATATACCATAATAAATAAAAGAGACAAGGAGAAGAAGAAAAAAGCAATGGGACATACAGTATAACCTTAAAAAAAAGCTTGTTTTTAATCAGCTAAATGATTTTATGAACTCTTTTAACATCGGTGAAAGCTACCAATCGCACAAATCACAGCACTGTGCCTTTGACACTGTTGACCACACAATTCTTTTAAACAGACTTCATAATTTTATTGGCATCTCTGGCACTGTTTTTAACTGGTTTGAAGCCTATCTCACTAACATAATTTTATGTCAGCATGGGTGAACACAGATCAAAAAGTTACAGAATTAATATTGGGGTTCCCCAGGGTTCAATTTTAGGCCCAACTCTTGTCATCAGGAGGCACGGCATCAACTTTCATAGCTATGCAGATGATACACAGCTCTATATGGCCGTGTCTCCTGATGACCCAGGAATGATTGACACACTTTTTAATTGTATTTTAAATATTAAGTCATGGATGGCAGAGAACTTTTTACACCTTAACCAGGACAAAACTCAGGTTTTAGTCATTGGTACTGGACCTCAGAGAGAGAAACTGAACACCAAACTCAAAGCACTGGCTCTAAACCCATATGAGCAGGTAAAGAACCTGGGTGTGACCTTTGACTCTCACCTTAGTTTTGAGCCACATATTATAGAAATAACAAAAAAGGCTATTTATCACCTGAAAAACATTGCCAAAGTGCGTCAGTTTCTCTCTCAAGCCAATGCAGAGACACTAGTTCATGCTTTTAAAACCTGTAGAATTGACTATTGTAATGCTCTTCTTTATGGTCTCCCCAAAAATAACATCTCTCAGCTTCAGCTGCTCCAAAACTCGGCTGCTAGAATGCTGACGAAGACCAGAAAGAGAGCACATCACACCAATTTTAAAGTCTCTGCATTGGCTTCCTGTATCTTTTAGAAAAGATTTTAAGATTATTTTATTGGTTTTTAAATCTCTCAATGGTCTTGGCCCTTCTTATTTATCAGATTTGCTTTTATCATGTGAGCTAGTGAGAGCCCTCAGGTCTTCAGGTAGTGGACTTTTAATTGTACCGAATGTAAAAACTAAGACCCACGGTGAGGCAGCTTTTTATTATCACGGCCCACACCTGTGGAACACCCTGGGATCTTTTTTTTAATTTATTCTATTTGAAGTTGTTTTTATGTACAGCACTTTGTGTTACAATGTCATTGTATGAAAAGCGCTTTATAAATTAAGTCTGATTGATTGATAACCATAGACTGTATAAATACACTTCAGAAGCTAATGTGTAAATCCTCTCCAAGAAACTCATCAAAAAGGTCTACTGCCTTATTACCTTTTTTTTGCCATCAATCAATGTAAGGGTTTTTAAGTAATGTAGTTGTAAATAAACAGGGAAGTAGGGGTTGCAGTTTATGAGTGAACTCCGTCATAAGCGCATGCGCAGTAACAGCCAGAAAGTGATAGCAGAGCAGCAGGATGGATCCCCTGGCGATGATGCTACATGTAAAGACCTGATAGACGGCCAGTTCTCCACCTGAAGTAAGTCAGATTCTTAACCTGAATATACAAATAAATAAAGAGTGGTGCTTCGATGATGGTTGATCCTTAATGGTGGATCCACGTGACGTAGATATGTAGTTAGCCTGATAGCCAGTATGGCTAAATAACAAAACGCAGTCATAGTAAGACAGAGCGACAGATAAAGTGGTCTGTGGCGGAGGTAAAGACGATATTCTCCCAGTTAAAGATGCCTCGGCTGTTTCAGAGAAGACTAAACACAGTGTGTCTTATGTTCATGTAATGTAGGCTCGAAATGGGGAAAGGCTGTAAAGTTGTGGTGTGTGGCCAGGCAGCAGTGGGGAAAACTGCCATCCTGGAGCAGCTACTGTACGGAAATCACACTGCAGGTAAGTCTGACACCAGAAACTACATACATATACACTATATTCAAGAGAAATAACACCACTGACTGAAGTGACCTCTTCCTGATATGCTCACACTCTGCTCTGTACTGTCCCCTAAGGCTCAGAGTCCAATGAGACCCAGGAGGATGTGTATGTGGCCTCAGTGGAGACTGACCGAGGTGTGAAGGAGCAGCTGAGGCTTTATGACACCAAAGGCCTCCACGATGGTCAAGACCTCCCCAAACACTACTACACAGTGGCAGACGGCTTCGTGCTCGTGTACAGCGTGGACAGTGTGGAGTCTTTCAAGAAGGTGGATGTACTGAAGAAGGAAATAGACAAGTCCAGAGATAAGAAAGAGGTGTGGCTGGTTCAAAGTGTGCTTTACGTGTAATACATTACACATACACTTTTGTCTCTCCAGTGCAGAGATTATCAGGCAGCACAGTCGTAAACCAGGTGCTGCATTGAGTATTTTCAAACCTCCAAGGCATTTGGAGTATCCAGGTTTCCTGCATGTGATACATGTCTTTTTGGTGACCAGCGATGTTTTCTGCATAAATCCACATAAAGATAAATTCAGGCCCACAGCAGGCCCCAAGCAGAATTTGGCATTCAATGAATAGTTTTGGCTGCTGTTGATTCTCATGTCTGAGATTAGACAGGGAGCTTCTTTCCTACCCCATGAGTTTTATATGCTGACAACATCCCACACCCTCCTTTGAGTCCTTTGAGTAAAGCATTAGCTTCTTTGTGTTTCGTTTTTTTTCATTCGTCTTCCTGGCTTCCAACTCAAAGTGCTTTTTGCTTGCCATCTCTTTAGGGCTCCAGCAGCTCATGCCCAGCGTCTCTGCCTGATCAAAAGTTGATTGATCATTGCAGTGATGCATGCGATGTAACAAGGCCTCCTCTCTCTCCTCCGATCGACTTGGTACTCTATGCAAAAGCAAAAACAAACTTATGCAAACCTGAAGAGGCCCTCAACACAGTCGTGTTTGTATTTATAGGGAGTGGCAGCCCTGGTTCAATCTGTCTGTCATGGAGGATGAAACACAGCCAACGTGACTTGTCAAGCTTAGCAGTGACAGTATCTGCTAATTTGCGTTTGAAAGTTTTTGTATTACAAATAAGAAGTTGGACCCTCCACTCTTTTTTTAAAAGTTATTATTTTTATTTTAATAGGATAGCTTGAGAGAGACAGGAAATGTGAGGGGAGAGGGGGAATGACGAACACTAAATCATTTTGGGATCAGGAGTTGATCCTTCGGTCAGTGTAACGATGTATCCTCTGTATATGGAGCGCGCTCTCTACCAACTGAGCTAAGCCGACGCCGTAACCTCCACTCTTAACGTATCCGTATTCATTGCACTCTGTCTTTGTGAGGCTGATTTTACCTTTTGAAATGGTGTTCAATTAACAAATTAAAGGGATATTTCAGTATTTTTGAAGTGGGGTTAAAAGAGTTGTATGTCCCCAGTAAATGTAGTAGCCAATGAGGAACTGCAGCGAGAAACAGCTCGCTATAGGCTACAGTTTCTGTAGACAGGATCAAATCTGCCATGTAGTTTAGCTCATTTTGAAAGACTCATACCCGAGCTCTCATCTTGACATAAGTGTACGCTCTACCGAAAAACATTTTCAGCATGATACTTTGCCACCATGAAGTCGGTTTGTTTTTGCACTATTTGCAGACGGAACACAGACGTGCTATTCCGCCTGCAGTGCACTGATCTGCTGACCTGGGCAGTTTCTTATTTTATTTTATTCTATTTTATTTTATTTTATTTCATTTCATTTCATTTTATTTTACCCTTGTCATTGCTATTATTACTGTTATTATATTTTTTAACTATGTTAATACATTGTTGTATTCCCCTGTCCCGTGTTGTAAGCTGCTGTAACAAAATAAATTTCCCCCAACGGGGGACAAATAAAGTATATCTTATCTTAGGTTCAGGTTCAGGTTACTTTATTTGTACCCGTAGGTAAACTTGTTTTGCAGCCAGTGAGATGTTAGGTCGATACAAAATTACAAGATAGACTTCAGACAGAACAATCTACTTAATGTGCAAAACATACAAAAAAAATATCCTAAAACTAATCTAACACTAAAAATGGTAAAATGAATCTTATCTTATCTTATTACGTGGGCCTAGCTGACCGGCATCCATTGTGGCTCGTACAATTACTAGTAACATAGAACTCATACAACCCCACTTCAAAAAAGCTGAAATATCCCTTTTAATGTGTGAATCAATCAATCTTTATTTATATAGCGCCAAATCACAGCAAATGTTATCCTCAGACTCTTTCCAAACAGAGCAGGTCTAGACCGTACTCTATGTTCTATTATTAACAAAGACCCAACACGACAGGATAAGATCCAGTCCCATCTTACAGACAGGACTCAGTCTGATCTCATCTTAATCCACCATGAGCAGAGCACTTTGCAGCATTTAGCAAGTTACAGTGGCAAGGACAAACTTCCTTTAACAGGCAGAAACCTCCAGCAGGACCAGACTCATGTTAGACACACATCTGCTGAGACCGTGTTGGAGAGAGGGATAGAGGGAGATGAAGAGAGGGAGAGAGATGATAGTGGTGAGACATAATAAATATATACGGAACAACAACAGGGTGAGCCTTTTCCGGCTTCAAAGCAAGGCTGTTAAATATAAATCAATGATGCATAATTAATATTCATTAATGTTCCTCTTACAGTAAACTGAATGATGTATCTTGGGTTTAATGGATTTTAAATGTTAAAGCTGGATCTGTTTCGTGCATGAGAGCATGTTTTTTTGTGTCCTCAGGTGACGGTTATAGTTCTGGGGAACAAGACAGACCTGCGGGAGCGTCGTCAGGTGGACCAGGAGGTGGCGCAGCAGTGGGCTCGAGGAGAGAAGGTGAAGCTTTGGGAGGTGAGCGTCACCGAAAGAAACACCCTCATCGAACCGTTCACCCAGCTGACCAGCCGCCTCACGCAGCCTCAGAGCAAGTCTTCCTTCCCTCTGCCGGGACGCAAAAGCAAAGGCACCCCCTCCAATGACATCTGAAGCTCTGAAGAAACCCTCATACAAACACATACATACACATACTCCTCTCTGCTTCTGTTAGCAGGCTGCGTTCACCTCACATGGGTATAACCAGATGGACAACATGAATTTATCTTTATATTTATCTTTGCTTAAAGCGTTCTGCCAGTATTGACCACTTTTTGCACAATCTAAGATTCCCTCAGGCACGCTTAGAAAATGTATGTTTTTCTGCTTTCCACTGAGAGTTGGATGAGAGCATTGACATTGTGTCTGTATGCTGGTGGCAAAGATGAAGTCAGGGTGTAGTTCACCAAGCTCTGCATGGAGTCAGGAAGAAGTGAGACACAGCCTGGCTCAAGGGGAAGTCAAAATGATGCCTACAGGCACAAACAAAGCCTGTGTATCCAAATCTGATTTGCTTATTCTGCTGTCACACAGAAATTAAGGAACATTTGTATGCTTTAATGTGCAACAACTTCCCCAAAACAACAGGTTATCCACCTGCCCTAAACTTCTGTTCAATATCTCCGGTGTAGTGCAAGCTGCAGGTACAGTCAGTGAGCATAGGTGCTCTTCTTGTAGTCTGAGCAGACATGAGAGGACCAAACCTGGCAACCTCACTGTGAAGTCTTCTGGAAGTCGTGCCAAGCCTCTTTTTTCTGCGTGTTGCTTGTTTTTATTTTGTCAGGATAGAACATGAAAGTACCAGAGGAAGAAATGTGTCCAAACTGCTTCTGTGTCAAATTTTCTGAAGTTGTCAGTTTTGGTTCTTTCATGTCTGCAGAGAGACCAAAACTAAAACCTCTGTTCACCAACTGTATCATTACAACCTTGTGCCATGGCCGTGCAGAAGTCTTGGGTGGATAGATGAACTGTTGCTTGTAGAGCTAGTAGGCTAATTTCCCTCCAGTGTTTATGTCGAGCTGTGATAACCACATCCTGACTCTCGCTCTGAGCTTCACACACAGACATGAGATTGACATTTGTATCTCCGTCCTAGTTGTACCTGATCACCCACATTTCGAGGAACTGAATCAGTTTTCTGTTGAGGGCTTGACACTTCAGCGTTTCTTACATCTCCTTTGATGAGAAACCCTTAAAAAAAAGAAGCTTTTGAAACACCTTCATAGACGTACCAAAGATTTGAGACGACCCAAACACAGAATATTTAGATTGTGAAATAACTCAGATGTTTTTCTTCCATTTCAACTCAAATGCGTTCATCATTTCAAGGTATAAGTTGGGTTTATGTTTTAGCATCTTACAAAACTCTTCCCCAGTGATCCCAATCAAAAGAAACTAAAGATATACTGGGGAAAAGTCGACATAAAGTCTGTCTTAAACTAAGGCTCAACATTTACATATTTTGGAGTCTAAAGTTACTTGGAGACAAAAAAGTTGTGGAGCTGCTCCTACTTCAGCCAACAGCTGTGAAACTGGCAGTGATGACTGCAACATAACTCTTGTGGGTAAATGCACCAGATCAAAGTACGCCCTCTAAAAGTTCTTGTTGTTGTCACTGACCGGCTCTGATTGTTAGTCAAAGTGTCTGACAACATTAAAGAAAGGACCCTTACAGAGGTGATCCTGTTACATGAAGAGTGAGATGATTGTTTGAACCCAGAAACAGCCGTTACAACTCTTCAGAGCCACCAGACTCCTCTGTGAAAATCAGTGATTTTACAATGCAGAATGCAGGAGTTGCTGTTTCACCGCTGCCTAGATTGGTTAGTTAGTTTGTGTTTTTTTGTGTGACATAAATATTGTAAAATTGTTGGTTTACTCCAACACAATGTTTCTGTATCATGAAATAACACAATCAAACATACAGATCAAGTCAGTGGTAGACCAGCAACTCCTGCATCCTGCACGGTATAATCACAGTCTGACAGTGTAGTGTGGTGGCTTTGAAGAGAGAGGTGTGACAGCTGTTTCTGCTTTAATATAAGAAACATTTCCAAATCAGCAAGGTTCATCTATGGATGGATAAATCCTGTGTTGTTGTCAGACACTTGGAAGAACAATCTGAGGCTGTCAGCGGCAAAAACAAGAATTTTAATCAGACGTCCTTCAATGTGGGGTATATTCCAACAAGGATTGCTTTGCAGCCATTAAAGCTGTTTTGTGGCTGCTAGATGAAGAAATAACCGGAGTAATTCCAACACTTTATTTGTATTTATTTTATATTTAGATCCCAAAATATGAAAGGGAAAAAAACAGCATTTACATGGTCTTATTTTGGCACTTGAAGCCTGCTGTTTGGTTTCTGTGAATTGTTTTTTTTGTAGAATTTGAGCCTCATTTCTTACATCAAATATTGATCTGTCATTTTTTCAGCCTACATACTGGCATGTTATTGTTATTTTAAATCACACTGCAGGAACTGTGTAGTAAGCTCTGTCAGTTAACCTTTTCCCTCTGCAGTCTAATTACAAACAGGAACCTGGATGTGTCATGTTATTTCCCTTGTGAAGTGAATGCAGCATGAATCTTCGGTCCTCCTGCAGGACTCAGCTCGCCTTCGTCCAGCCCATCTCATGTACTAAGTATGGCCTGGCAGCAATAACATTCATGGTACTGCCTTCAATGTGATGTAAGGTTTCATTAGGTTTAGTCTTGCGTTAGTTGCACTCTGGTGTCGTCCAGCCCGTGTTATGAAACGGCGCTGCTAGGTAAAGCTGTGTGTTAGCCTTTCTAACAGTAGAAATGTCCGTGTTGAGAGGAAATATTTATTTTTTAACTAATTTATTTTTGTCACTTTAATGAGCCACATTCCTTGACTTGTGAAAATGTTGAATCAATGTGAAGGATGATCTGTGCTGTTTTCTGTGTCCTTAATGTTTCAAAGTAATAACATCCAAAGGAAACTTGTGGTATGTTAGAACCTGGGCCAGACTTTTACAGGAGTAGTGGGGACAAAAGTTTGAGGAGTGAGCAGCACGACAGGCTGTAACGGCTGCTGTGTAATCAATGGAGACAAATGTGCTCTATCAAAATTCGTCCACTGAAAGTGCTTGTTTTTCCCACTGAGAGGCTCTTATTGATTATCTAGGTGTCTCTCAAAATTACAGGAAGAATCCCTATCAAGAGAAACATTTAGATGCTATTTTTTACCCACAGACAACCCATTCACTGCTGTCTCCAAAGCCTCCAGACTCCATTGTAGGAAACAGTCATTGAATCTAACAGAATACGGGAGTTGCTGCTCTACCGCTGCCTCAATCGGTTAGTTGGTTTGTGTTTTTCTGTGTTACAAAAATATTGTGAAATGGCTGGATCAATGACGCAATGTTTTTGTAACATGAAATAACCCAATCAAACTTAGCGATCAAGTCAGTGGTAGACCAGCAACTCCTGTTTTATGTATGGTAAAATGAATGTTCTGTCGATGGGGTCTGGTGGCTTTGAAGAGAGCGTTAAAACAGCTTCAATAAAAAAAACATATAAAGAACATTTTGTAGGGAGGACTCCTGTAACACTTACAAGAACAATCTGAGCTTCTGAAGCTGGAAACACACTCATATCCAGCCACCAGACTCCATTGACACAAACATCAACTCTATCTTGGAGAATATGTGATTTGCAAGTCCACTGCTGCCTCTTCTGGTTGGTTTCTTTGTGTTACTGTGTGACTTTGGCGGTCAAAACTATTTCTACATCACACAATAACACAAAGGAACTGACCAATGGAGGCAAGAGTAGACCAGCAGCTCCCATGTCCTGCAAGGTAAAATCAGTGTTTTTGTCAGTGGAGTCTCGTGGCTTTGATTCTGCTGTGTAAAATTTCAAACAAAATCAGGGATCCTTTCTGTAGGGTTGCCAGACACGTGGAGTAACAATCTGAGCCTGTCAGAGGCCAAAACAAGACAACATTTAGTGAACGTGCTTTGGTTTTGTGCACCTGCCAACAATGATTACGCTGCAGCTTTTATAGCCTGTTGCAGAGCTGCTAGCTTAAAAAAGTGAACTAAAACTGTAAAAGTAGGGAGCAGGTTCAAAAATACTTGAATTCCCTTTGATCTGCTGCTAGTAAACAGAGTTCCTGAAAGCACTCTGTGTCATGCTAACCTTTTATGATTCTCTGCTCTGTAACTCCGTCTTAAGATGCACTGAATAAAATGTAGCCTCTTCATATTTACTCGTCTGAACGTGTCACTTTTCTTCCTCCTGAGGATGATCACAGATATTTAAAGGTGTTACAAATGATCACACACAGTCAGCTGCTTCAGTTGGTCATGTTTAATTCGTAAGGGAGGAACAGAACAGCTTTTCATCAGCACAGAACACAAATCACAACCAATATCCATCCATATCTAAACATGTCTACATGTGTGAACACCTTTTCAAAGAGCGGGAGTCTGAGGGGGAAGCAAACACCAACTGCAACTGAATACATGTGAGAGTTTACACCGACTGGGAATCATGCTGTGACACGTTTCATCATCTAGCAGTTTAGTATTAACGTCCATCTTCAAGCACAAGCTAAAAATCCAAAGAGAAAAACTAAATGCATTATTGCCAGGTGTGATTATAGTTGGGCCGCAGATAACTTAAAAAATACAATAAACAACAAAATGTCAGGAGTTAAGACTTCTTCAATTCCCAGATAAAAATCCACCCGCCCCTCTACCTGCCCCGCCTCCGCTGGGGGCCACGCCCCCTCCCCGAGTCGACCCTCCCTCACATCCCCGAGTCGTCCAACCAGCAGCAGCTCCTCTGGTGATTATGTGGCGTAGCGTTTGGTCCACTGTTTGGCTATCCTGTCGTGTTCAGGTCTGTTTGTTGTGTACTGTGTGGCGATGCTTCCAACCAGAGGGTCAGCTGTCAACACAAACAAAACAAAACATCAGTGTTTCTGTGTGTTTGTGATTTACTCATTTACATGTGCAGCTCAAAAAATATACACTTTATGAACACGTTTTTGTCTTTCATTATTCAAAATATTAACTTTCAGTTATTCTATACTCATTGCATATAAAGTGAAATATTTAAAGACTTTTTGTTTAATTTGAATGATTTTGGCTTACAGCTCATGGAAATCAGAAATCCAGTATAGCTAATCAATCAAGACAAGTGATTTAAAATACAAGAAGGTCCAAACTCTGAAAAGAACACATCTACCACTGTACATGTCATAAGTAGATCTACACACATACTCTACAGAGAAACACACACAAACAGAGATATGCTCCTATGCATCGATGAGGTGAAGCCTTTAATGTTGGTCTAAATCCACTCCTGTAGCTGTTTTCAAAGCTTATAAAAAGCTCTGTTTCATTCAGTCCTTTCTCTATGATCACTTTGAAATGTTTTGTCATTACTAGACCTTCACGTGCCGCTCATTTAACGTAGAAATTGATTTTTGGAAGGAGAAAATCTAATTTAGACAGAAGAGAGGAGAGGGGGCGAGCATGCAGCTTGGGGAGGAGAGGGGGGCAAGGTTAAGGCTAGTAATTTTCACTTAATAAGGCACCAAATAGAGCACAAATAACCATCTACAGATGAGGTGAAGTGGTAGATCTACTAGTCTTGACAGCACCACTTGATATTAATTCCCTGATCTGGGCCATTACTAAATTGATTCCATGTGAGAGCTGCTACGAGAAATGAATGACTAATTATCACCCCAGATGGCTGCTGTTACTCAGCTTGATGAATCAGTGCATACCTAATATTTCTGCTTACTGTTATGTCATCTCTTTGGTCCTTACATAAAGCCTATACAATCTACAGTTTATCCAAGTTGTGCAAATGATCTTCAATCTATTATAGTGTTTAAATCTAGATCAGTATAATCAGGAGTATGCAGACAAGAGTGTAGCAGGACAGTTTGCACAGAAGGGACACAGATGTGATCAACAAACGTCCAGTCTGATGACACCAAAGATGGACGCTCTGACTTTCTGCTGCATAATCATAAAAGCTCTTTTTGTTTTACTCCTTACATTTAAGACTGATTTAAACAGGACTTAGTGTGTGGATGTGTGCGTGTGTGCCTGCTGCAGCTCTCACCAGGGTTGCAGTCAGTGAGCAGGGAGCAGATGGACAGCAGGACCTTGGAGATGGTGAGGGCAGGACTCCAGTTGTCCTTCAGGATGTCCAGACAGATCACCCCCTGACTGTTGATGTTACAGTGGTAGATCCTCGTTCGAAACGTCACCTGAACACACACAGGCAGAGGACAGAAGAGACTTAACTCCAGAGCTTTAAAACTTTCTCTTTAATATTGTAAGCCTTGCTGAGAAATGTAGCTGTCTCATCAAGCCTCAGGTCAGGAAATTGACTTAGTCCATTTCTAACCTTGGTTTATTTATTAATTTCTACATCTATCATCATAAATGCTCCTGGAGAAAGAAGAGAGTTGGAAGTACAGCTCTGAGGGATCCTGTGTTTATTAAGAGGCTGTAACAGGAAGCATGAGCTGCATTACAAAGAGCAAGGGCTCCCTCTAATGGAGAACACAGAAGTAACACCTTTGAAATGGAGCCCTGTGTGAGAGGATCTACAGCACAGATTCTGCAGGGTGCTAACAGCCGCGCAGGACTCACCTTGGGTGGTTTGAAGGGGTAGTCTGGTGTGAAGGCGATGTCCAGGAAGAAGACTCCTCCCTCGTACACGGAGCCGGGAGGGCCCAGAATGGTCGACCTCCACTCATAGATGTTGTCTCCTTTAGGACCAGCACTGAAAGAATAAACACATTTAACTCTGGGTTAGCTTCAGATGCATGAAAAGCAGAAAGTGGCTGTCCAGGCTATGACAATCCCCTTTCTGGATTATTACTTATTTATGCCGTTGTTGTATCAAAGGTGCTTTTCTTTAATCTGTGGCTGTCATTGGGGTGTAACAAGCCTGGAATACTGGTGAGTAATCAGGCTGCTTTGGAGGTTTTTTGTTCGGTTTCATTTGTTTCTGTTTCATTCACAGGCGACAAAATGAACACATCATCAGCACTGATAATGGTACAGCAATCTGCCAGAGCCATGCAGGAAACAAGAGAGATAAAAAAGACGGCATCTTGTGCCAATAATACACATTTATTTTGAAGAGAAGGACTCTGAGAAAGAGAAGCATTTTGACTATTTATGACCAGAGAGAGAGAGAGAGGAAAAAGGAAAAGGAGAGAAGAGGGCAATAAATAACGAGAGCAACTTACAGCAGTCTGGAGCTGTGAGGTAGTCAGACATAATAACTTAAATAAATGACAAGTGTATAAATAAAGCAAATAAAAATGTCCCTTCAGTTTACTATTCAAACTAAATCAGGTGTCAGAGGTCTCATATATAGAGTGGTCTGATTTTGTCTAGTTTTGAATTTAAAGATACAGTAACCTTTTCCATTCCCATGAATCTGGACGGTCGTCGTCTCAGTTTCAGGATTCTTTAAAGTGTTTACTCAGCTCTAACTTTGCCTGTTTTTGTTACAGGCTCAGGTAGCATCAAAGCGTACATCCACGTTACAGAAGAGATCCTCAAAGATAGACCACATTAAACAGGTACGTTTCTTTAAGTTTACTTTGAGGAAGGGCTTTTCTGCAGAGAGAGAGAAAGAGGGGAATGACCAAGCAGCAACCTCCAGCCGTGAGAATTGAAACCAATGTGGAAGTGTATAAAACTGAAGTTTCTTGAGTGTCCACTTGAGGCTGGCTGCAGAAACACCAGAAACCTCATACACACATTCAGAGAAGACGATCTTTACAGCAGAAATAAATGTGGGAATTTTTCCATGAGAGGCACAGCTGACTTGATTGACAGGCGGGGTCCCTATAGCTGTTAGCGAGGAGGCTCAAAGCCCGCCTCTTTACCTCACACTCGCTCGACAGAAGATAGGTTGAGTTCAGCATTTCAAATATGGTTCCCACAAACGATTGGTTCCAAAACAGCTCTTAAGAAACAGATGGGTGACATCATGGATAGTAAGTCCATTTATTACACAACGTATGGGAATGAAATGGGGAAGAGGGGCTCAGGCTGGAATCAATCCTGAGAACAGCCTCTTTACATGGGGTGCACTCTTTAACCACTGGGCCAAACCAAGCGCATCGAGTTAACTTGTTGTAACACACGCACAAAACTCATAAAAAATGTTTGTGTTCAGCTGCATGTGTGAATGCAAACAGACAAAATGTTAGCGCCAACTTCACCCAGACTTTGGTCTGCCATTACTCTGGTAAAAATTCTTCAGGAATCAGGGTGAGCTGATGTGGGAATGCAGCAGATCATATTCAGGGAGGTTCACCATGAGCATGCAGGCGGGAGGTGATGATGTTTGTGTTATGTAACCAGTCCTCTGTCAAGTTCTGCTGCTTTGGGATGCAGATTTGGCCTGGTGGTCAAGTCGCACACTCATACAGAGGGCAACCAGGTTTGAATCCAGCCTGCATTTAATTCCCTTGCTCTCTCTCCTGGTTTCCTGCTCTGTCCACTGTCCCATGCTCTCTAAATAAAGGTGTATCGAATGAATTAATAAATGATAGATAAGATTATAAATGTTTTATCATTACAAACAGAGATGTTCTTTGAGCAAAAATATGGAAAAGTAAAGCGCTGACAATTTTCAGGAGTGCACACTTGCATCAATATGTGTCTGCATTGAATTAGTTAAAGGTGACATATCACGCTTTTTTAATCAATATACAATGGTCTAAGAGGTCCCCAAAACATGTCTTTTTGAAATCAGATGTTGGCATGCCTGAAAAGCCCTCTTCTTCAGCCCTCCTCAGAACACTCTGTTTTCCCTCTGACCACGCCCCCTCAGGAAGTGGATGTGGCCTCGGCTCTCCAGCACGTTGGTCTAATGTTTACATGTAGGCTGAATATACACGGCTGCTCACAGATCGGGTTACTTCAACCCTCTGAATCTGATCCAGAATCTGATCCTGACGGAGAGGCGCCTGTAGCAGGACCTTTCTGAAGGATTGGTCACAGATTTAGTGTTTCATTTGTCAGTATGTGGACGTGTGTCTTGGTACACAGCTACAGCTACGACATGTAGCTATGTGGCTATGCTAACTAGCGCTAGCACTTATCCATGATAAATAAAAATCATCCACTAGATCTTCAAATCTGCAGATGTGGGGAGTAAAACCGACCTCTGCCAGAAAGGCAGCAGGACCTTTTCTGAAGGATTGGTCACAGATTCTGTGTTTCTTGTTGTTTTATTTGTCAGTATGTTGACGTGTGTCTTGCTACACAGCTACAGCTACGACATGTAGCTACGAACACGTAGCTATGTAGCTATGCTAACTAGCGCTAGCACTTTTCCATGACAAATCATCCACTAGATCTTCAAATCTGCAGACGTGGGGAGTAAAACCGACCTTTGTGTTTATTAAGACAGCCTACAACTAGCATGCCTCCCTCCTAAGCTCCTTGTTAACACGCATTTGTGCAGGTAATGAAAAACAGAGGAGAAGTTGAGTTGTATTTTATACAGTCTATGGGCTGAACAAGCTCCAAGCTCTGACTCCGTGACAGACCGGATATTGTTGTTACGTAACAAAAACACGGAAGTCTGAAACGGCTCGTTTCACACACATTTACAGAAAGGTGTAGAAATCAAAACAGGGACAGAATGGATTTTTTTCATTCTCGGGGGGTTTGTAGACATGCCAGGGACACATATTTCAGGTAGAGAACCATTAAAAAGTTGATTTTGCATGATATGTCACCTTTAAACTATGTAGTAGAGCTGGACCCTGTCTGCACCAGTTGATAGTTCAGCTTCTGTCTCTGGTTCCTCATAAAAGGGGCCGAGCTGAGCGGGATCCCCCAAGGCTAACACACTTATCTTTTTGGTCCAAAGGTTAATTCTGTTGTTCCACTTCTGCTTGATGACTAAAAGGCCATAAAATGAGACTCTTTCTAATGACATGCAGCCAGAAATCCAATCCCTGTCTTCTCATTGGTAATTCATTAAAACAACAGAGAAGTTGCCCGTGTGTGAGTCATTATGCCAACACAGTGGGAAGTGATACAAAGAAAAAGATCAACAGGACTTTTTTCCTGAAGAGAGGAAGGCCTCAACACAAGAGCCTGGAATCATCAGCAGCAGAGTCAACATCAGCGTCTGTCGGAGCGTTAATGCTGGAGATGTTTTCACATAATTGACTGCTTGATGAAGCGCTCCAAACGACGCTCTTCACTTTGCCATTTCATTTTAAGATAAGTAGAGCTCTTGACGCGTGTTTGACTGATGGAAATAAAAGCCTTGTTCACTTAGAATACAACATGCAAACTTCAGTTTACAGTGATCCGTTTACACTCTGAAATCATCTGAATACTTCAAATAAACTAACACGAATAATCCATTATTCAGACGCAGCAACACACAGACTCATTCCCTGCACAGAGCTGATTTGCAGCAGCAGTTACTTTGCTCTCTGCACAGAGCAGCCTCTGCATGCTGTCTGTCCTGAGAAGTGACAGGAGAGGTAAATGTCAGCGTTAATCTCACTTTGAGGGACAAACTCTGTGTGCACTTTATCACCACGGGGAGAGGCGGCAGGAATACGAGCACAGAGAGATGAAAAGATACAGAAAACAAACCAGTCAGGGAAAAACCTCACAGAAAACACATCTATCAGAATGTGTGTTCATCTTTAAAGGGCTCTCATTGTCTGAGGGGACGGTTGTACCTTCAAATCTAGGTCTTAATGTAACAAAGTTTAGAGTTTACACTTTTAACACTTGAAAAAAGCTACAGTTGTTTGCTTCTGTCTACAGCTGTGAAAATATAAATATTCTCTCTTCTTTCTCATGTTTTTCTTTCTTTTTCCTCTCGTCTGCATATATATTTCTGGTTTGTGTCATGTTTGTCACAAACTGTCAAATATTAATGCAATTTATTCTTGCAGCAAAAGAAAAGAAAGAAAACATTTTTCTTCTGTGCTTGTGACTGTGTGCATGCGACTATCACCTTCCCTCTAAGAACTCTGGCCTATCTTTTATTGACAGCTAATATCATGTTCTGTAAAAGAGGGCGTGCACACCTAGGTGGGCCAAAAAAATAATAAGAGAAAGTGAAAGAAAGATTACATAAGGATATACAAAGGGGCAGGGAAAGAGAAGGAGAGAGACCTAAGACACTTAGATGGAGAGGGACCATCTCACCATGATGCCAAAAAAAAACTCTGTGTGGTGATACTAATGATTAAGCAACCCTTAGTGTCCACAATCATTACTGAAGCTTGGGTCGCAGAGGGTTGCCGCCGTGCTGTGTTCTATTTGTGTAACAAGACCACCACTGGTGCAGATGAAACCACTTGGGTCAGATCAGCCGAGTGGTTCGGCCCGGCACCTGGGCCGCGAGAGCAGTCAGACCGAAGGACCCAACCCGCTGCGGGAGACCCAGGCCAGGGGACAAGCCAAGGACCCAGACCGGAAGCAAACACGTACCGCCGGAGCACCCAGGGCGACCCCCAGGTCACCCAGCAGGAGGAAAGGGGGGCGAGGGGGGAGAGATCCCGCAGCCCCCCCAAGGAACACCTCCACAACACCGCCCCCACAGCCCCCCAAGACAGAGTCAAAGGAGCCACCAGGGCCGAGGGGGCCCAGCACCAGGAGCAGACAGCCAGGCAGCCGGGCAGGACCAGAGCCTGCCAACCGGCGCGCCGGAGCGGGGGGAGGGCGGAGGCGGCAGGGCCAATCCCCCCCGCCCCCCCCAGCCACGCCCCCCACTCTCTCACATTTTTCTAACCATTGCTTTTAATAATATTCTTTATTTTTCAACTTTTATGTTTTGTCTTTCGTAGTATTAAAACTTCTGTACTACTTTATGCTTCGTCTCTACGTTCAGTGTTTCTGGTTAGGAGGGCCTCTCCAAAAGCCCTAAAGGGTGTTTTCGGGTCCTCCTTTACGTTTCTTGTAAAGTTAGAGGTTAGCCACCCTTGAATTTATCTCTCAAGTCTGTTTCATCCATAGACTGTATGGTGCATGAACGTACCCTCAGTGACGTCAGCCATTGGTTTCTAAAGTAGAGTTTTAAAGCCTATCGTTGGTGGACGCCATGTTGGAAAAGCTGACTCAGCCTAACTTTAGGTCGACCTAACAAGAGGCTAAGAGGTGGAGTTTAGGCAGGCCTTAAGTTTGCCTCTAAATATGTTTAAAAAATTACATGGGTAAATGTTTTGAAATGCCAGAACAAGCTTTTAATAATTGCCAAAACTAAAAGTGCAACATATCCATGTTAAATGTATTAGCCACAGTGTTCTACCTAAATGCATCTGCAGAGAAATGGAAACACTACCAGGTTCTTTAGAGAGATGCAGTTTATTTACACTTGGTAACCTGCATCTGGTCGCACCACGAGGCCTCCTGTACGACCTGCCACTGTGCCGAGAATAGATATCGTATCGCTTCCCTCTGAGTCAACCAGACTGAGGTTTCTGTCGCCTGACAACAGAGGCGTCTCACATCCACAGATGAGCCACACAGAGCGCCGGGCTTCCTCCCCGCCTGCCTCCAGCACACACAAAGACCTCCCAGTGCTTTGTGTGAGGCAGACATACACCATGCTATCACTGTTGTCACTCACTCTAACATCAGGGGGGCTTCTTCTACGTCCTCCGTATACATCCGCTCCGCCAGAAGAGTGCTGACATTTCAGACGTTTTATTTTTTCTGCGCCGTTAACCTTTCAGGGAGGAACATGATGGTTTGCCCAAAACTGTCTGCAGCAGCGCAGGAGAGGAGAACGGAGGAACCAGCTGACAGAATTCATCTGCAGCGGATAAGATGAGCTACAACTTTGTACAACACTGGATTATAACAACAGGACAAGTGAAAGTGAGAGTGCTTTGATTCTGACAGAATAGAGACAGATTTACTGCTACGGTTTTCAGGTCAGAAATCACTTCCTCAGACACCCGATTAAAGTGTGCCATGGTCAACCTCTATCAGTCACAGGAATACTTCTCCTTCATTGTGACTTTCAAGTACTGATGTAATCTGGAGAACTTGAGATTAGGGATTCACCGATCCGATCCTGGTATCGGATATCGGCTAGATCGGACTCAAAAAGCTAGATCGGATATCAGTGACAAGGGGCCGATATATAGTGCAGAAACCATACGGCAGATCCATTCATCTCAGGTCCATGCTTTTCTGTGTTTACAACAGCCATGTGTGTTTTCTGTGGGAAACACTACATTTACATATTTTTTATTTTCTCATTTGAAGCAGTTTTTTTTATACAGAATATGTAATTCCTCTTATCCACTACTGAGGGTTTACAGTTGAATTGTAATATCTGTTGGTTAGGAAGATTAACTCACCAAACTGCTGGTATATATTTATAATCTCTTGAGTAATGATACTGTCAGTTTAAAAATGTTTATTTTATTTCGGTTTACAAAGTCAGAAAAGCCTGAAGTTGCCAAAACATGATTCTATCCTCACATTGAGGAATAGAGATTGTTAAATCAATACCGGGATCAGATCGGCTAGTATCGCTATCGGCAGATACCAAAGCCCAGGTATCGATATCGGTATCGGGACCTAAAAAGTAGGATCAGTGCATCCCTACTTGAGATGGCAGCTTCCAGTCATCTGTCACGTCACGTCACGTGACTTTCCTCAACTCAGCTTTAGTACGGCTGTGTCCGTGAAATAACGACGTGAAGGCAACAAGACTTTGCTCATGAAGTAGGTGATGACAAACTCAACAGAACTATCTAGTGGACTGAAGAAGCTATTGATTTTATGATAAAAACACAGATACTTGGTGGCCCTGAATCAATACTAGGGGTGCAACGGATCAAAAAACTCACGGTTCAGATCGGATCACGGATTTGAGTCACGGATCAGATCATTTTTCGGATCAGCAAAAAAAAGAAAAAAAGAAAAGACAAATACAACTTTGTCCATTTATTTTGTAAAACACTTTGCCCATTAAATAAAAACAACATTCAACTCAAAATGTACTGCATGTGCAAAGCACACTATCTGTGGGCCCAGTCCTGCCTCATTCACTGCATTTCATGGCATGGCAAGTGAAGGAGCAGAGGAACTTCAAAAGTTTCACTCCATTCTTCTTTCATTTGTTGATTTTCACCGTCCACTTTTCTTTGAGATGCAAACTGTGAACACACCGTTTTTGTGCATTCTAGGGTCCTACAGCTGGCAAAGTGCCAATATGCAAACTGCTCCATAAACAAAAGTGAAAGTTAAAAATTGCACTCGCAGCAGTGGACTTTAAGTGACCCAGTAACAGCCTGCCTGCGTATCGTTGACATGGAGAAAAGTCCCGGTAAACACGCGGTGACCCGACCAAAACACAGAGTGAAGGAATAACAGTTAGGGGACCACAAATAGGCGGCCGGAATTTCATAACGTGGTTCAAGCACATTCAGCATTCACTGTATTTCACAGGGAAACCAAAATGCTCCCACACGTGACAGAACAGATGCAGGAGGGTTTTCAAGTTCCTCTGCTCCTTCACTTGACATGACTACCGTTGCACTTGACGAGTGAGTGTAGATTGAACATGTGGTCATCACGTGAACACACAACTTTTTTTTTCATCAACTGATCCGCGGACCACGTCCGTGCCGAACCGTGGAGAGCTATCCGTACAGATCACGGATCAACGATGATCCGTTGCACCACTAATCAATATGATATACCCATGTAAAAGACGCTGACACTGTGCTGCGTAGATTCTTTTCCCCATCTCTAAAAATGATCCAACGCCGTTAAGAGATGCACAAATTGTGTATAATGTGTTTCAATGAACGACTGACATATCCAAACGTGTTTTAACCAGGCTGTGAACATGTTGCGTTAATTTAACACAGGACCTAATGGGAGTTCCTTTGCTTTTGCAGCCAGCCTCAAGTGGACACTCAGGGAACTGCTGGTTTTGACATTTACACATTTGCCTCTTTTTTCCAACACTGCAGGTTGCAGCTTGGATCATTCGTAAATACGGAGTAATACTACCACACCGCAGACACTTTCTTTCACATTAGAAGAACATAAATACGAATCAGAGTTTGACTTCTTCTTCTGCCCAATAAAAACCTCCTCTCTCCCTCATCAGCGAGGTATGCAGACATTTCTTTGTTACATCAGTGCATCCCTCACATTCTCAGGGCTCCTGTCAGTCATGTGCTCTTCATCCCAATGTTTCCGCTCCATCGGTGAAGCTGTCACCGATGGAGGGATATAAATGTATCGTTAGTTTTACTGTCAGTGTTAAATCCTCACTTGTAATCAAAACACACAGAATGCAACATCTCTGTGAATCTTCTCCTCTCTGTGTAAAACAAACCTCTCGTCTCTCATGTTTAAACGAATCTACTTTTCTCCATCTCCACACTTTGTTTTGTTTCAAACCTCTGCAGTGACTCATCTCCTCGTAAAAGACCTCAACACACTCTGCATCTGCACACACTGGGCTCCCTCTTTAATCACCACTACCTGCTCACAATGGTGTTGTGATGACGAGAAGAAACACTGTAATGAGCTGCCTGACAGAGGCACCGTAATAACTTCACCAGAGAGCAGAGGAGGCTCTGTGCTGCTGCACACACACCCTGACAATTTAGCACAATAGCAATCAGCCTGTAAAGTTCTCTCTGAGCTTCATGAGGACGGAGAGAGATGAGTATATTTCTCTACAGAGAGAAGCCTGATCTCTCTCTCTGCTCTTCTTAAAACAGTTATATTAATATAATATGTTATTAGGCACGGGTAGAAAAACAGTCTTATAAAAACACTCAACTCAATTAACTTGACTTAATGTTGAAGTCCCCACCAGACAAATCAAGAAGAAGCTGCAATTTTCACTGAACTACTGTGTCAGAGAGACGTAATGAACTCAAAAAGGATCACTTTTCTATCCTTAGATAAATAACAATTCAACATTTCAGTAGTTTTACTGTTTTAGAATCACAGTCTGCTCTTTTTGGAGGAGAAGAGACCTCTGTTGATAATTTAGCTGGCAGTAAAATCTGTGTGAGTAACGAATTCCACCAGATCAGTGCCATCCGTCTCTGATCTGTCAAAGCACCGGATCTGATAGGCTTCTATTCTAGTCAATGTGTTAACTTCCACTGGATCCGCTCCGTTGCGTTCCGGCTGCATCTCTGATCCGGCAGGTTGGAGCCCTCCGGATCAGATACACAAGACTTCTATTTTAGCTGGATGCTGGAGCACGACGCATCAATCTCAACATGCTCTGTTGAGATTGATGTGGAGCGGGACAGGAAGTCAGGTTTCACCAAAACAAAATGAAAACATCCGGTTAATTTTCAGAATAAAACACTGCGTTATCACCAGATCATATTTCACTTAACTACAACAACAAACCGTCATGAGGAGCGGAGCCAGGCCTGGAGTCAACAGGTCAGAGGTTTTCAGAGGACCAGAAAGACAACATGGATGAGGAGAGGAGGAGGAGAATCCTTGGTTCAGTGATTACCATAGGAGACAGACCGGACACAGATCCATCTCTGATAAGGGTTAACTTAAAAGTTTATAACCTGCGGTGCATCAGGGCTGCAAAAAACTGAAGTGTGTTTTTCTGTCCTTATTAATTATTTAAGCCTTCATTGATGCATTATACCATCTTGTATTTGGATCATTATCTCTATTATCTGCTTTGAAATCAAACCCCCTCACTTCTTTTATCACACTGTGCCCAGCCCTGACACAGACTGTCACACCTGCACGGAGAAGTAGAGTAGACAAACATCAATCATGTCTGACAATGAATAAAGTTCTGTTTAATCTGCCTTATAGTAGAGCTTTCAATTAAATAAAAACACAGTTTTCGTCTGCATGTGATTTTCACAACACTTCACAGTATGTGGGCTGCAGGTGCAGACACAGTAAGAAACCGCTCTGTGGTCCTGTTAGCGGTCGGTATGTTAGCGGTCGGTATGTTAGCGAGTGGGAGTACACAGTCTTAAAATCTGTCTCACTTAATTGAGTCTGTCGGGGTGTCTGACTGCAGAAGCATCACATGCATGTTTAGATTTTACCAGACTCTGCATGAACAACTGTCAGCTCCCTGTGTGTTTAAGTGAAGAGCTGCTTTAAAGTGATATCAGACTTTTATTGAAGATCAACCATGGAAAACAAAAGTGGAGACGGCATGACGTGCTTCCATGTGCTTGCACATCCTGCACTGTGACTATTGTGTGCAATAGTCAAGTGATACATTGTGCAGCCCTAACCTGCACTGCTCTGTGGATATAAGCACTGCAACAAAAAACACAAACACAGGAGGACTGTTGGTTGAAATAATCAACCTCTGTCTGAGCACGTTTCACAACAATTCCTCCATATCTTCTCAACTTTCTTTCATGCTTTTGCCCGATACAGGCTCTACAGGAGATGTCTGATACATAGGACTCCGTTATTGTGTCTTTAACATAACTTTTGGTAACGATTTAACAAAGTGTTTCTTTTAGGGATGGGCATTTCAAGCCAAAATACTATTTGATAATCACTGAAATGTATTTGGCCATTATTCATAATTGAGCTCTGACAGAAGGTTTGAAACGTAGAGTTGATGCAACAGCGACTAACACAACATTTGTTGTGCTGCAGGTGTAGACAGTCAAAGTAAACACAGGGTTCCCACTCTTTTCCAGAGATCATTTTCCAGGACATTTCAAGGACATTTTCATTGATGATCAAGCTGGTATGACAGTCTAAATTGAGTTCCTAATTTAGTTCCTAAATAGTCTAATATGTTCCTCTCAGTGGAAGACTACATTGAAAGACGTGCAGTCTATGGCTATCAATGAAATCATCTCTTACATACTTAAAAACTATGGCAAATTGATAATAGAATAATGCAACCACAGATGTACAGCACTTCACTTTATTAGTGCAAGGCAAGGCAAGGCAGCTTTATTTGTAAAGAGAATTTCTTACACGAGGGCAACTCAATGTGCTTTTATCATTGTTGCAACTAAGCAACAATGATGCGCAACTCTCATCTCAGCTTCTCTTTTCTCAAAAAATTTAAAATGAGCTAAGAAAAAAACAAAAGAGCCAGCAAAGGAATCAGGAAGCTGCCTTAGTGAAATAAATAAATAATAATAATAATCAGAGGATCAGTGCATAAATTGACCTAAATAGATCTGAATGACAGAAATGGCCGCAAATGTTGAATGGGGATGTGTTTTTTTTAACCTTGTTAGATCGCACGCAGTCATGTTGGAATAATTTTCCAGGACAATCCGTGATTCTCCAGGACATTTGACTTTCTCCCATTTTCCAGGTGTTTTCCAGTACTGGAAAACTGGTCAACTGTTTTCCAGGTTTTCCAGTTTTTCCAGGACGTGTGGGAACCCTGAAACAATCCACGACACACCTGTCCCGCTAACAGTCCGTTTGTGTGGGAGTCGCGTTAAACAGCAGTGGGACGGGGCGCTGGTGGTCTAGCGGTCTAAGCGCCCCACGTACAGAGGCTACAATCCTCGTCGCAGGGTTCGCCGGTTCGATTCCCAGCCGGTCGACCATTTCCTGCATGTCTTCCCTCGCTCTCTACTCCCCATATTTCTTGTCTCTCTTAAGCTGTCCTATACAATAAAGGCAAAAAGGCCAAAAATATAACTTAAAAAAAATAAAATAAAATAAAACAGAAGTTGGACGAGGTGCTGCTAGGAGCGGAAACTGGCAGCGGTTGTCTCAACCTTTATGTCGGTGTTTCTGTGATGCGTTTCGTTTATGTTGACATTTTACAGCCATGCTCAGTCTCTGTGATTATCTCCAGTGACTGTCACAAATGTTTCTCTTCTTCTTTTGCTAATGAAGTTAGCAGTCTTCTCCCCCTGTTAGCTACTTAATGTGGTTAGCGAACAGCTTTAAGACGCTCTACAGCCATTGTCTGGCAGGAATACCATATTAAAATCCGGCACCTGTGAAAACGATGAAAAATTGTACTTTTAGAAGTATGCATTAACTCTTTGATTTTCAATAAGTAAACGAATATTTGAGCATTCAAAAATCATGTCCCATTTCTAGATTCTTTGTTTACAAAAACTGTATTTTACGGTTCAGATGTGATCCACCGAGTCTCAGATACTTCCTGTAAATAACTCTGGAGTCATTTGTTTTTATCACGTTGACCAGAGACGACTTTCGTGCCATGTTGTTCATAATGTTGACTTTAAAGAGAAGCAAAAGATGTTCCTGAAAGAGATATGCAAATACTCACTATGAATGCACCAATATAACAGCTGTGTGCCAGTATCAGAGGACGCTCCCCTCTTGATGGAGATCAGCCAGCAGGCAAATGATCTGGCATTCATTGAGCCCGTATTTATCGGGTTGCATCAATTTAAAGATGGCAAAGTGGTACGCCCTAAACTTAAACGTGATGTGAGGCTTTTGATGTCACAATAAAGTAACAAAAATATATATCAAGTATGAAGAACACATAGCTCTGTTTATGTTTGTATTTATTCATTTATATATTTTAAATATCTTTATTTTATGCCTCTTCAAATAAGTGATGCATTTAATCAAACTGGGACATCACAGTATTCATGTTTTAAGAAATGAAGGCTTCTCTTCCCCCTGAGTTTGTGATCATGAAGCAGCCAGAGAGGCTTTTAAAGCAGGTTTTTATACACGCTATAAAAACTTTGTTCAGTCATGGAGGTTGTTTGTTCGACAAAGTACAGCCGATTCTCCTGTTCACAGCACACCTGCTCAAATGTGTGTTGAGCACCTTTCTGCACATGTAAAGGTTGTTTAGAGTACCTGAAACAATTAGAGAGGATCTGTATTTTACAGCTTCACTGCTTTGTTTACTTCACGGACTCTCCCTCTCTTCACTTTGTCTCCATGTCTCTCTGTCTCTCTCTTACGGTGGCTGGGAAGTGCAATGCAAATGTACAAAGAATGAAACATTTTTACATGGTTAGTTGTAGTTGGAGACAAATTTACATTTAAGAAAAATAATTTACAGGGCGCCGTTGGCCTAGCGGTCGCAGGTTTGATTCCAGCCTCGACCATTTACTCCATATCCTCCCTCTCTCTCTCTACTCCCCACATTGCCTGTCTCTCTTCAGCTGTCCAATACATTAAAGACGAAAATGACCAAAAATATAACCCAAAATAATTTACAAAATCAGAAACACTTTAACAAGCAATGAGAAAATCTTACAAGAGACGGAACATTTTAACCAGCTCTGAAACAAAATTAGAAACGGTAGATTCTCCCCAAAAAAGGAATGGGGATTTTCAAAATAAAAGACATCTGTAATGTGAAAATGTGCAACAGCCAGGGACTTCATATATATTTGACATTAACAACCTTATTTCCTAGAAAATATTTGGACTCAGACTGAAAAGAGAACACCTCAAAATGTGTTCCTCCCAATCACAGCTATTTCTGATATGGAATTTCTAATTTCATGTAAATGCTAAATTTCCAAAGGGTTGTTAAAGGTGACATATAATGCAAAATGGACACAGAGGTCGGTTTTACTCCCCACGTCTGCAGATTTGAAGATCTAGTGGATGATTTTTATTTGTCATGGAAAAGTGCTAGCGCTAGTTAGCATAGCTACATAGCTACGTGTCGTAGCTTTAGCTGTAGCTGTAGCTGTGTACGAAGACACACGTCGACATACTGACAAATAAAACAACAAGTAACACAGAATCTGTGACCAATCCTTCAGAAAGGTCCTGCTGCCTTTCTGGCAGAGGTTGTTTTTACTCCCCACGTCTGCAGATTTGAAGATCTAGTGGATGATTTTTATTTATCATGGATAAGTGCTAGCGCTAGTTAGCATAGCCACATAGCTACATGTTCGTAGCTGTAGCTGTGTACCAAGACACACGTCTACATACTGATAAATAAAACAACAAGAAACACTAAATCTGTGACCAATCCTTCAGAAAGGTCCTGCTGCAGGCGCCTCTCCGTCAGGATCAGATTCTGGATCAGATTCAGAGGGTTGAAGTAACGCTAACTGTGAGCAGCCGTGTATATTCAGCCAACATGTAAACATTAGATCAACGTGCTGGACAGCCGAGGCCACATCCACTTCCTGAGGGGGCGTGGTCAGAGGGAAAACAGAGTGTTCTGAGGAGGACTGAAGAAGAGGGCTTTTCAGGCAGACCAAAATCTGATTTCAAAGTGTTTTTTTGAGCATAAACTTTAAAGACATGTTTTGGGGACCTCTTAGACCAATATATATTGATGAAAAAAGCGTGATATGTCACCTTTAATATCAAAGATGTATTAAGTCCCTATTACAGATGTCTTTTATTTTGAAAACTGTTGGTATATTCCTTTTCTGTCAAAATCTGCAGTTTGTGAATTTGTTTCGGGACGGTTAAACATTTTTTCCATCTCTTGTAAATTTTCTCATGGTTTGTAAAACTGTTTTTGATTTTGTGAATTTGCTTCCTTAAATGTACATTTGTTTTGGCTTCAGTAAAAGTCTTTAATGTCATTTTGTTTCATAAAATGTAAAAATGTTTTCCAAAATGTAAATTTGTCTCAAACTTTGTAAAAGTGTTTCATCCTTTGAAAATTTGCATTGCATTTCCCAGCCAACGTACTTTGTCACTCACTTGCTCGCTCGCGGCAGCTCTGGTTGAAAGTATCAGAGTAAATCTGCTTTTTTTTCTTAATAAGCTTTGGTGCTTTTAGATGCTATCAGACGTTAAAATAAAGAGGACTGTATTGTTTCAAAGCACACGGCATTGAAAATGACAACTTGAGTCAGTAAAAGCACCAGAAGCAATAAAGAGTGATAAGAGAAGCTGATGGGAGATAAAAATCTACTTCCTCTCTGAAGCCGGGCACACAGGAGGGAAACTTCTCTAAACCTCCACCTCTGCAGCTCCGAGCTGCTTTCAGGGCAACGACGACGACGCACAGGCCAGCCACTTCCTCTCCAGGGACGAGGCTGTTTTTAGATACCAAGACGCTGCTGAGAAAAACCTCAGTAATCTCACACATGCAGGACGGTAACACACACTGCAGAGGGGTGTGTGGGTGTGTGGGTGTGTGTGTGTGTGTGTATATGTGTGAGGGGAGAGACCGCTGCCAACACCAGCAACTGAACAGGGGGATCACATGCAGCTCAGATGGCTCACTACAGGCTTGGCAGAGTCTCTCTTAACACACACGCACAATACAAATCATCTAACTCAGTAATCCTCAATAGTCAATAAAGCTGCACTTATTGGGACAGCTTTTAACTGAATATGGATAAAACTAAGTCTGTCACACGGCGACATCAGAAACAACAGCTCACAAGCTTTTTATCGACACCGTGAGGAACAACACCAGATCACACACCTCCACCTCCGCCTGTTTCAGCTGTAAGAAGGTGTGAAGAAGGTGGATGTTTTGAGTACAAGAGGGGGAAAAAATAGTGAAATGAGCAAAGGTGAAAGTCCTGTTCACCCTGAAAGAGGAGAAACTGGTTACATGGAGAGTCCATTACACGGCAGCTCAGAGACAACCTGACCTGAAAGTGCTTCCCCCTGCGCTTTCAGAGTTTTAACCATCAGGTAACTTCAGGAGGAGATCTCTGTGGATGATTTTAACCTTTAGAGTACTCTGAACACTGAAGGAATCCTCACCTCGAAACTTCTCCTGCTCCTAGAGACCGACTGCATGAAACTAGACTTGGTAACGTGATACGGTCTAAAATAGGGTGTCAGGTATTGACAAGTACGCCTGTTAAAACGCAGCAGCATGGCGATAGCCGATGCAACACCATCACCTCTAAAGTCCAGGAGCGTTTGACTCAACGCTGCAGAGAGAGGAGTGGCCTGCAAGATCTGTAAACCAGGACTTATAATGGGAGCGCGGAGGTAATGAGTGAGTGTTTGAGGACAAGACAAGTTCTCTCTTTTTAACCCTGTGAAGCCTGAACCATCAAGTAATTGCCAGAAAATTCTAATTCTTTGAAAATTGAGTGTTTATTGGACCTTCTGAATACAAATTTTCATATGTGATTTTTAATTTGCATCATATTTGATACATCAGGCATTCTGGTGTACATTTTCTTTTTTAAACAAACTTAAACTTATAAAAATAAAATGTATAGCCTATTAAACATTGAGTTTCCTTCAAATTTTTCCCATAGTAATTTCAAACCTAGAAATGATTTTTTTCCCATATTGCACGACAACGTCATACATATGTTTTAGCAAAAAGACCTAATGTATTTTTTATTTCTTCTCTGAATTGTTCAATTTTTAGCGGAAATCAATGAGCAAAAGACAAGTATTGACTAGGGAGCCATGGGAACATTCAACTAGTCATCAATCATCATGATACAGCAGGTTGCATATATAAAAATACAATATACGTTATAAATATCTCAGTTTCTACTCTAAATATATCTAATTATGTCATTTAAACATGTTCTTAAATAATAAAAAGACTGTATGTTGCTTTAGGAATGCATAATGTATGAAATGTAATAAAATTATGATTGACAGGTCTCCTAATAAATACCTGCTGTATCAATCAACACATTTTTAACACGGTTTGACTATAAATTAAGTAATGAAATATTAATTAGTTTTACATTGCATCAATCCAGTAACTAATCCTCTTGAAGTTTCAGTAACAATTTGACAGTTTTTTTCATTCAAACTTTTTCAAAATTGGTAAAAATATCCCTGAAAAACCTTGAGTGGGTCTCTGATCCACAGCTGCCATGTTGGATATCTGTTCTGTTCTGTTTTGGATAATTGTTCTGAAATTTTCCAACAGGGTATTTTTGTACGGTCATTTTTAGTTTTTTTGCAAGGTGCTGAAAAAAGTGTGCAGTGGTTTTATTTGAGTTACAACACACCTTAAAAATGAAAAAGGATTACTTTGTTTACAAAGAAATAAGAGAAAAAATATATACTGCAACTGTCCATATCTGAGAACTGAAATAAAATAATAGTGATTTAAATTTTGAGTTCAATGGCGTTTTCTTTAAAAAAAACGTTAGCGAATCGTGGGTTGAGTGTATCCTTACATCCCTAGCTAACTCTGGTACAAAGCATCAAATAAAATACATAAAATAATCAATGTCATTTGTTATCCAATTTATTAAGCATTTGGATTAAAAATCAATGTAATTATTTTCTGAAAAGTTAGTCGATTAATCATTTAATTGATGTAATTAATATCCAATTAGTTGATTAATTACATTATGGAGGTATTTTATTATCCGATTAGTTGATTAATTATTTCAATAATACATGTAATTATAATTTGATTAGATGATTAATAGTTTCATTAATAGATGACTATTTGACTTTAAAAATAGAGGTTAGTTTTAGCTCTGCTGTAATAATCCCTGAACAAAACTTTGGAAAAGCCCATGAAACACATCGTGGTTTGATTGCATCGTTAAATCTCTTTTGTTTATTACTTTTAATATTTTTATGTTCAACTAATAAACCCTCTTTTTTTCTACTGGCCTCCTTTATGACAGAGAGACTGCTTAAAAATCATGTCGTGTTAATTAAAGCTAAAGATATCAATAACACTCTTTAAGTCAACGCTACTTCCTAACCTACTTAGCACTAATTGCTCTGTACTCTAAACAACGTCTCATTTTCCTTAGCTGTCATGAGCCCAGCGCTGGAATGTCAGGAATCCGTCTGACACCCGAAGGCATCATTGGAAGACGAGATGTAGTGACCGACAGCGAGGCGGAAAGAGAGAGACACAGAGCACATAGCGTCAGGATGACAGCAATAAATAAAATCGTTGGTCGAGAGAAAAAGGAATAAAACATGGAGGATAAAAGCAACAGTGTTACAGAGGGAGGGAGGGAGGGAGAGAGGGGGGGAGGCCTGTGATGTCTGCAGTTCACACTTGAGTGACAACGAGGCAGCAGAAGAATAAAAAAAGAGGGCCCTGCTCGGCGTTCCCCGTGAGGAGTATAATTAGATTTTGATAAATGACAGATGAAAGACTCTTTGGCTTTTAGTGCTCATAAAACAAAGTTTGCTCCCAGAGAGGCGCTGATGATAATGGAAACTAGTCAGGATCAGTCTTTTCTTCATCACTCAGTGTCTTTTTTAAGAGCGAACAGAAGCCCGAGAGGAATGAGACGACAACCGACTGACTCATCGATGTGTAATCCATTAAACAGCATCTGCAAGGCGAAGCAGGCCGGCTCCATTCATACCCTAATGAGCAGATTCTGTGCTAAATGAAGCAGAAAGAACCCAAATCCTGTAAAAATCCCCCCTCGCTGCACGTGCTGCTGAATGGAGAGTTTCACACCGACTGGAAGAGGACAAAATGAAGAGAGGGGGCCTTTCTCCACGCTCTCACACAGAGATAAATCACTCAGGGTGCGGTCACTACGCGCATGTGAGGAACTCTCCCTCCTTCTGTTGAGTTGGTCAGGTGAGAGCAGCGTCTCTTTCAACTTGGGTGTCACCTCATAAACAAACACACACACACATTTGCACACTTGCACACCTCACTCAGACGCAGGGAGAAGTTGTGTTGAGTAGCAACAAGCTCAAAATCAACAGTGCAGATGTTCATCTGGTGTAAGATTCACTTCTCCTGCCTAAGAGTTTTTACCCCTTTAAGTTCTAATCGTCTTCTTTTACTCTACTGGACTTGAGTTTAAAGAAACTCAAATGATCTGAACTAAAATCTGTACTATGATGTCAGTTCCACACTCCCAGGTTTGATGTGTAGCTTCACTTAGCTTTACATGAGAGAACACACAGAGGGAAGCTGGTTCACCAACATACAGCACTTCTCCAAGAGAGAAATCAAACACAAGACAGCCGACAGCAGGAAACACCCTGAACTCTAACCAAACTGACACTCTGACCGCGTTTGTGTAAAAACCTTAATCAGGAAGAACCACTTTTCTTCACAAGGCGACACTAACCACCTTGCTATATTTCCTCTCTGTCCCCCTGGTCTGAGTGACGGGTTCGCCTTGAATCCGAGAGTGTTATTACTTTGAAGGATTCTAAAATCAGGATCAAGGATCATCTGAGCGGTCAGCACTCATTTATCTCTTGGTGTCATTTCTGCTTGATAGTCTGAGTTGTCTGTTCTCTGTGTGAAGCTTTAGGACTCATATTAAACAAACTCAGGACAAACTATGTAAAGATGAAACACATAATCCAGACTAGCATAAACAGCAGCAGCTGACACATGCAGGAAACCAATGCAGAGTGAGAAAATCCCCAACAGTCTGCCAGAGAGCTTTCTGTTTTTATGCCCCTAAACTCTGAACTCTGCCTTTAAACATTAAAACAGCCAGCTCTCTGTGTGTTTGAAGAGAAACCTTAAGACTTAACTTTTCTATCTGGCTTTTAATTTGGAATAATTCATTTTAAGCCCTGGATTGCATTATTTCCATTATGAACACTGGTTTTAGCATCATTTCTATATTTTATTCTATTCTATCTTATTTTATGTTATGCTATTTTTTTTTCTGATATCTATCAGGTTTGATTTTATTGAAACAATTTTATTGTATTTTTCTCGTATTTATCAGATTTTATGGTATTGATGTTATTGTGATGATTTCATTCTTCCAGAACTTATCTGATTTTATTTTAACATTTTATTGTAATGATTCAATTCATTTTTCTGATATTCATTTTATTTTAATGATTTAATGTTATTTGTCTGGTATTCATTTTATTTTAATGATTTAATATTATTTTTCTGTCATTTATTTTATTTCAATGATTTAATGTTATCTTTCTGATATTTATCTGATTTTATTGTATTGATTCCATTTAATTTTTGTAATATCTATTTTATTTTATGTCAATGATTTATGTTATTTTTCTGATTTTCATTTTAATGATTTTATTTTATTTTTCTGGTATTTATCAGATTTGATTTTACTGATTTTATTGTATTGATTCCATTTTAATTTTCTGATTTTATTCATTATAGACTTGACTGTAATGATTCGATTGGATTTTTCTGTTATTTCTATTATTCCATTTTATTGATTTTATTATTATTGATTTTATTTTAATGATTTTATTTTAATTTTTCTGGTAGTAATCTGATTTTATTCTATTGATTTTATAGTATTGATTTTATTTTACTGGTATTTCTATGATTCTATTTTATTGATTTTATAATTATTGATTTTATTGTAATGATTTTATTTTATTTTTAAGTTTTTCATATTACTTCCCTCTATCTTGTTTTAGCCTTGCATCATTTTAGATCATTCTGTTGATTTCTGTCTCTCTGTTGTTTTGTAAATCACTTTGGGCTGCATGCTTGAATGTATGAAAGGTGCTATATAAATAAAAGATGAGTTGAGCTGAGTGTGAATATGTAAATTAAGGCTCACTTTGCCTTATTCTATTATCAGTGCACCACAGATTTGACTTTAATGACTCCTGTTTACTCCTTCACAGTCACTTGTTGCACAGATTTAGTCTTGTATATTAATTCCTATGTTTGATCTCAGCTGCAGTCCTGATGTTTTCAAACAGAGCAGCACCAAGCAAGAATTAAAACTGTGAATACGCTTCATTTGATGTCATCATATCTTAAACTTAACCTTAAAGATCAGGAGTTCAGCAGACGTTCTGGGCTCAGCCCCAGGAAGAGGTGAACCACCTTTATAGTACTGAAAACATGAACATAACCACAGCATTGATCATCTTTTTTTCTAGCACAGGCCCCTGGACTTGTTTTGACTGTCTTCAAACTCGACTTAGACTTTGGTTGACCCTCTTAAATCTGACTTTGGACTCATCTATGTTGCTTTGAAAGAGAGTTGCCATGATTGTCTTGAAATGAGGACTTGTCTACACCACTTTTAATTAACCTGGACTCATGCCGGCTGCCTCAAAACCTGGTTTGATCTTTTCTCAGCAGTCGGCGAACAAAACGTGGAAACGTCTTGTCCGCTCTGACACACAATGGACTCGTCTTGACTGTCTAGAAACTTGAGCTCGCCTGCCTTAAAGCACAACTTGGACTCGCCTGACTGCCCAGAAATTGGATTGGATCTTGAAACCTGACTCAAGCTTATCTGCTTTTCTTTGAAACTTGACTTGAGCTTGTCCCGACTGCCTTGAACCTGATTGATCTCATCTTAACTTCGACTGACACACAGCTGGATTCCACTTGCACAGAGATCTGACTTCCACTAATGTCAGTCTTTTATTCCCGTCATGTTTCTCCATGACTTAAAACAAGACAGCACATATAGAGGACATAAGTTCACCCCTTTTTAAATTCTAATCAAACCATCAAGTCAAAATGTTTTCCCTCTTTATGAAAACAGTCTGGTGTGAACCATCCTCCAGTCATCACGTCTTTTCTCTCACTGAGCTTCAGCAGGCTTCAGTGTGAGGAGTTAATCCATGACACCACAGGGGGGGCTGGGGGCAAATTTGACTTGACTTTAGATTAATAGCTCCTTCTCTCTCTCCCTCTCCCTCTCACTCACACTCTCACACACACACACACACACACACACACACACACACACACACACACACACACACACACACACAGATTGGTGGGTGTTAAATGAAACCACCCCGCGGTGACGACGGTTCATGCTCTAAAAGCATGTTTAAGTTCTCGTATGATTTTAAACTTCCTAAATGAAGACATCTTCAGACACACACCTCAAGACTCCAGCTGCTACAACTACTACTATCCGTCTCACCACTTTCGTCTCTCTCTCTCTTCATCTCCCTCTATCCCTCTCTCCAACACGGTCTCAGCAGATGTGTCTAACATGAGTCTGGTCCTGCTGGAGGTTTCTGCCTGTTAAAGGAAGTTTGTCCTTGCTACTGTAACTTGCTAAATGCTGCAAAGTGCTCTGCTCATGGTGGATTAAGATGAGATCAGACGGAGTCCTGTCTGTAACATGGGACTGGATCTGATCCTGTCTTGATGTTGGGTCTTTGTTAATAATAGAACATAAGAGTACAGTCTAGACCTGCTCTGTTTGGAAAGTCTTCAGATAACATTTGTTGTGATTTGGCGCTTTATAAATAAAGATTGATTGATTGACTTCATAAGCTTTACTCCCAAAAACATCTGCAAAGACCTGAACTGTTAGACCACAAAACATCAAATCTCCACCATCCACCTCTCTGAAATCCTGCCTCCGTCTGGAAGTAAGGGTGTGTTAAGAAAGCATGGCAGCAGCTTTACTATAAAGACTCAGGATAATCCATCAAAGCCTGGTGTACGTAACAACAAACACAGATTGTTTCATGTCGTGTTAAACATCTCTGTGCTGCAGAGTTTCTTCAGGAGTGACAGGAGATGTGAGGAAGCTCTAACAACTCGGACAGACAGTGATAACTATTCTTTAAGATGTGTCTAAACCAGCTCCGCTGGTTTGAAACATCTCTATCAGACTACACACCACAAAAAGCTGATCTATAGATAGGAGGACTGTGATGTAAGAAGTCTGACCGAGTGGAAACATGAAAATGCAGACCTCCACTCAGACTGCACAAGCATGAAATAACGAGGGCTGAACAAGTTTTAGGTCGCACTCAGATTATCATCTCTTCGGTCTCAATGACTTGTATGTAGAAGAAGTTCTGGGATTAGAATCCTAGATAGTAGACTGAGACAGGCTCATCAGAGTATGACGTGTGTGACTTCGTGGCTGACAGGACCGTGTCATTAATCTGATGTCTCTCAGCATCACAGAGGACTCCTACAGAGACAGACATGTTTTTAAACCAGGAGCAGCACTTTCATCGTTCTCCTCAAAGCCACCAGACTCCATTCACAGTTTACATCGCAGGAGTTTTTGGTCTGCTGATTTCATCCATCATCTATTTCCTTCTGCTTATTCAGGGTCAGGTCAACGTGGCCACAGCCAAAGCTAGTCGACCCAGAAGTCTCTCTCCTCATCAACATGTGGGGTATCTGGAAGTCTCCTCTCAGTTACGGCCAAATTCCACCAAATCTGTGTCCGGTCCATCTCTGATCCACTGAGGTCCAGCTCTGTGCTCTCTCCTCTGTCAACACAGAATGCAGCATGGAGCAGGATCATCGGACAGCTGGAGTCATGTGACCGAGGTTTTCCTGCTGTATTCACTGAATCAAGGATTCTCCTCCTCCTCTCCTCATCCATGTAGTCTTTCTGGTCCTCTGAAAACCTCTGACCTGTTGACTCCAGACCTGGCTCTGCTCATCATGACAGTTTGTTGTTGTAGTTAAGTGAAATACGATCTGGTGATATGTGATAGTGTTTTATTCTGAAAATTAACTGCATGTTTTCATTTTGTTTTGGTGCCTGACTTCCTGTCCCGCTCCATCTGCTCTGTTGAGATTGATGCGTCGTGCTCCGGCATCCGGCAGAAATAGAAGTCTTGTGTATCTGATATGGAGAGCTCCGACCTGCCGGATCAGAGACGCAGCCGGAACGCAACGGAGCGGATCCAGTGGAAGTTAACACATTGACTATAATAGAAACCTATCAGATCCAGTGCCATGACGGATAACAGAGGACTGGACACAGATCTGGTGGAAGTCCAATGTTAAACTTGACTGGAAACACCTCCACATGAAGGCTCCCAGGAGGCAAACCACAATGCCAAAACCACCTCATCTTGCTCCTTCTGATGCAAAGAAGGAGCAGCTCTACTCTCAGCTGCTTCTGCTGATGCCTGAATCAGTCGGTGTGTTTAAGGGTCACTTAGATCCAACACATTACAACACTCTGAGCCTGATCGTGGTACAAACAAGAACTTTTAGTGGACTTAATTTGATGAGGCACATGATTCAGCCACTACAGCTTGATTTGCCACAACAACAGATGCAACTCAGAAAGGTTTGGTTCCTTTAATGTGTAAAATAATAATAATATATGGCCGTGGTGTAAAAAGAAACTAGTTCCCCCTTTAATGGTGTTTCTCTAAATAGTTAATGAATGGTAAGCCTTGTTCACGGCCTATCAGCCACTCAAAAGACGTCAGACAGACGCACAGTTATCTTCAGGTTTATGCAGCAGAATATTCAGTTTCTCATTACTTTGATTCTTTCAGTCTTTTGATGGATCGGACATTTAAAGCAGCCAAGCATAAAAATCCTTCTCCATCCTGGCTCAGAGACAGAGCGGCTTTCCAAGACGTCCACATGAAGGACTGCATGAAGTCCTCAAAACAGACTCATTGAAAGAAACATACTATGCTGAAACATGCTCCTTCAATGACCCAGATGTTTCCAACAACGCTTTAATAAGTCTGCATTAAACAGAGCAGCACACTCATTCACTCACCTGCAGTTTGGCGGTGGATCCAACGTAATGTCGGCCAGTTCCTTCTGAATTCTGCAAAAGCAAACACATGACAAGCGTCAGGAGATAAGCCCTGATCAAATACTTGAAATCCAAACTCAAAGCCTGATAGAAGGATGAGGAGACCAGAAAGGAGGAAGATCAGCTCTGCTAAACCTCCTTGGTGAGATAACCTTTCAGAGAGCTTTTATGTGACAGACATTCACACAGGAACATTTCACAACCACAGAAATGTCATAAATCAGACGGGGCGTTTGAGTATTAGTCCTGGTTTGGACTGATGAGGTCTTTCCAGGTCCATGTGTTCTCAGTTAATTATGTTTAAAGTATCTCGACTTCAGACAAAGTTGTCTCTGATTAAGACAAACTGCTGACTTGTGTGTAAAAGTTTGGGATTGTGATAAATTCTCCCCAAAGACCAAAACCTCCTGGGAATATGTTGCTTATTATTATCACCGAAAATGTGTCTGTAAAAACCTTGAAAGGCTCTCTGCTCCACCGTGCTCTCCCTGCACCACATCCCTGACCCCCCACTCACCTTTTAGCACTAGTAGAGAGGAGTTTGGAGGTCTTGCTCATGCTGGCTTTGCTGTCTCGTTTCTTGGAGGAGTTGATGTCTTGTTGTTGCTGCTGCTGCTGATGATGGTGATTTGAGGATGAAGAGGAGGAAGAGCTGGTGCTGGCACGGGAATCTTCATCCGACATACCGAGCCTAGGGAACAAGGAAAGTTTAGAGAGGCATGCAAAACCACCTTTGCCCTGAACGTAACCCTGTGTAAAAACTATAACTTTAAAGCCTTGTTTGAAGCAGATAATGACAGCTTGGGCAAGACTTGACATCTTAAATATGTCTTTAGGGTGCACTCTCAGATTCGGCATGCATGAAGTGGATCTGCGGTTTCTACACTTGTTTCTACTTCATCTTACAACATGTGCAGTATATTGTTTTTCCATCTTCTTGCTTCTGTGTGTTGTTTTTTAACCTCTGTTTCTAGTCTGTGCACATTTCTCACTGCATCACTGCTTATTTATTTATTATAATTTTTTGTAATTGCTTATAATTTTTTTAATAATTACTATTTCATACTGTTTCGCACTATCTGGTTGTGTGAGCCATTTTTGTATGAAGATCTTAAATACACAACTGTTTAATGATCGAAATGTAAGCCGAATTAAACACAAGATCACTACAATTAATTTACAATCAATTATTATGATTAATTTAATCAGATTTGATGGTGGTGAGAGATTTCGGTTCAATTACACGCTTTTTAAAGGGAGTTTTGGCCCTTTATCAGTGAGCGTGAACGGCTATAGGCTGTGACTGTAAATCCCTCGATGCGTTCAGGGACTCCATAAACGCTGCCGTCGTTTCATCGGTCGGGTCAGGACTAGCCGCTGACCCGGTTATCTGGATCTATCAGTGGAAATCCGTCACGAGTGGATGTTATTGAGGAACTTATCCGTCTTATCGGCGGAGCATTTCCCCCTTTCATAACGCCGGAGTCTGACCTCGGCTAATGTTTGCAGTCGGGCGTTATTTTTAGCCGAGCTGCGACAAAGGAAACGATTTGGTGAAATAGTTCGGCTCCAGGCCTGCTTCTGCCTCCTGACACCACCGAGGAGGGAAACACGACACACCAGACCTCTGCTCCGGATCGAGGCGAAAAGGTCGGACTGGAAAAGCAGAGACACACCGACGGGGCGATGTCGCATTCGGCAGGGAGCCTGAACACTACCCCTCAACAATCTCCAGACGGATGAAACTTTCACCTGAAGAAGTCAGAGAGGATCTACAGCCATGTCAGAGAGGAACCAAGGCTTTAAAGCAAATACAACAGCATTCAAAACAAACACAACACAAGCTCTCCTCTTAAATTCAAGATATATCCGTCGACATGCAGCTGATCTCGGTCACAGGATGGACCGACTCTTAAATCCCCCCCCCCCTGAAGGCAACACAGATACATTCACGGACCCAGCTTCTCCTAAAACACAAACATATCACACAATGATGTTAGAGCAGGAGATGTAATACAAATATTTAGTATCTGATACCTTTCTTTGTGTGTGCAGCTTATGTGTGTGTGCCTCCGCCGCCTGGACGCACCAGTGTCAAAACACCCACAGTGAACAGACACACCACTACCGGTCATTACCGGGAAAATAAAAGCACGGACACGCAGAGGTGCCAACGAGATAAGATAAAACAAGATAAGATAGAACAAGATAAGATAGAACAAGATAAGATAAAATCAGAATCAGAAATACTTTATTCCGGGGGGAATTACAGTATGCTCTTATACACAGTATGTAAGGAAATCAAAATACGAGTAGAAAGAAGGAATAAAATAAGATTTAAATAAAAAATACAATAATATATAAATACAAATAATATACAAATAAAATAAGATACAAACACAAATAAAATAAGCTATAAATAAAAACAATATAAAAATAAAATAAGCTTTAAATAAAAACAATATAAATATAAAATAAGATATAAATACAAATAAAATAAGATATAAATACAAATAAAATAAACAAGATTTAAATACAATAAAAACAAAATAAGATATAAATACAAATAAAATGAGATAAATACAAATAAAATAGAATAATAAGGAAGTATGTACAGTAGCACAGACATTTTAGAATCAGCTATGTAAAACAAGATAAGATAAGCTTTCATAAAGCATGCAGGAACACTGAAGTGACGCAGGAGTAAAGACGCACAAGGACAGCATATCATGTAACCTTAAAACATATCTTCTTTACACAGAACTGATGAAGAACAAAGTGTGCACACAGTACATTTAAAGATTATTTAGGCTCAAGTCAAAATAATTTACTGTAATCTGTGTTTAAAAATAATAAGAGACAAAACTTTGCACAACTTTAGATCACTTTAAATGATTTAAAGCTCCTGCGAGGAACGTTTGGTTTGTGCTGATTTTGGTGCCCCCTGTGGACAAAAGAGCGCCTCATCTCTTTTTATCCAAATTTTTGCTGTGGAAAAACAAGATCAAAAACAAGGCTGAGTGGCAGTTAGTGGACTCGTCTGACACCTACCCCCCGTCACCTGTCTTAGACATAAAAAACAACAACATAGAAGTTATAAATCATATCACTGATGGTCTAATTTGCTTTTGTAGGTGATGTAGAGACATCAGCATTAATGTCAGTCTGTTTCTTATCTTGCTAAAATCTCCTCTCAGTAGCTTTGAATCCTACTATATCATTAAAATGAGCTTCTACCACAGATGGAGCTTGAGATTGTTACTAAGCATATTTTCGAAGACTTTCAGCTTCTTCAAAAAGACACATTTTCCATGACAGAGACACATTTGACAGTTCAAAGATAACAGGATGTGGTTTTTATCTTCACAAACACAACTTACATGTGAACGAAAAAAGTGAAGATAGAAGAGGCTCCAAAGGCGCCAAAACCAACACAAACTGAAAGTTCCTTACTGGAGCTTTAAGTCATTTGAAGAACATTTTCATGACATAATCAGGAGCCTTTAATCCATTACATGCATTGTTATTATTAAAACTTAACATTTTACAAACTCCAAAATAGTATCATATGACTCTTTAATATTTTTTCACTTGGAGTATGTGCAGTGTTGTGAATGACATGGAGTGTCTAAAAGTGGCAGCATGTGATGGGAAGTACTTTTTACAGACAGAAATGTTGAACAATTAAATTTTTCTCCATCCTTGACACAGATTAATATCCATTATTAAATAAAGATATTTGTAATTTTCATCAAAACAATGTGTGCAGGATACATTAAACAAGATAAGTCTATCTGTGTGTCTGTTGTCACATCTTTGTCCATGGTTCATCTCTGATGATTAGTGTATGTTTGTGATCTTTCTGCAGCTTGTTGTTGTCCATCTTTGCCCATTTCTGTTTATTTCTTCATCTTTATTGTATTTAAGATAAGATATTACTTTATTAATCCCCCAGGGGGGAAATTCAGTTGTTACAGCAACCCAGAGATAAGTACAATCAAGAAAAAGTTCAATAAGTAAAATAAAATGAATTAAATGAAATAAATAAAATAAATAAAATAAATAAAATAAATAAAATAAAATAGATAAATAAAGATAAAATACAATTTAGATATATACAATGTTACAAATTAGTTATAAATTACAAGTTTTTTATTTATTTGTGCCTTCATGTTGTTGTTTTGCATCTCTTTGTACTTGTTTTGTCCCATGCCGTTGTTCAAAAACAGTCATTCAACAAGAAGATCACATCCCCAAGACCCCACTGGACCCCGATCTGTGCATGTTAGACCCCTATCATTAATCAAACAGCCATCAAAATTACTCGAGGTTTGGTGCTTTTATTTTGTAGAGCTCTATGCTGCTACTTCCGGGTTCATTCTGAAGGATTGATGATAACTTGACGCTGCCGCTGGACGCGTGCCTCCTCTCGCCGGAAGTGTTGGTCCAGCAGCAGACAGACGTCCTGACATTGTCATCGAGACTCATCTGTTTTATCTGGAGACAAATAGTGATATCAAACAGAGATGAAGTTACAAAGCGGAGGAGTTTAGATATGTTAAATTAAAGTTAACATCAACACTAATGATAAGCTGCAGCAGTAAATTAGTGTAGCTCTTTAAATAACTGCTGGCTTTATAAGTAAGTGGCCTTCACTCACACTGAACGGGCTGTCACAAAACTAAACTGACTGAAACCATCATGAAAACTTTAAAATGAAATGTTTAATGACTTGAATTGGGTTTTCCTTTCACAAGTTCCAATGAACCCTTTAAAGGACTTTAAAAGTCTCAGATATTTATCTCAGAATACTTTATCAAATCTACACTGACAAGGTAGCATTTTATGAGAATTCAGAATTCTTTTTTTGTGTGGATTTGCTTGTTCATGTGACAGATATCACATTTATGTCAGTGTGTTAGGTATGTTTTCACAGACTGAGAGCAGGAGAGATAAGAAGAAGAAAATCAGAGCATGCAAGTTCAAGTGAAATTGACTTTAAGATGAATCATACAGGGAATAAATGATAAGCATTACGACAAACATAAGCTTTTAATTTGGGAATAATTATTCATGAACTATAACACACCTGTGTCAATCACCATAGTTAGCATTTTCCTTATTTAAAAAGACGTTAATTTGTTTTAAAAAGTGTTCAGCCGCCCTGTGTCTGTCAGTATTCTGTTTCCTCTCTCAGCAGATAAGCTGTTTGTCAATCTAAACAGGACCACAGTTTCCTTCTTTGAAAAAAGAATACTGAAAAGGCTGAACACACTTTAAAAGAAAAACAAGATGTTTGAACTATTTGTACCATAACCTGGGTTTCACAATAGTTTTTATCACACTAACTAAACTTGTGTTGGTCGTCCTGAGACTTAAACGTAATGAATCAAATGCAGCCGTGCAAAAAGCTTCAGTTCCACAAGTGTCCACTTGAGGCTGACTGCCAAACCACAGGAGACCCTGTTAACACCAAGCACTATCCTCCGGCCGCGAGAATTGAAGACAACGTCGAAGCATTAAAAACTGCAGTTCCTCGAGTGTCCACTTGAGGCTGGTTCCAGAAGTACCGGAAACCATATACACAAATGAAAAAAAGCCGATCTTTACAGCAGAAATAAACATGTTTACAGACTGGTACAAAAAACGAGTGTAGTCTGGATAGTTCATTTCTCTATCGGCACACACTGTATGGAGGGTGAATTTTTTCATAACGCAGCAGTTTCAAATATATTAAGATTACCAGTTTCCCATTATGAGAGGCACAGCTGACTTGACTGACAGGCGGGGACACTGTAGCTGTTGGTGAGGAGGCTCAAAGCCCTCCTCTTTACCTCACACTAGCTCAACAGAAGGTTGAGTTCAACATTTCCAATATTGCTCCCGCCGATGATTGGCTTCAAAACAGCGCTTCAGAAACAGATGGGTGACGTCACGGATACTATGTCCATTATTTATACAGTCTATGGTTATTACCTATGTTAAAACTCTCTTTTTTTACAGCTCAATGTAACATATTTACAGCCTGCTTCAAAAAACATTTGTTGTCTCTGAAGCTCATTTAATTTTCACACACATCATACAGGATTGTTGTTTTTTCATAACTCATCTAATCTTATCATGAATAGCCAGAGGTGTGTCTAGATTTTAAAAACTGGCCCACCTCTCCTCATCACATCTTGTCCTGTCTAGAGACTGATTGAAAGTTGTGTTGTGTCTACATTTCCAATGTGTCTACCACCATTGTTGGGCTTCAAAGCACCTCTTTAAAAAACAAGAGGTGTCATCCCTGAGTTTTTTGGTGGTACCTGGATTTCAATCCCCACAACAGGCCTACTGAGGTTAACTGTGATAAATGAACGTTAGTCCCTCAGCTGTCCTTTGATAATGACTCCCAAAGGAAGCCAAATATTTGCACCAACATTTATAAGCTATCAACCATTTTCTCCTCAGGGGCCTCGTAAAAAAAACGCAGAGTGAGAGTGAATAATTAAGATCTGAAAGTACTGACAACAAAAACTCAGCTCATTGTTTGAGGGCAGTAAAAAAACACAGGCTTGAGTTATACCCAACACTAAAGCTGGGCGAGTGACAGATTTAAAGGCTGTTATAATGTTTGATTAAGAGTCTGGACATGTGAAATGTGTTGTAGGGTGAGATAAACATTTAACAAAGTGTACAGAGTTATTATAATATGACACTTTGTTAAGTTTCTGTAGATTAAAGATCACTCTAAAGGAGACCAGCCTCTGAAGACAAACAGCACAAAATCCTTCATGTTTCTTTATGTGACAGAAGAAATTAAGAACATCATCATCATCATCATCATCATCTTTGTTAGCAGACAGAAGAGTCCACAAAAACAGGTGAGTTGTGTTTAGTTTGAATGCAAACAGTGTTGATGTCAAAGAGTGATAACAAAGCTGCAGATTTGAGACTTTGAAGCTGGGACTATGCTGCCATGGAGGACACTGAGGTCACATCTAGTATTAGGTTAGGTGACAGGTGATGTCAACATTTCTGTCCTCATTCAGCTCTCCTTCTTCTCTTTGACGTTGACTCACCTTTAAACATAAATGAGTCAAATGTCTCAGCTTTGAACCTTATTGCTGTTATCTCTACCTCTTCTGGTTTCAGTGATTTTGTAGAGATCTGTAGCTCAGAGATGCTCTCTCCAGCTCTGCTGTCGTTGTCTGGATTGCAGGACAGAATGTTGCTCCACTTTTCCCTCTCAGATACCCCTTTTCAATCAAAGCAGTTTCAGGGCCGACTTGGAGCCGGCGGTCAATTGAGAACCAGATTTTCGTATCTGACTGCGAGTGAACTGGCTCCTGGCCGGGAACCGCGAACCGCGAACCGCTTATGTCAGGGACGGGGGGTGGGGTTTTGCCGTGATCAAAGACACAAACCAAATATGTTTTCGTCATTGTCCTGCAGCGAATAAATAAAAGAGACTAATGGATTCCGAGGCAAAGCAGTGGTCGGCAGAGGAGACAAGCCGCTGTTGTTTGCCATCATTGTTGTTGTGAGGGAAAGTTTCCGCTAGCGCTGCTGGGAAAAGCGGCCACGTAAATCTGACTCTTCCACGGGCTCGAGCGGTTGAGAAAACAACAGGGTGCTGTGTCGGTTCACAAGTTCAACCAGCTCCGAACCAGCACGAGCACCAGCCCGGAAATACAACCCAGTTCACGTTGGTCGAAAAGAGATAAGAGATCGTTCGGGATCCAGTAGCTCCTCAGGCTGCTCTCACATCTGTGCCCACTAACTGTCATTATTTCCCCACTCTCAAGACCAGCCTGAGACCACACTAACGTTTTTACCACAGTGTCAACAGGCAGAGGGGAATGTGAGGGACTCCTTTCTGTGGATTGATTTGATACGACGTGTGATCAGGTTGTCCTTTGCGTCACTTTTTCGGTCTAGAATTAATCACTGCTGTTAAGGGGTTTTGACCAATCAGGGTCAAGTCTTTGTCCTGCTCCCCTCCCCTTTTCCTGTCATTCTTTCCATTACAGTTTAATTATGACTTCTTAATTTGGTTATTTTTCCTTAAGTATTGGGACACCTTGAAGAAGAGATGATGTATCTGAGGTGTTTTGTTCCACAGTTAGAGATATTATTACTCTAGTGTTTATGATCTTCGTCTTTTTAAACATTTGTGACTTCTCTGCAGAAACTGTGTCGTTAAATTAATGACATTTGAAAATCTTTGCATCGTCAGACAGTGAAGACTTTCTTTTTGATGCATGGTCAGACTTTTATTGAGCAGTTTGAGAGAGACTTAAACTCATGGACTCTGTTTGATCCTGGTCATGGTCCTTGGTGTGTTCACTAAAAAGAGACGGAAAGTTAAATTAAAAGGACTGTGGAGACAAACTTGATGTTTTTGGCTGCAGGAATGAAAGCATGTACATCCTCACTGCAAACAACTGGCTGCACTCCAGCCTGCACAACAAACATTATCATGCAGACCAGACACATTTTTATTCTCCGTCTAACTTTGGCCTTTCCTCCTCTATCGATCACTCACCTCTCTTTGCAAACGTTGCATCACTTTCCATGCATCAGTGACTTCTGCTTTTCTATCTTCCTCCCACAGCGCGTGTGAAAGAGGGAGGGAGGCGGAGAGAGGAAGACTCCCCCTCCCCCCCTCCCGATGTGTCAACCATAATTAACTCTGCCACTGTTGCTCCACTTTGCTGGTTTTGCAACACAGGGAGCGCCTGAAAACCACAGAAAAGCTTTGTGTGCTGCTCAGAGTGAGGCGGACACGTCTGCTGCGAAGACAAACAGCAACAAGTGTGAGTTTGTTCTCCAACACATGATGAGGCTGAAATCACACACACACACACACACACACACACACACACACACACACACACACACACACACACACACACACACACACACACAGATTGGTGGGTGTTAAATGAAACCACCCCGCGGTGACGACGGTTCATGCTCTAAAAGCATGTTTAAGTTCTCGTATGATTTTAAACTTGCTGAATGAAGACATCTTCAGACACACACCTCCAGACTCCAGCTGCTACAACTACTACTATCCGTCTCACCACTATCGTCTCTCTCTCTCTTCATCCCCCTCCATCCAACTCTCACTTGGTCTCAGCAGATGTGTGTCTAACATGAGTCTGGTCCTGCTGGAGGTTTCTGCCTGTTAAAGGAAGTTTGTCCTTGCCACTGTAACTTGCTAAATGCTGCAAAGTGCTCTGCTCATGGTGGATTAAGATGAGATCAGACTGAGTCCTGTCTGTAAGATGGGACTGGATCTTATCCTGTCTTGATGTTGGGTCTTTGTAAATAAAAGAACAATAGAGTAAAGTTTAGACCTCTGTTTGGAAAGTCTTCAGATAACATTTGTTGTGATTTGGCGCTTTATAAATAAAGATTGATTGATTGACTTCATAAGCTTTACTACCAAAAACATCTGCAATCTGCATCTTCCATTCTCTCACTCATCAGCTACTTTCTGCAGCACACTCATTCTCTTCAAGCATTCTGGGAAATGTAGGAATCTCAACTTAAAGTATAAATTAACGCAACATAGTCAAAAAGGAGTCTGCAAGTCAAAGTTTGCACACTAATGTATAAACTGTAACCAAAGATTATTATTTAATGTGTTGTTTTTTTAACTTAGGGTAAAATATTTATTGACTTGTGCACGTTGGAATGGTAAATTCATAATTTTTTTTTGTTGTTTATTATTTTTTGATATTTTGGGTTGAAAATTTGTCGATTTGGATCCAAATAAGCCACAACTACTGCTCCTTAAACTTGAGTTTACTTCTGCACAAGTTGTTAGGAGAGGATTTGTTATCTGCTGAACATCCAGCATCCTGTGTGAGGATTTGTTCATGCACTTTAATCCAAAACAAACACCACCACCAAAGTGTTTAAATTATAACTACTGGTAATGATCCGCTGAATGTGACATCTGATGACATCATCGTCTATCATGGTCTGATGACACCTCCGGGAAGAGATGGCAACTTTTCCATAACTTCGGTGCAGCCAGCGGTTAGCGTTAGCGTTAAATTACTTCCTCCTCTATGCAGCGTTTACCTGTGCAACCCAAACACCATCATTTCTATGCTCATTACATCACCCAGAGAGGAGCATGTTCATCTGTTTCAAGTAGGTCTCAGTTTCACTGTGCAGAGTACGTTATGCAGAGGCTTCTCTCTGGCGGCTTACTTACTTACTTTGTTTTATCACAGTTTACATTACCAAAAATAACAAAATCATGATGCAGATTTGTAAAAACGAAAACAGTAAACTTTGTAAAAACGAAAACAGTGAACTTTGTCGGGTCTGTTCTTAAGAAGAGAAGAAAACATCTTTAGAAATGCTTGTTTTCAAGCAGAGGTCAGAGCGACACACACACACACACACACACACATATATATATATATATATATATATACATATTGTGCATTTTCACCTTCGTTGGAGATGACAGCTGAAGAGAGACAGGAAATGTGGGGAGCAGAGAGTGGGGGAAGTCATGCAGCAACTGGTAGAGGCCAGGAGTCGAATGTGCGATCGCTGCGACAAGGACTAATGCCTCCGTATATGGGGCACAAGCTTAGACCGCTAGGCTGACGGCGCCCCCAGAGCCATTGTTTCTGATGCACTCAATGTAATCGCTTTCAAAGTTTATAATTGGGCCTTTTTGCCTTAATTGAGAGGAAGGACAGTGGATAGAGGAGAAAACTGGGTGGGGAATGAGTGGGGTTGGTGTCAAACCCAGGCTGTCCACTCAGGGGACCATCGCCTCTGAACGTTGGGCATGCGACCTAACCGCTCAGCCAATCATGCACCCCTCAAGTTTAATATTAGATCCAGAACAGATTGTTAGCTGCACTTGCATGAAGATCAGTTTATAGAGATGAATAAATGATCATGGGATTACTGCAGACGGGATGTCATTACAGCGGTGTGTTTGCTCTGCTGTTTACTTCAAAGCCTGCTGCTGCGGGATTGGTCAATACTATGTAGACTTTAAGCCGACACCAGAGGACTTCACAGACTGAAATCCAGACTCCTCAGTACAGATTCTAGGTAAAAAATATTCGTAGGAGAGAAATTTAAGGTGTTCAGAAAGCAGGAGAGGTAAACACCAAGCGGGAGCTCCACATGCACACACACTAAGACATGCACATACACACACAGTCCTGCCTCTGTTCCTAAGAAAGAAAGGTACTTTATTTATCCCAATGGGGGAAATTCAATATTTTCATTCGTGCTATTAACCTCTACCCTACCTCCAATGCAGCACAGCGTTGGGATGACTTGGTCCCATGTCAGGCATCTGAGTCATTCATAATGAAGGTGAGACGTCCAGCGGCGTAGATGAAACTGTGCCTTTAACTGGCTGCATGAAGAGGCCTTCTGTGTTCAGATCACGGACAGACATTCACACAATGCACAATATGAAAACTGATAGAGTGTAACCATGATCCCAGGATCATCAAAACCAGTCCACCTGGGACGCAGGTGCTTGTAATGTCATGCAGAGAGGAGGAGCAGGGTTTGGATTAAGCAGCAGGAGGGGAAGGAGCCATGTTTTTTATAGTCTACAGGCTGATAGTGGGGGTGTGATGAAGCAGGAAATGTTTTCTTTACACCCTATAAAACCTGAAACCCATTACAGAACATCAGAGCAGGATGTGGAGAGATAAACTCATGCTGCTCTAAAAGCCTGAGGCTGTGTTCAGAGGCACAACAGCACAGCCAGGCAAAACAAAGCCTCCTCATTCACCTCCATTACACCCGTGTGAGGACGGTGGGGGGGACCGAGCAGAGAGACAGAGGAGGGTCCAGCTTAAAAGTTAGCTCCCCTCTTACCACCAAGTGATCCACCTTCATGCAGCAGTTCAACACTCATAAAACACACTCCTGGTAGATCACAGTTTGAACAACATAGATCAACCGATACCTGGTAAACAGATCAAAGGTGTGAGGAAGTCAATCAATCAATCAATCAATCAATCAATCAATCAATCAATCAATCAATCAATCAATCAATCAATCAATCAATCAATCAATCAGTCAGTCAATCAATCAATCAGTTAGCTTAAAAGTTAAAGATGCTAACTGTTTACCAATGTGTAACTCCTCTCCAAGGATTGATGTGGCGTATGTGATGTGATTAACACTCTGGTGTTGCTCTTGGTATTCAGAATGAATTATTGTTATAGAGGGTTTTGACCAATCAGAATCAAGTATTTGCTTTGGATCTTTGTTTATTTTCCTTTAGTATATCTGGGTTTTGTTTTACCTTTGTTACTTATCAATAGATGTCAAATTTCTATATTTCACTTATTGTCAGATTATCTTTTTTTTAAAACTAATAATTATAATAATTATAATTTTTTTATTACCTTCTGTTGGCTTGTCAATTTTTAAAATTCTGTTTATTCCTCTTCTTGAATCTTCTCCAGTGCTCTCTATTTAGGGTGTGCTCTTGGTCAGGGGTGGGTTGGTGGTGTTAATGTGGGGTATTGTCTGTACAAGTTCAGTATGTCCGTGTGTGCTTGTTTATGGTTATATGTTGTATAACCTCAAAACTCCATAAATATAGTTTTAAAAAATAAGATGCTTCCCTGAACTCCTCAGTAATATGTGTTAACTGGAATACTAAATTTCATTGAAAAGTAGTGATGCAACAGATCATTGCTGTCCCGTGATGTTTGGATTACCAACCACTGTTAATGTCATGATGTGAGGTGTTCTGTTAGTCTGCCAAATCCCTCTGCACAGAGACAACACAGTGTAGTGTGATGCAATCCATCCTGCAGGGACAGATATGATCAGGACTAAATGTGGAGCGGCTGCTGCTACATTGGATTTTGGAGATGGTTTCAGTTTGGATATTCAACAGACGTTTACTCAAGTCTGGGGATCATCCAACCCATAACGGGCTCTGCTGGGGCGCCAAACCTGGCGAGAGAGAGCGGCGAGTAACCACTGAGATCCACGAGTGTAAAAATAGACCAGTTTACTTTTGATATTTCCAACCCAGTGTGTGCAGCTTTACAGAGAAATAGGTCATAAAATATTCAATGTTTCTTTGTAGCTTTACTGTCTGTGTGTGTGGGACTCCTAACAGGTGTTCTGCAGGTACACACGTCTGCTGTGAACAGTCAGCATACGTCTCTCCTGTATGTGGAACAAGTCAAAGTCATCAGAGGATGAATATGAGGTCATCACTTCACCTTCTTATCTCTCTGCGGTGAACCATTACTTTAACAGGAAGTGGTCTGAGCGATGATCCTCCTCACACTCACATGCGCAGTCACATAAGAAACAGAGACGGAGTCACATTACAGCCAGTGTTTAATTGAGTTTTCAATGAGTATGTTTTCTCACAAGGCATTAAATGTACAGCAAACTACCACTATTGTCATACATGGTGATGGGCTCACTCACCGATAATTATCGGTTCGATATTGGGAAAAATGACGTCACACCGATAAGTCCGATATTGAAAAAAATTGCCGATAACAAGAGCCGACTCAAACAAACCAAGATTGCTCTGATTACGGTCCCTTTCGTCTTGCCTGTGCTGCATGCACACACTGTATAAATAAGGCTGCATGCTGTTGTCACGACCATGACGTCAGACTACTGCCCCTGCAGGTAAACATGGCGCCTCCATCACCTGTGTGGGCTTTCATTACTACCTGCGACAAAGACAACGCGATTGCAATTTGCAACAAATGTTCAGCCGAAGTTCAGAGAGTAGGGAAAAGGAGCGTGACAGACAATATATCGAACCTCATCAGTCACCTAAAGTTTCATCATCACTACGACGGTGTATGGAAGGAATACGAAAATCTGCTGCGGCTAATGCTACCGAACCACCAGCCGAGAGCAAGAAGTCGTCTGGGCCCGTCTTGCACCTATCAACGAGGCATCTGAAAAGACAAAGAAGTTTGACAGAGACGTCTACATCCAAACGAGAAGTAACAGAAAGGCTACGGGAGAAGAGTGAGAGCAGCCAGGAGGACCACGGCTCAAAGGATAAGATCATTTAAATATTTTTTTTCTGAAAAGTTGGGGGCATCTACAAGATTTGATGGGGACTGTACAAAAATCTAATTCTAGTAATGCTGCTGTTTGAAATGTGAAAGTGTAGCTGCTTATTATCTGTCAGTAATAGAAAATGGAACTGAATTGGCTAAATAAGGTGAATGACATAAAAGAGAACTAATCTTGGGGTAAAGTTTTAATCCTCAATCACAGTTGTTATTGACATTCTGGGATTTATATCTTGTGGCATTTAAAAAAAGTTAAAAACCTTTGCTCCTCACTCAGGTACCACAGATGAGCTGCAGGCAAAGAGGACCAGGACAGACTGGAACCTCATTCTCTGCTGCTGCACGTGATGCACTTTTCAGGACTTTATTGCACTGAGACTGTTGTTTTGTAAAAAACTTAGAATTTTGAATTGACTAAAGCACTTTATTTTTTGTATTGACTGATGCATTCGGATTTTTTAAAACTGTAATAAAAGTTTTTATTTTTTGGGAGACTGAACTGTTGTTGTTTTTGTGATTACAGCTGTAGCAATGTCGGATACATTATTTGTTTAGGTCTAATGCAGAGCCATGATGTTGAATTCATCTTTGCACACTACATCCTGGCCTTTCTTACCGTCAGGTGAGTATAGACTATTAAAAAACTGATATCGGTTATCGGTAACGGTATCGGTTTGGAGAAGCAGGAAGTTATCGGTTATCGGTATCGGTGGAAAAAACAGTTATCGTGCATCCCTAGCTCACTCCATGCTGGAAAATAATACCATGACTACATGTCCACCGCATGAACACACATCCTGATGCCATGCACTAATATCCACCATGAGCTGAAAACAAAAAACACTCACTCCGTCTGAGCGTCTCTACGTGAAACCAGCGTATGAAACGGGAACAATACGCGCAAACTGCTAGAGAGAGAAGATGACCATGTTATAAACAATGCAACAACAATAAGAACAACAACAATCGACGAGAACAATAACAGTATTAAAGCTTTTCATGACCATATCAACATTCAGTGTATTGGAAAATACAATCCCAATAGACTCTTTGTATAAAAAAGAAGCTTTTCAAGTCAGCATGGAACAAATAACAGTTCGTTTCTCCGGGGCGGGGGAGGGGTGGATGACAGGAGCGGGTGTGCTTCCATAGATTCATGAGGAGGGGAGGTGTGTGTGTGTGTGGGGGGCTTTGTGTGTGTGTGTGTGTGTGTTAAGGCTGATTTATACTTCTGCGTCTCCCCTACGCAGCAGGGGCTGACACGGACATGAGCACCACATACTTGTGCGCCGATGTGTCCGTGTCTCGCTGCAATACTCCTCTGAAACACTAGAGGGCAGTGCGGTCTCTCTGATATCCGGTCGCCTGCTTCCGGTCCCGCTACGATCTCTGTTTACTTTTCCACAGAGATTCAGAGCGTGTTATGTTAATCTACAGCTGATACATGTTGCTGTTTATCATACAGACATGATTACATGAAGAATAGAGAGGAGGAGATGAAATACACGGCCGATGTGCGGCCGATGTCCGGGATCCCGGAAGTCCTGTAAATGCGGGAAACACAATGCCGCTGAGCGGACCAATCACAGGGCTTGCGGTCCGCGTTGATTCTACGTGTAGTTACATTTTGGAGGAGGTGAGCGTCAGCTACGTGCGTAGGCCTCTGTGTAGGTACGGGAGCTACGCGGACCCCCGGCGTAGGCTGCACCGTCAATTTGATGCAGAAGTATAAATCAGCCTTTAGGTAGGGAGAGGGAGTTCCAGGAGGAGGCGTGCAGGTCTATGTGGCGTAGCGTTTGGTCCACTGTTTGGCTATCCTGTCGTGCTCGGCTCTGTTGGTCAGGTACTGTGTGGCGATGCTTCCAACCAGAGGGTCGGCTGAAACACAAGAAGAAGAAGAGAACAGTCAGACTCAATGTGACACACTCTGTATTTATTTGTGCTCTAATGAGAGGTATGAGCCCTACGAGAAGAAACCAACTCTGTTAGACCCACTGACACATCACATAAACCACTACATGTCTCCTGGTGTCCTCCATGACCCAAACATGAGGATAGATTTGTGAACCAGTCAATACAACCCCGGGTTATTAAGTGAGAACTCCCCTTCACCAGTGTTTCATCAAATTAGCCAGCGACACTTCAAGGAGGCTGAACAGTGAACTCCAGTGTCACAGAGCCACCTCCCTCCGTACTTACACAACAAAAGAGGAAAAAACAGAAAGAAAAGAGAGGGATGTTGGAAGACAAGAAAGGCAGAGCCAGGGTGACGTCACCCATGTCATGTCACGCTGTACGCACTGCCTTCTCCTTTTCTGCCATTTTCATGAGGGAAGAGAGGAGAGAACAGAAAGGAAACACAGAAAGGAGTGGAGAGATGTAAGAAAGAAAGACAGGGCAATGGCGAGAATCCTGTTTGGGGTGGGTGAGGCTGCATGCTCTACCACTCCCTACTCCCTTATTCTAATGTGGGACAAATACATGGAAGGGATGATGTATGGTTAGCAGGTAGTTATGGGAAATAGAATCCAGACAGGGTGAGACAAGACCCTAACTACTAACTAACTTAAGATGCAAACACATTGTTAAAGACACTGATTCAAGATTATTTTATTCATTTAAATGATTTATGTTTACAGTTTTTAAAAATAGCCCCAGTGATTCCTCGTCAGTGATCGTTCCATGGTGATGGATTCTTCTCTGCCTGTTGTGGTGGATTGAACATGAAACTGTCCTCATTCAGCTCTCCTTCTTCTCTGAGCTCTGTGGTTCACACACCTTTAAAAAGAAACTAATGTCACAACTTTGAACCCTGCTGCTATCATCACCATCAGCTCCTAGTTAGAGCTGGCTCAGGCTTTGACCAGTTCTTAGTTATGTTGCTATAGGCTTAGACTGCCGGGGGGAACTGGCGCACTGACACACTGGGATCCTACCTCACCCCTTCCCCCCCAACCCCCTCATCATCTACTTTAACTCTTCCTGTCCCATTAAAGTTACTAACCATAGACCTTTCTGGAGTCCCTGAGCTCCCTTGTCTCGTTGGTTCCTCTGAGCTGCTGTAGCAGTCCTCCTGTGTGGACGTTCCAGACTCCAGCTGATATGGACGTGCTGGACTCCAGCGGCAACAGCTACTACTACTTGTCTCACCACTATCACAGCTCCCTCTATCTCTTATTCTCCTCTATCCCTCTTTCCAGACCCAACACGGTCTCAGCAGATGTGTGTCTAACATGAGTCTGGTTCTGTCCGAGGTTTCTGCCTGTTAAAGGAAGTTTGTCCTTGCCACTGTAACTTGCTAAATGCTGCGAGGTGCATTGCTCATGGTGGATGAAGGTGTTGGGTCTCTGTTAATGATTTAACATAGAGTGGTCTAAACCTGCTCTGTTTCACCTCACCTTACGGTCTATGGTGTCAACAAGCAGAAGCTAAATGTGTCTGAACTCTTTTCCGTGGATTGATTTGACATGACGTGTGATCAGTTTGTCTCTGGTGTTGCTCATGTTAGTGAAAGTTAATAACCGTGGTCAAGGGGTTTTGACCAATCAGAATCAAGCATCTTACACAGACAGAAGATCAGAAAGAGAGCCGGGTAATGAGAAATAAAAATGCCCCCATTGAAGCCATTGAAGCTGCTGTCTTTGTTAGGGCTCTCTTAAAAAGGCGATTCTGTATTTCAGCGCTCATGAAAGAGAGAGCAAAAAACCTTCATGTGCATTTATCATGAAATGCTTAAAAGAAACCTGAAACATCCAGAAGAAAATGGACTGTTTAGAGACACCGAACCTTTTCAAGGTGCACTATAATGTAAACATCAATTCACCCGAGGGGGACAACGAGATTTCAGCTCCAGCCTTCAGAAATCCACATCAGTGACAGTCATATATTATTTATAAAGACGTGCAGCATGTGTACACAGTCACACTGTTTGACATCCAATTACCTGACGCGGTGCATCAGAGTGTAAAACGGTGCAGAAACCTGCAGACGACCACTCTGCTCATCAACATGCATGAGACTTTTATTGCAACCCGTGAAAAACCGCAGAAAGCTGTACATCAAACAAATAGAGTTCTGTTATTCCTGAGGTCTGGCGTGGAGCGTGTAGCGTGTGATGGACAGCGCCGTCGACCCTTTCATCGACAGCATGGTAGAATGTGCTTTTCGCTGTAAATCACAGGTGATCATAGCCGGTCCAGCAGCGTCCTGTCTGTTAATTCACACACGTCCGGTCAGTAAATAGCCTCCGTTATGAATCCCCAACGGCTCCTCTATTGATCACGCCGATGCTCGACTTGCTGTCCAGCTGGTCAATTTCTCAGTGAGGTGACAGAGAGACACACACTCCCTGAGTCACACACACAAACACTGCTCAGATTCAGACCCTCTCCTGCGGGGGGCTCGGCCCGCTGACGGGAGCGCCGCAACGAGCTCGGCTGAGCAAGCAGCACAAACAGCCCTCCGCTCTAATCCCTGACAGGGTTTCAATGATGGGGGTTTACAGGCTTATACTCAGATTTCTGGATGAATGGATCCTCACATATCTCAGCATTGTAGCCTGCAGCTGGAAGAATCTCACTTCTTACGAGACAGCTCGTGAAAGATTTCCAGAATCATCATGTCAAAGGATGCTTTATGTCACGCCTCCCTTGTTTGACCAGCTCTGGCTTTGAAGGTCAAAACTAGACCGTCCTTAAAGATCAGAGAGGACGGATTAGAAGCTGCAGCGCCGCTCTGTTCATACATGTACGACGTCAGTATGTTCAAACAATGTTTGAAGGAGAACAGCATCTGAAACTATTTTTATACTTCTTATCCTACAAGCACCCCTCAAACATGGAGCATGCTGTGAAGCTTCTTTTTTGTGTTATTCTTCAGTCTCCTTATTTCGGTCTCAGCAGATGTGTGTCTAACATGAGTCTGGTCCTGCTGGAGGTTTCTGCCAGTTAAAGGAAGTTTGTCCTTGCCGCTGTAGGAGTCCCTGAGCGCCCTTGTCTCCTAGGTTCCTCTGGATCTCTGCCGTAGACTTCCTGCTGCTACGGACTTGCTAAGGGCTACAACTACTACTATCAGTCTCACCACTATCATCCCTCTCTCTCTCTTCAACTCTCTCTATCCCTCTCTCCAACACGGCCTCAGCAGATGTGTGTCTAAACATGAGTCTGGTCCTGCTGGAGGTTTCTGCCTGTTAAATGAAGTTTGTCCTTGCCACTGTAACTTGCTAAATGCTGCAAAGTGCTCTGCTCATGGTGGATTAAGATGAGATCAGACTGAGTCCTGTGTGTAAGATGGGACTGGATCTGATCCTGTCTTGATGTTGGGTCTTTGTTAATAATAGAACATAGAGTACGGTCTAGACCTGCTCTGTTTGGAAAGAGTCTGAACATAACATTTGATGGGATTTGATGATGTATAAATAAAGATTGATGGATTGACTTTAGAAAACTTGATGATAAATATGAGACAAACAGGGGTTGTAACAAAATGTCGCCAAATCCCAACAAATGTTCTGAGACCGTTGGAGAGAGGGATAGAGGGAGATGAAGAGAGAGAGATGATAGTGGATAAAGTGTCTGTTTCAAGGTACGAATTATTATTTGTTTCAAGGAACACTTGTAAGACTCTTTCATGATTCAGTTTTTTACAGTTTTTTTTATTTTTACCATTTTGAGGTTCCTTTGTGTTCTAGTGATACATTTTCATGTCCATTTAAAAGTACACTTTATTGTTTGTTTTAAGGTATGAATGAGTGCCTGTTTCAAGGTACACTGTGCTGCCTGCTTTAAAGTACACTCTGTGTCTGTCTCTAAGAATACCATAAGGTTTACTTCAGTGCCTGTTTCAAGGTTTGCTTTACTCTCTGTTTAGAAATATACTGAAGGATCTATTTTAAGGTACTCTTCTGCAAACTCTGAGTAATTAACGTCAAGTTACTTTTGAAACACGCTTACATGTCTGTTTTGAGGTTGGTTTTCTTTTGTTTGTGTTTTTGTGAGCCTGTTTGAATTATTTGAGGCACATTAAGTGTCTGTTTTGTTTGTTTTAAGGAACATTTTGGTGTCTGTTTTAAAGTACACTCTACTGTCTGTTTCAAGTTGCTCTTCTTCTGTTTTGGCGTCCATCACAGGGTTTTGTTTAAGGAAACTTTATTATTTATTTTTTTTAAGTTACATTTTTGGACATTGTCTCCTTTAATTGACAGGACAGCTGAAGAGAGACAGGAAATGTGGAGAGTAGAGAGTGGGGGAGGATATGCAGTAAATGGTTGAGGTTGGAATCGAACCTGCGACCTCTGCGACGAGGGCTGAGGCCTCTGTGTACGGGGTGCACGTTTAGACCTCTAGGCCAGGGGTGTCCAAAGTACGGCCCGGGGGCCAAATGCGGCCCAATGTCCATTTAATTATGCCCCCAAGCTTCCATCTTAAAATGTGTTATTATAGCAAAGAAATTAATCACCTTCTGAATCACCTGTACATTTGCAGTTTCTTTCAAGCGCACAAACAAAACTAAAGTCAATCCAGAAACATCTCAAAAAGTTTCATATGGACTACTTTTATAAATTCAAAGCTCTGGATATTCTGCAGGAATATAATTAGGAGGAAACACAAGAGCTCTTAAAGTTGACAGTTTTTTTCAAATTCATGTTTTTATCATGATGTGAAAATGTTCTTGATGAACACTGAAAGTTCAGAAGACACAAGACAAGATCAAAATTAGGAAATTGTGCAGAAAAGGCAAAATTTGGTGCAGAACAAATTGTTCAGAATGTAGGACAAGTTTTAGAATTATTTAGTTCTTAAAATGTTGTCTGCTGGTCAGAAAAGTCTTAAAAACAACATGAAATAGAAGTGTGATGAAATCCAGATCATGATCCTGCCATAGAAAAATAACAAGACAATATTTTTTCCCACATTGCCAGACCCGAATGAAAAACATTCTACAGAAGAAGATCAAGTTTGCTCATGTTTAAGTGGCTTGTGGAGAACTGAGGACTTCCTAGTTACTGATTTATTGAGAAAAAAATGTAAAATAATTGTTATTAAATAGAGATTTCATATATAACTTTTATGCTTCCTAAGTCACCTAAGTCTCAGTAGGAGCCACTGGCCCTGAAGTATTCTGACAACATCAAATGTGGCCCTCTTTGAAAAAAGTTTGGACACCCCTGCTCTAGGCCAACGGCACCCCAAGTTTAAGGAAAGTTTTGGTATTTTTTAGGTTACTTTTTTGATGAAGCTCTGAGTATTTGCTTCACGGTATGTTTCAACATGTTTCAAACAACCTCTAAGGGTCTGGTTTTGGGTACCTGTAAGCACCTGTTGAAGGTGTCTCTTAGCCTCTGTATGAGGCAGCCCTCAGTGTCAGACTTCTTTTTAAACTTGTGGTTCAAATTAAATGATATGTTTGGTTGTGTCTTACCACACAGACTCTTAGGAATAAGGTTTGGAGCACATTAAGGTGTGAGAAAATAAATAAATGAATGCACTCTGACTTTTTGTGTCACAGCAGACTTGAAGCCCTGGTCTACATGTGGAGGTCCTCTGCTTTTCATCCAAACACTGCCACCAATATCAAACACAAAGGGATTACAGAAGTCTTTCTATGTCATCTTTGCAACCTGCTCAGGTAAGGCCTCGTATGGAATCCAGAGATCATTACTTTTGTAGGCAGATGCAGAAAGAGTAAATGTGAACATCCTGACTGAGGAACTTTGTAGTTCATTTAAAGAATACTGTGACCAAGACATCTTTATGATGACTAGTTCCTTCAGAGTTCAGAAGACAAATGTTAAAATTGTTGGATTAACTTTGCAATCATACCAACAGATCAGACCGCGTGAGTCGTTCTTTAAGGCAATCTCAGCTCCTCTTGTCTTGTTCCTTTCACTCCCTTCAGATAGAGCACAGAGAGCAGACAGGAGCTGCAGCGGCTGAGGACATAAACTGTTTTTATCTCACACATTCTGATATCAATCCAGATAGCAAAGCCGTCCTTTCAGGCAGAGCGTGGCGTGTGTTATTACAGGTTTGACAAAGTGACACCCCCTGAAGCTACTGCTGAGGGAGGAAAGCCGGCACTTTTATTATAAAAGACTGGCCGGATATCCACACACATCAGCCAGAGACAGAGGCCGTGCAGACAGCAGCAGCAGCAGCAGCAGCAGCAGCAGCAGGAGGATGAGGAGGGGGAGGAGGAGGAATCCCTCTGGCTTTGTTAAAAATTGAAGATGACTTTTTGGACGTTTCACAGGAGAAGACAGGGAGGAAAAGTGTTGACACCAGACAGAGGCCCACGGCTGGATTTGAGCCTGAGATACGCTTTGACAAGGAATGTGACTTGGCCCCAACGAGCCATCGGGACGCCTCAGGTAGAGATCTGCCTGTGGGACGATGTGCAGGGCTCAGTGTGGCATGACGGCAGGGACGGCGGCCCCCGGGAGGGTTGATTAACTGTCATTCCATCCTCCACCCCCGCTTTAATGAGCCACATGCCGGTGATCTCCGCCTGCACGGGAAGGAAGAACTTCAGACGGAGGGAGGTGGGGATATTTTTAGGGTATTTCAGACCCACACTCAGCACTTCAGGCTGGGTTTAAAAAACTTAAACAAGTGGAGAGGCGTGTAGCGGGTGGACTGATTCTGATGAGGCAAGAGGCAGAAAGAGGGATGGAAAAGTGTGTGGGTAACAGGAAGGAGGGGTGACGGGGTGTTTTTTATGTTTTGGCAGGGACGGGGGTGTCAATCAAGCCTCTTTTGTATCTTACTTTAAAGGAATCGGCTCATTTCATCTCACCAACATCTGAAAACGTGGAGGAAGAGAAGGAGAGGAAAAGCTATTCTCATTTTTTCTTTTCGCCCACAGAGGGAGAATATCCGCTCGGAGGTTTATCAAAGAGAAATCCCAGCAGAGACCGCAAGCTATCATCAGAGGACTTCACCATCATCACTATCGCTCTTTCTTTTCCGGGGCCATCTCATTCCCCACCATTCAACTTTGGAATCACCCGTCTGTCTTCTGCCCTTTTAAGCCCCGGCCTTTCTTCCTCCAGCACATTTCTCAGTCCTCTCTCTCTCTCTCTCTCTCTCTCTCCCTCTCTCCCTCTCTCTCTCTCTCTCTCTATCTCTCTCTCTCTCTCTGATATCGGACACCTTTTTCTTCTGCTTTTACCACCTCTGCGTGCTCAGTTTAAAACTTCACATCAACACACATGACTCGGTGTAGTGGCTGAGGACACGTTGAGCTGGAAATAACTTGTTTTACTGCTCATGTAAAAGACAGATTGAATTCCCTCGCCTCCTGTTTCTCTGCTGTGCTGCTGAACTGAACCATAATGGATCTAATCAGCTTTAAAAATGTCTTCTCCTTGACCGGTGTCAGCTGTTTACAGGCGTGTGTTTAGCCAGCCAGCCTGCTTAAATATTGATTTGACTGCAATGAAGGGAGCAGAGAAAACCCAGGCTCACTGTTAACAGCCTCATACTGAAGAGAGGGGACGCTAATGTTGTGTAAACAGTGATTATTTTCTAGCTCTTATGTGCACAATAACTGAAGCTTTACAATGGATCAGAGGAAGTGATGGTTATTAAAGATCCGGCCTGTATTTTTTAAAAGGGACAGGTCTCAGCGCTAAAAGACTAATTCAAAAAGCCGTGTATCACAGAGAGTTACAGTCTTCATAAGGAGAAACCAAGAGTCAACCTCCGGTCTCAAAATATGAAGCCAATGTGGAAGTGTTATAAACTGCAATTCATCAAGAATCCACTTGAGGCTGGCTGCAGAAACACCGGAAACCACATACACACCCATTCAAAGAAGACGATCTTTACAGCAGAAATAAACATGTTTACAGCCTGGTACAAAAACGGCTTGGGTCTACGTAGCTAATTTGTTTATTGGCACACACTGTACGGAGGGGGAACTTTTTTCTAAAGCGACAGTTCAGAAGATATTAAGTATACAAGTTTTTTCCCAAATAAGGACATGACCGACTTGATTGACAGGCGGGAACACATAGCTGTTGGCTAGGAGGCTCAAACCCTGCCTCACTCTTTTAGCATTTCCAATATGGCTCCCACCGACGATTGGCTTCAAAACAGCGCTCAGGAACAGACATCATGGATACCACGTCTCTATGGGAGAAACGTGCTGCAAATTCAGATATCATGGAAGTTCACAAACGACCAAAACAAATGCATCAACAGCAACACGCTGCAAATACATGAATGATGCAAATCTAAACACACACCAACACAACAAACACAGGCGAAAGAAAGACAACGCAAATCCAGATATGACAACAGAGGAGCTCCAGGCCTGTAGGGGGCGCTCAGTGGAACAGTGTGACTTACAGAAGAAAGCAAGAAATAGGAGGCAGAGAACTCATCATCGGACAACATAATGACAGACACCACTACTGTGGAAAAACACAACTTTTACTGAGAACATTGTTTCTAAAGGAAAGCTAGCTGTGCTAAGCTTACAGCTTCTAGATGTGACTAACGTTAGCTATGACACTCTAGTAAGCTGCAGAGCTCAATCAGCCCTGCAGATATTGTAACTTAGTAGGGATGGGCATTTCAAGCCAAAACACTATTCGATAATCATTGGCATCTATTCCAGGATTATTCGATTAATCACCCCCCCTCCCTCTCTCTCACACACCTGCCTGTCCCATTAACAGATCTCGTAGCACAACGCATCAATCTCAACAGAGCAGATGGAGCGGGACAGGAAGTCAGGCACCAAAACAAAATGATTAATTTTCAGAATAAAACACTGTGTTATCACCAGATCGTATTTCACTTAACTACAACAGCAAACCGTCATGATGAGCGGAGCCAGGCCTGGAGTCAACAGGTCAGAGGTTTTCAGAGGACCAGAAAGACAACATGGATGAGGAGAGGAGGAGGAGAATCCTTGATTTAGTAATTACCAGCGCAGCAAAAATGGCAGAGACCAGTATTAGTAGCAAGGAACAGCTTGGTTTTGAAACACTGGATGCTCCAGCAGCTTTTAAATCTGACTTATGGAAGTATTTCAGTTTACTCGTGTCAAGAAATGAGGAAAGGAGACAAGGTGGTTGTCCAACAAACAACAACATGCAGACAATGCCAGACGAAGGTGACATACACCTCCAGGAAATTGAGTAAAATGAGAAGACTCAAGAGGATGTGAGGAATGAGGCATCGGTATCCCAATAACTTCATATGGTTAGATTTTGATATGGTTATATCCTTTGTATATTTTGTTTTTTTTTAGCTGCTGATCTTCATGAAGGGTTGATAAGACAGCTTTCTAAGTGGACATGATTTGAAATCTGAGCTTCCCCCCCTGAGAGTGACATCAGAGGATGATGATCTCTATCCCTCAATAACTGAATCCAATAAATGATTCACCAAAAGGATAATTCTCCTGTTTATTACAGATACTGAACATTATGTCAGTGTTTAAACCTTCTTTTTAACAATTTTAAAGTCATATTTAATTGAAAGACATCCACCTAATGACTCCCTGAAATCCCAGAGGTCTTTACCGAAACAGACGAAGTGTGAAATGTCTAAAAGGCTTCAGCAGAGTCTCCCTCTCTGTAACCTGCCCGTCTGCCGCTCTGCACAAAGAGCTCCACTCAAACCGCAAAGTGACACACTTCTACGTACATTATCCACGCAGAATGGACGTGTCAGTCAAGCTGTCACGGCTGGAATTGGAGGGAGAAATATGTGTGTGCGGGTGTGTGTGTGTGTGTGTGTGTATTTATGTGTCAGTGTAACTCTCACCAGGGTTGCAGTCAGTGAGAAGGGAGCAGATGGACAGCAGGACCTTGGAGATGGTGAGGGCAGGACTCCAGTTGTCCTTCAGGATGTCCAGACAGATCACCCCCTGACTGTTGATGTTACAGTGGTAGATCCTCGTACGAAACGTCACCTGAACACACACACAAACACACAGAATCACATTAATACATCTTATCAAAAGAAAACCTCTTTAAGTTGTAACCAACATTAGTAAAATTACACGGATCCAGTGATGACATTCAGACCTTTGTTTTCAGTGTGGGACATTTAGACGCTGCATACAGGAATGTTAAGAACCTTTTGGACTCCAGGAAAATTGTATCGTGGGCAAATGGTGAGAGAGGATTCTACTAGGCATGGGACACTTAAAGCCTGCCTCCTCCATGTTAACAGATTGGACATGAGTCAAATGAGAAAACCAAAATACACGTCAAGTATTTTATCTCAAACTTTCTGTCATCAAAGTTCGTTCTTTTCAGGATGATTTAAGTGGAATGCCAATTTCTTAAAGAAGTTAAGTTTAAACAAGTTATTTGATGCTAAAAAGATGATTGATTGACAGCACTGTTGACAAATGCAGCTCCTGCACATAGACTGTATAAATAATGGACGTAGTATCTGATGTAACTCATCCGTTCTGAAGTGCTGTTTTGAAACCAATATTTGGCGGGAGCCATATTGGAAATGCTGAACTCAACATAAATTCTGTCGAGCTAGTGTGAAGTAAAGAGGCGGGCTTTGAGCCTCCACGCTAACCAGTGTTCCCGTCTGTCAATCAAGTCAGCTGTGCCTCTCATACTGGGAAACTGGTAATCTTTATAACTTCGAAATTGCCGTGTTATGAAAAAATTAACCCCCCGTACAGTGTGTGTCGATCTAGAAATGAGCTATCCAGACTACACTCGTTTTTTGTTCCAGTCTGTAAACATGTTTATTTCTGCTGTAAAAATCGACTTTTTTGAATTGGTGTGTATGTGGTTTCAGGTACTTCTGGAGCCAGCCTCAAGTGGACACTCGAGGAACTGCAGCTTTTAACGCTTCTGAATTGGCTTCAATTTTCAAGGCGGGAGGTTTGCCACTTGCTCCTGCAGATTGAGTAGGCGAGGTAAGGTGAGAGGGAAAAATAACCAACACAAACACACAGCGATACTTCAGCTGTGCTCCTTTGGCCACAAAACCAAATTTAAGATGACGTTTTAACCAAATTCGACAACATCTTGAAGTTGCCTTTGCCGACAAGTAGACCAATGTTACAGTTTTAAAAATGTATTAATGGTAAAACAGATGTACAGACATGACGATGAAAGGCAGTGAAATAAGCAGTTTAAGCATCAGCTGCTCAGAAATAAAATCAGAAACATTCAGCTGATTCTCTGCACAGACCTATAAAGGGCGTCTTTCCATATCCTAATCCATCAGTAAACTACTGCCTCATCTCAAATCAATGAGAGCATCTGAAGGCAGTTATAAGATAAATACACAGCTCAGTATAAAGGAAAAAATCATTGGACATTCGTTGCAGACTAAGACTCTTTAAACTCTGTTTACAAAGTCTGATGGTGATGCTGACGGTCCCTGTGGGTCTGAATAAGTCACAACACAGCCCTGTATTACTGCCAACCATCAACACCAGCAGCACAAGCTCATTAAGGAGTGACCTTTGACCTTCTTTAAAACAGAGACTGCTGACCAGGACAGACAGTCCATGCGGGCTTTAACTCTGCTTTCTTTGTGAGTGCAGCGTGCCCTCCTTTCTTTCCTCCCTCTGTTATCCTCTCATTAAGTCTCCGTTCCTCCCTTTCTGTCCTCTTTTCAGGAGAAACAAACAATAGTCGCTCCCTCCTCTCATCCCACGCTGCTATTACCGAGACAGAGCAACAAACAGGACACACTCACTGACGTGAAATGAGACGCAGAGACTGGACAAGGTCTAACGTCTGCCTCTCCTCTTCTGTTCTTACACCTTTAGCTGAGTTGGGTTAGCGTTGGCATGCTAATGCTGGCAGCTCATGAAAAAGATCCTTGGCCGGTCTGTGTGGTCTCATTAACAGCCTGTAATCCTATCACAGCTGATGCTAATAGATTATGATGCTGCCTCCGCGTAACAAAAGCTGCGGGTCTAATCCTGCACCCCTCTCTATAACAGATTCATCACTCAGCCTCTAAAATTAACCCCTGCATCATCATTCTGTCTCACCAACGCGTTCAGTTAGTCTGATCACGACACACAGATACAGAATCTGCATGGAGGCGGACGTTTGTTGTAGATTCATCTTTCAAAACGAGAAACTGGTGACAGCATGATGTTTTCAGGTCGTTGGGCTGACATTGCACGTCCTGCATGCACACGTCTCAGCTCTGATGGTCACACAATATATCATTCAGCCCTTTCTCCCTCTGAGAGATGAACGTGTGAAAGGCAGATGCCTGAAAATATCAGAGCCTAGAAGTCCAAAAATGTCAGGACTTCATCTGTGAAAGGCCAATGTGACAAACCCTCCCTAGACCTCTATGTTAGAGGATCAGGATTGTCTTTAACTGGCCTCATCATCCTAACACAAGCAATGAGCCAGCGGAATGAGCAGCTGCAGCTGTTGGGTCGGTGGCTGTGAGCCGGTGAGCTGCTGGATGACACCGCTCACAGCCAGACTGGAAAAACAAGACACAGGGGGCCAAGAGTTAGACCAGCTCAGTTTCCCCCTCAGCGCAGACTGCCAGGAAGGAGTGACTGGTCAGGAGGAGATGATATGATTGTTGCTCTTTGGGAGTCAAGTTTCAACCCAAACCTGTGACAAATGATGCAATGTTCTATTTTCCACAACAAAATGTGTGTTTTTCCAACAATGCAACAGTAGGGCCAACTACCGTCTAATCTGAGCTTCACTGGTTTTGGTGTGGATGCTCTAAAACATCAAAATAGAGTAGTCCACATATCTTACACGGAGGAATACATGGTTTTTTTTTCTGAAACTTCTTCTTTACATAACGTAAGACAAATAAATATATAAATTAAGTGTTTAACAAATAATTCTGACATATTTCAACCTTGGCCTCTTAGGTTCAACCTCATTGCATTAAAAACAGTCATGACTCTGTAGTGGAAATCACTGCATGGCCTCAAAATCACCTCCAAAAACCATTGTATGTGAACACAGTTTGTCACTGCATCCACAAATACAAAGAAGAAACCAGATATTAACATGATCCAGAAACACTGGAGACTTCTCTGGACCTGAGCCCGTCTGAGATGGACTGAGGTGATGTGGAAAACTGTCCTGTGGTCTGATGAATCAACATCAGACATTCTTTTTGGAAATCATGGACGCCGTGTCCTCTGCTCTAAAGAGGAGAGGGACCACCCAGCATGTTATCAGCTCACAGTTCAAAGCCAGCATCCCTGATGGTATGTGGATCATAAGAGTCCATGACATGGGTAGCTAACACATCTATGAAGGCTCCATTAATGCTGAACAATACAGGTTAAAGGCTGATTTATACTTCTGCGTCTCCCCTACGCAGCAGGGGCTGACGCAGACATGAGCACCACATACTTGTGCGTCGGTGAGTCCGTGTCGCGCAGCAATTCTCCGCCGAAACGCCTGAGGGCAGTGCGGTCTCTCTGATAGCCGGCCGCCTGCTTCCGGTCCCGCTACGATCTCTGTTTACTTTTCCACAGAGATTCAGAGCGTGTTATGTTAATCTACAGCTGATACATGTTGCTGTTTATCATACAGACATGATTACATGAAGAATAGAGAGGAGGAGACGAAATACACGGACGATGTGCGGCCGATGTCCGGGATCCCGGAAGTGCGGTAAATGCGGGAAACACAAAGCCGCCGAGCGGACCAATCACAGGGCTTGCGGTCCGCGTCGGCTCTACGGGGAGTTACATTTTGGAGGAGGTGCACGTCAGCTACGTGCGTAGGCCTCGGCGTAGGTACGGGAGCTACGCGGACCCCTGGCGTAGGGTACGCCGTCGATTCAACGCAGAAGTATAAATCAGCCTTTAGGAGCAACATATGCTGCCATCCAGACAATGACTTCTTCAGGAAGACCTTACATATTTCAGCAAGACAACGCCAAACCACCTTCTGCACGTATTACAACAGCATGGCTCTGTAGTAGAGTCCAGGTGCTAAACTGGCCTGCCTGCAGTCCTGGCTTGAAAACATATGGAGCATAATGAAACAAAAAATACGACAAAGGAGACCCTGAGCTGTTGAGCAGCTGAAATCCTCTATCAGGCAAGAATGAGACATTTCACTTTAAAGTCGAGAAACTGGTCTCCTGGTTCACAAACGCTTACAGAGTGTTGTGAAAAGAAGAGGTGATGAAACACAACATACATAAACGTGTCCCTGTGCCAACTGTTTTTTTTAAATCTGTTGCTGACATCAAGTTTAAAATGAGCATATATATTTAACATGAAAAATGTTACAATTTCAACACTAGATCTGTTGTTTTTGCTTTATTTCAATCCAATGAAATGATTTGTAAACCAACAAATGCTGTTTTTTTATCAACGTTTTACGCAGCGTCTCAACTGTTTTGGCATTTTGGCTAGAACTCAATCATAATGTTGTAACAAAAGTATGTTATAATATAATAAAAGGACCCAGGTTCATAAATACTCTAGTGTCTGCGTTATACTAAAAAACATCTACATTTCTTTAGCGTCTGATTATGTCAGGAGATAAAAGTGAAGTGACTTATATTTAACCCTATCATTTGATTGATTTATCTATGTGGACGTGAGGATGTTTAAGTCTACATGGGAGACATTTACAGCCTGCTTTTCAAAGAAGAATACAGGAAGTGTGTCTTTCTATGGGCATGACAGCGTGTTGTACGTTACAGTAGATATTAAGTCGTTCTCAGCAGATGTGTGTCTAACATGAGTCTGGTCCTGCTGGAGGTTTCTGCCTGTTAAAGGAAGTTTGTCCTTGCCACTGTAACTTGCTAAATGCTGCAAAGTGCTCTGCTCATGGTGGATTAAGATGAGATCAGACTGAGTCCTGTCTGCAAGATGGGACTGGATCTTATCCTGTCTTGATGTTGGGTCTTTGTTAATAATAAAACATAGACTACGGTCTAGACCTAAATGATGTCTGAAGATTTTTGTGTTTCTTGATCCCCACATCCACATCAAATAAACAGCTTTGTTCACAAGGATCTTTATGTTTAATTTTATTCTCCCCACAGACTAAATCCTAACATTTATGATGACTACTCTTCAATAATCATCCGAACAGAGAGCAGGCTTTGACTCCGAGGTATTCTCTAATCTTAAATCTTTCTATTCCTGTCGTCCAAACAAATCTCAAATTTCAGCCGTGATTAAAAGCAGGCGAGCCACGAGCCTCTCTGTGCTGAATGCTCCACATTTAAACCAGATATATATGGAGGGCCAAAGATATTTACTCTTCCGGTTTATTTCTACAGAGTGCGTCTCTAAATATCTGATGGAGGTTAGCCAGAGAGTATTTCTAGACCTTAAACCAAAACCCCGGGCAAAATCAGAAGCACGACTCACAACGATGGAGGAGGGGGGGAGGTGGAAACCGCTGTCAGCCAGTCTACTGTGTAAATACTGACACACACTTGCATCAGCACAACACACACAAACACACATATACCCACAGCCTCACTGGAGGGAAGCCAAAAGCTGCTGAATGCACACAGCATGTATGACAGAAGCAGACACAATAACAAGAATCAGCTGAAGGAAGAGTCGAGTGATTTTAGAGATTTTTGTTCCTTTTGTGGCTCAAAACCAACAATGAATGTTTCCTCCTGACGTGTATTGTGTTCGTATCAAAGAGTGTTATATCTTCTTTGCTTTGTGTCATAGAGCTCCATTGTTGTCCTTGAAAAACACATCAATGAGCCACACTGTTGCTCCGGCTGACATGCTCCTTTATCATCATGAACACACACACTTGTAGTTTATTTTGACTCAATCCCACACACACAATCCCTCTCCCCTAAACACTGATTGAAGCACCGATGTGTATTCATCCACAGCTGAAAATAGTCCCCCATAAAAACAACACTGAGCATGTGCGAAAACAAAGAACTACATTTCAGATCTGTGTCTTTTTGACCAATGTGTTAAAGTTTACACCCTGACTGAAACAAGACTACAGTAATCTGCGGCCTGTAGTGACTTGCAACAATTGCAGAGCTTGTCTGTGATCTTTATCCACACTAATCTGTCATGTCATATCAAAGTAAAGCTGCACATCCACAGCAGATACCTCCCTTATGCTGCGAACACAGAAGTCATGAATGGGCCTTCTCACATTGTTAGAGGCAGGACTTCGATGCTCCTGTTCCACCAGTAAATGTTACAGAGGCATAACACTAACGGCCAAATTCCAACAGATCCGTGTCCGGTTCATCTCCGATCCGTCACTGATAGGTTTCTATTCTAGTCAATGTGTTAACTCCCACTGGATCTGCTCCGTTGCTTTCCAGCTGCGTCTGATCCGGCAGGTCCGAGTCCTCCAGATCAGATACACAACACTTCTATTTTTTTCTCCATACGTCACTGGCCTGATTTGCACAATCTACCCAGGACTTCAGCCCGCGGTCGAAACGCAGAAAACAATGGGTGCACAGGGACCTTTTAGTTCAGGGTAAAGTAGTTCTGGGGGCACTGACATATGACGAAGGGAAAGAGCTTCAATCTGAACCTGGACCGCCCACTTCCAGGACTTAGGATTTAAAGCACATGTGCCTGGTTGTTTTAAAGTGATTGTTCTTGACACTGACCAGCTCACACACTGTTTTTTGTTAGGGTGCTTTCCTTCATTTCAAGCCCAAACCTCTAAAAGCCAATCAGACTTCACTTAGACTGATCAACTGTAGTTGAGGCAGAATCTGGGTTTTTGTTCATGGACTCTTTTGAGGTTTTGAGGTTTTCCCCTCATATTACGTCTGAAGAACGTGCTGTTTCTTACATTCAGGGTTTAGTGATTTAATGCCAACATCCTTCACGACAGACAGCGTCACTTCTCTGTAACGTGAGTATGCCCCTCGCTAAAACACCCTAGAACTCTTGGTCGAAATGCACCTCCTAGTTTTGAAGCTTTTTGTCAACTGATCTTTTTTTTAAGCCACATTTGGACGAGAACGTGGTCAACCATTGTCCAGATCCAGATTTATTGCTCTAAATGGGACTATACTTTACAAAATGAACACCATGCTGTGTTGAAGACAACCTTAAAACAGTGACTGAAAATGTCAACTGAGACTAAATAAGAACTGATAAGTTTCCTGGTAATCTGGTAGACTTCATAAATTCAAACTTCTTCTTGCAACCAGCAGAGTCCCCCCGCCCCCCCCCCCTGGCCTTTCAAAAAAGCCCTCCTGCATTATTCACAGTCTGGGAGTTTAGCTCAAGACAAGCAGCTAAAACATCTGAACACATCCTCGCAGTGATGGGCAGATTAAGCGGAGGATTTAGATGTTAAACTGATGGAAATCGGCGTAGCTCTAAATGATAATGTTGCATCAATCTTACATCTGGAGCAGAAGCCGTGAGCGAGGTTGAGATGTGAGAATATCTGCCTCTCGCTCACGGAACTGTTTGTTCCCTCCGCTCCAGCGCTCGGAGCCGTTTCAGGCTGCTTCGCTCAATATTACTCTGTGCTCAGCTCAGATCTCACCCTGCCCGACTCCAATCACTCACGGCTTGCTGCAAATAAAGAAACACATCTTTGTAGACTCCGTCGCTGAACTTGTAGCAGCGGATTTTTGACACTAAACTGTGTGTGCTTGAAAATTATGGTGTAGCATTACGGGGACCAAACTCCATTTGCTTTCAAACTGAACCCTTATTTCTGTGCTCCAATCCAAAACACCAGGATCTCTTTACGGCTGCATTAGCTCTCTCTTTCAGTGTCAGTGTGCTATCATGGTTTGCTTCTGCTCCTGGTCTACATCTGAGCTCGATTACGGTTGTATTGAGTTCATGAATCAATAAATCAGTTAGGTAACTTGTTCCTATTGAAGCAGGCATTTTGGCTGAGTTTACAGGCAGGGGTGAAACAAATATGCTGCTCAGCAGTTCAGAGGTCGAGCAGGTAAATCTGCTTGATGTGCCAATTTATGACTTCAGATGCATGCAGGTGTTTTTCTGTAAGATTTGGAGCTTTTATACCTTTAATGCAAGGATGGAGGACAGGGGATGGAGTAGGCAACTAGGAGGAGAGAGTTGGAGTGACATATGACGAAGTGCAAGAGCTTCAATCTGAACCTAGACCGCCCACTTTGAGGACTTAGGACTTAAAGCACATGTGCCTGGTTGTTTTAAAGTGATTGTTCTTGACACTGACCGGCTCACACACTTTTTTTGATAGGGTGCATTCCTTCATTTCAAGCCCAAACCTCTAAAAGCCAATCAGACTTCACTTAGACTGATCAACTGTTATGTTCTGATAGGCAGAATCAGGGTTTTTGTTCATGGACTCTGCTGGATTTAAGAGTTATGTAATAATTCATCTTTAACTCAGAGGTTTATCCCTGTACGGATTCTTTGTGTTTTTTCCCCTCATCCCCGCTGTTTCTTATATTCAGGGTTTAGTGATTTAATGTCAACATCCTTCACGACAGACGGCGTCACTTCTCTGTAACGTGAGTATGCATGACTGAGGCCAGCTGTGACTCACTGCTCGGGTGCCATGGAGGGATGAAGGATTGAGAGACACAGTGAGCAAAGCTGCACAAGGGTAGGCGGAGTTATGATGCCTTCATAAAGAAAACTGTTATGAATGCAGCAGAAACATTAAACAACAGTCACACAGCCAAGAAACACAGTTACTTTGCAAAGCTAATGGGTTGGTCAGATTCCACGTCAGTCATTGGACGGATCCACCTTACAAAGCTTCTAGATGATACGCTTGTTCCCTGATCAGAGAATGACCGGACCAATCAGAGCCATTTCAGGAGGAAGAGGTGGTACATGTGGGCTCTGCAGTTTCACCAGAGTTGGATAACATTTCTTCTTCTGAATAAGAAGGAAGTCTTTTAATGCTCAAATCTTGGAACAAACAGTGAGAATCGAAACAACAGGAATCTAGGACTGTCCTGTATCAAGGTATTTATTTCAGTAGCACTGGTTGAATTTTTGGCTAAAAAGGCTACTTAATTGATTTGAAGTCACTGAATCATTTCTGATCGTATCATTCTAAATGAACCAATATTGTAATTTAACTGTATCAGCAACCGTGAATCATGAAAAAGAATCGTTACACGCCTAATTAATTGGCGATGAATGTGACAGAATGTTCATCCAGTCATCCTCTGAGTTTTTTTTTTAAAGGTTCAGCTCTTCTTGAACATCGTCTGTGGGGTGCTGCCTCGACAGATGTGAAATATTATGAGCCACTTCACGGATATGTGACATGCTGTGAAATGTGAAAGGCTTTGTGTTGTCATTATTACCAACTGAATTACTTTTTAAACGAGATCTGGTCTCCACAAAGTGTTTTTTTTAAATTGAGTCTTGATAGGGGGGGCCGTTGGCTTTAATTTTTGTCATAATATTTACTAATTGAAGTGAGGCTGTTTTTATAACGTCAGAATAAAGCTCAGCCCATCATTCATCTGTCAGACATTATTCTGTCAACGTGCTGGAGGTGAACGAGCCTTAAACAAGCCATTGTTGTGGGACAACAGCGTGGAAGGCTGACAGCCTGCTGGGACAATGGTGACATTGTTCAGAGCTCTCTCCCTTTCTCTCTCTCTCTCCCTCTGTGTGTGTGTGTGTGTGTGTGTGTGTGTGTGTGTGTGTGTGTGGAAGGGGGGCTGTGCTGCAGAGCTGCAGGGCACTGCTCGCTCACTCACCTTGGGTGGTTTGAAGGGGTAGTCTGGTGTGAAGGCGATGTCCAGGAAGAAGACTCCTCCCTCGTACACGGAGCCGGGAGGGCCCAGGATGGTCGACCTCCACTCGTAGATGTTGTCTCCTTTAGGACCGGCGCTGCGTTTATGAAAATAAAGAGCAGAGGGAAGAAAAAAGGAGAGAAATTGAATCTATGAGCCAGCGTCTGGGGAGGAAGAGAAGCTCTAATGGTGTAACTGAGTTTGTGTGCGCAGCAGCGAGGGGGAGAATAAATAAAGTGAGAGATTATCAGCTGTTCAATCAGCCGCACAAAGCTGCTGTTTCAACCTCTTAGCCATTAGAAGATTATTCTACAGAGCATGTAACAAAGAGTGTGTGTGTGTGTGTGTGAGCAGGGAAAATGATGAGTATGATCAATGTCATGTGGATGACTGATCTGTCTGGGATGTGAAGGCAAGCATGAAACACACACCGAGCTACACACACTGCACTCTGCACACACACGTCAGCAGGAAGGTGTTGAGCAGCAGCAGCAGCAGCAGCAGCAGCAGCAGCTCTGTTTCCTCTCTCTTCATCAGCGATTCACCGCTTGGCAGCTGGCTGCTGCCGAGCTCCATTGCTGCCTTTATTCTCAGCACACAAACACAAACACGTACATACAGACAAAGAAACACACACACACGCAGCTGCAAGGAGAGAGGTACTAATCCAATTCCATTTTCTGCTGGAATTAGGCCAGATGCCCCTGTCGGTTCCTTGTATTACTTTTACTTTCATCATTTACACACACAGGGAGAAAGGCAGAGAGCAAGCAGGAGAGTGTGTGTGCCTGTGTGTGTGTGTGTGTGTGTGTGTGTGTGTGTGTGTGTGTGTGTGTGTGTGTGTGTAGAGGCACATAAATGTAAGATGAGAGCCTGAGTGAAGTCGTTCATGTGAAACAGCAGCCTGTTGTAAAGCATCGGGCCTCTGCAGACCTATTTCTTGTCAGCGTGTGTTTGGACACAGAGAGGAATTAGGGGAGCGGGCTGCAGGAAAGGATGCCGGCATGTTCCCCTGCTCGGATAAAAATAGTCCGGAGAGTGGTGGGGCGCTGGGACTGACGGGGGACAGGAGGGAAGCATAAATCGCCTGGCTCAGCATGTGGCCTGGTGCGACGCGGTGCAGAAATCTATGTTTGTGTGTCAGACGCTGACGATTCAACCTCGATATGACGCAGATATTGATGTTTAATTATTAAAACAGCTCCGGTCATGAGTGCTGCACTTCAATGCTTCTAACAGTCCTCATGTGTTTGTCACAGCTATGAATATGGAAGATATTTCTCTGCATAACAACGTCAAAGATAACTTGGAATAAAAAACACAGCTGTTTAAAATTGAAGACTTCTGTTTGAATCACAACACAGAATTCAGTCTGGACCTGCTCTCTTTGTGGATATTATTCTTATGATTCAGCTCTCAACAAATAAGACTTGACTGAACTGATTACCTTCATGTCATGATGTTGTGTTTATGTGGATGAACTCGTGTTCTGGTGTAAATGGTCATGAGAACGCCTCAGGTTGCAGAGATGTGCTGCAGACTGAAATAAAAGCACACCTCTTAATGCACGAGTACAATGACTCATGTATTCCATTGTTTTTACAGATTTTAGGGTTGTGCAGCATCTGAAGAAACTTTGTAGTGCTTATCTAGTGATGAAAAACAACCTAAGCTAAGTCACATGTTTTCTGCACTCTTGAGTTTCCAGCTGCTAGATGTCTGACTCTCACACTGTCATCTGAAGGGGGATTCAGTAGGGCAAAGCTGTTCTGCCTCGGATCCTCCCTCAGAGGTAATTATGTACATGCAGGGAGAGCTGGGCAATATTGAAAATGATGTTATCAGGATAAATATCAAATCCTTATTTCATTTAAATGTAGTCAGATTTTTGATCCTGAGTGAAAGTTGAAGAGAGTTTGTTAGTTTGTATCTGGATTTAGTTTTCTGATGAACTTCTTGAATCCATCATTTCTGACGGTTCTAACAGGAAGCAGGTCTTTAATGTAAGATGAGATTTTTGTGAAGTTTTAGTTTGTAGATTCTTATTTTTCTCAGGTTGAGGTAATTTGCATAATTTGATTTAAATTTACAACAAAGAAATATCAAATTGTTGTTGAGTATTGTTTTGAGTTGTGCTCTCCCCTTTAAGATTACTGAGGGTTACGGGCAGAGTGATGTTGTTTCCCACAGTGCAGTGAATGCATCATGGTTATTCAGTGTTCAGTTGTCCTACGGTTGCTGTGGACATTAAACGTGTTGAAGATGCACAGCAGAAGTTGTCTCTGTGCTCTTCCTTTACCCACATCTTGTAAGTATATTTAATGAAGTGTATTAAGTTAATAGTTAACACAGAGTCGACACAGTGTCAGATTAACGACTCTGCTTTGAGCTGCTAGGTTTTGAGTTTTCTTCAGTGTCGCTCGTTTCAGCTGCGTAACATTCTGCTCCATCGTCTTTAAGCCCCGCCTCCCTCTCACCCATCGACATGATTGGCTGTTCAATGCTGTCTTCTTCTGTGTTATGTTGGGGGGCAACTAGAGTTTAAGGCTCATTATCGCCACCTCCCTTTCCAGTGGTTGGGGGGTAACTACATGTTTAAATATATTTGTTATCAAACATTTGTTATATTCTTATTGATTTATCACCCAGCCTTACATGCAGGTCCAAGTGTTTGTGAATGTGTGGTGCCCAACTCCCGCTTCCAGAACGTCAACATGCAATGTGAGATCACACACTAGGGCACCAGTATTACACCGTTTCTGGATGCAGCGTGTGAGTACAAAGGCGCCGTGATGGCAGGACTTTGTTTCAGTGCTGTTGCAGAGTCACAATGTGTCAGAGGCTACACACAAAGAATCTCATGAGCTGAGGCCGGCGGAAAATTTAACACACTTAGTCTCAAAACAACCCACGATGTTAAATATTCTCAAAGTTAAAACCTTTCTGCAGTGGTCTCTTCTGAGGGGGTCCAGACTTTGTAGACCTATGCAGGGCTGACAAGAAGCATGTGCACATACACAGACCTTTCATGATCCTCAACCCTGCTCTGTGTGTCCTCCAGCATCCACCCAGTCTGAGTCTGGTTTATGTTAATGAATACCAACACATGAGAGCTGTTGGTAAGCCCAGTCCACAAACTACCAGTGTCAGCCTTGAAAATCCAGCCATTAGTCAAGTCTTATTGCAAAGTAGACTTCTAAAATGACTCTCTCTGCCTCCTCAGGTCCACCAATCACTGGTTTTCCTCTTCGCAGAGTTCCCACACTTCAGTCTGAAGCATCTGGAAATGTTTAAAGTCTGCCAGCAGAGCCTCTTTGTTCTGTTCCTGCAGCCTGGTACAGCCCGCTCCGACAGGAGGGTGGATTTGAAATCCAGTATTGAGGGATCACTATTTTTATCACCTTGCTAAGCCTGTCAGAGTGATGGAGATGATGGAGAACACAGCCCTCCGAGTTTCACCTCAGAGTATCGGCTGGTATTTATCCCAGACTACTTGACTGTATTTGAGTTTACAGCCGAGAGGTCATCCATCAGAATCCAAATCTGAGTCTGAGGAAGAGGAGTGCTGTTTATAATGAAGGCTGAAGGAAGACAGCGGAGCAGACTATTTCCCACAGTGTCAGTTTCCACACTGTCGGGCATTATAATGAGCCTGAAGCGTTATCATTAAGAGGAGGTGGTTTCCTTTAGCTTCCTCGAAACTCATGGTGCTGAAACGCGGATACACTGACCACCTCAATGACAAAAAGTAGATTGTCATGTTTATTCTTGCAGTCCATATGAGGAAGGCTGTTTTGTATTAAAAAAAACACTGTTTCATCACATTGCACAGAAACATGTTATTGTGCACACACTCAGACATCAGATGCAGCTCTGATTGGCCAGATTGAAATGCAGGAAGAGAGTTGATTGGCTCCCTGACCACACAGCTTAACTTTAGTTTGTTCCAAAGATTGAGAATTATTGGTCTTCATCAGTAACCTAGAATTTATAGTTATAATAATCCAACCTGAGGACTGTAGCCTCTGTAGCATTTAAGGCATGTGGTTTAACCACTTAGCTAACCCTGCGTCCAGCTCCTGCAGCTTTAAGTAACCCCAAAGCCTGTTACATCCACCGCCATGATGCTACGGTATGTTTTGTTTACCTGTTGCTTCCTGGTTGCTGTTTCACACGACTCTCACCAAAGATAGTACGGATGCAAGATGTCTAACTCCTCAGCAATTTAACTCTGATAAACAATCTTTTGTCCACCCAGCATGATAACGTAACTGATCATGTAATAACAAATCATCAATGATTAAGTTGTGACACTAACTATGTAAGAAATGTATTTTAGTGGGATAAACCCCTTGAGATGTGCCATCTCGTTTTAGAGGGGGTCCCAAATGTCTTCTCTATGTCTTTGATTTGAATGAATGAATACTTGAATGATTTTCGAGTATTTGTTTTCATCGTTTTTCCTGGTGCCTGGTTGTAATACGGTATTCCCGCCAGACGGTGGCTATAGAGCGTCTTAAAGCTGTTTGCTAACCGCATTAAGTAACAGAAGAAGAAGAAATCTGACTACATTAAATAGCAAAAGAAGAAGAAAACATTGGCGACAGTCGTGGTGATTTTCTCCGTTTCTGAATCTCACACGTATTTCCAGAGACTGAGCAAGGATCCACTTGGCGATCTTTACAGCAGAAAGAAGATGTTTACAGCCTGGTTCAAAAAACGAGTGTAGTCTGGATTTCTCAATCAGCTCACACTGTACAGACGTGATTTTTTTTTTTAACGCGCCAATTTTGAAGATATTTAGATTACGAGTCTTCCAATGAGAGGCACAGCTGACTTGATTGACAGGTAGGAACACTGTAGCTGTTGGCTAGGAGGCTCAAAGTCCGACTCTTTATGTCACAATCGCTCCACACCAGCAATATGGCTCCCGCCGACGCCTGGCCTCAAAACAGCGCTTCAGAAACAGATGGGTGACGTCACGGATTCCATATTTTATACAGTCTCTGGTTCACACCAGTCGCAACTTCTGATGTTCAAAAATGAAGCCAATGTGGAAGTGCAGTAAAACTGCAGTTCCTCTAGTGTCCACTAGAAGCTCCAAAAGCTGAGGAAACCCATTCAGAGCCCGGATCGAATTGATTTTACTGCAGAATTAATCAAGTATACGGCCTCTTATAAAAGCAGTTCTGATCTCATTGATCCCTCATGTGTTTGTATGAAACAACTGTATGAAAGCTGATGGTCATGCAAAATGTGGCACGATTGGGGGTGCGGCTGATTTCAGTCTCTGGATTAAGAAAGTGAAGGTGAGTCAGGATTTCCAACATGGCGACCGATTTCTTTACCTGCCATCATAACTTACCAGACACACATTTTTATCACCATGACTTCAAGTGTAGCTCTCTGTGTAATATTATCTTCCTCTCACTCCTGACTGCAACACCTCTATCACGCTACACAGATCCCCCACTCCATCTCAGACCATCTCCCACTCGTCCCTCCCTACCACCTCTTTCTTAGCTCTTCCTGAGAACTATTTTTACTCCGCTCACACAAACACACGGCAGCACGGAAAACAGAAACTTTCACTGGTGGCTACAGATGGCTGAAGCTGCAGCGTTTCCTCACCCAGAGCCACGGAGAAGAGCTCAGCGAACAGAAAAACCCCTCTCTGCTCCAGCAGCACAGAAACGCTGAATGTGACTAATGTTTAAACTGAGTGGGAGTTTGTCAGCTGCGGCTGGAATCGTAGCCATAATCTCCTGTGACAGCTTGTTAGGACTTCACAGAGAAACAGCAGAATACTTAGTAACCCAGGGTGGTGAATATGTCAGACTGCTTTTATAAACCTTTATTTAGCAGAAAGAGTCTGGTGCTCTTTTATAGAAACTCCACGCTGCACACTCACACACAATCACAGCCTTGTACTGAAGCAGGAGCAGCTGGAGTCCCACTCAAGGTTTCCTCCACAGCAGTTGTTGTGATGCTCGTTCACTTTTCTGCATACACACTTCACCTTCCAGCCGGAGGATTCAGGAATAGTTGCGAATTTGAAATGTGAACACAACTTCAGACTTGGGCTCTATATTTATTTAGGGGTGCAAAAACTTGCTTAATAGGATGATCCTGGCCTGAATCCCCTCGTCTGAAAAAAGTTTTAAAGGTGACATATCATGCAAAATGGACTTTTTATTGGTTCTTTACCTGAAATATGTGTCCCTGGCATGTCTACGAACCCCCCGAGAATGAAAAAAATCCATTCTGCCCCTGTTCTGATTTCTCCACCTTTCTGTAAATGTGTGTGAAACGAGCCGTTTCAGACTTCCGTGTTTTTGTTACGTAACAAGAATATCCGGTCTGTCACGGAGTCAGAGCTCAGAGCTTGTTCAGCCCATAGACTGTATAAAATACAACTCAACCCCTCCTCCATTTTTCATTCCCTGCACACGTGTGCTAACAAGGAGCTTAGGAGGGAGGCATGCTAGTTGGAGGCTGTCTTAATAAACACAGAGGTCGGTTTTACTCCCCACGTCTGCAGATTTGAAGATCTAGTGGATGATTTTTATTTGTCATGGATAAGTGCTAGCGCTAGTTAGCATAGCTACATAGCTACATGTCGTAGCTGTAGCTGTGTACCAAGACACACGTCTACATACTGACAAATAAAACAACAAGAAACACAGAATCTGTGACCAATCCTTCAGAAAAGGTCCTGCTGCCTTTCTGGCAGAGGTTGGTTTTACTCCCCACGTCTGCAGATTTGAAGATCTAGTGGATGATTTTTATTTGTCATGGATAAGTGCTAGCGCTAGTTAGCATAGCCACATAGCTACATGTTCATAGCTGTAGCTGTAGCTGTGTACCAAGACACACGTCGACATACTGACAAATAAAACAACAAGAAACACTAAATCTGTGACCAATCCTTCAGAAAGGTCCTGCTACAGGCGCCTCTCTGTCAGGATCAGATTCTGGATCAGATTCAGAGGGTTGAAGTAACGCTAACTGTGAGCAGCCGTGTATATTCAGCCAACATGTAAACATTAGATCAATGTGCTGGAGAGCCGAGGGCACATCCACTTCCGGAGGGGGCGTGGTCAGAGGGAAAACAGAGTGTTCTGAAGAGGACTGAAGAAGAGGGGTTTTCAGGCATGCCAAAATCTGATTTCAAAGTGTTTTTTTGAGCATAAACTTTAAAGACATGTTTTGGGGACCTCTTAGACCAATATATGTTGATGAAAAAAGCGTGATATGTCACCTTTAAGTCCCAGATACTTCGGTGGTTCAAAAGATTATCTTTTCAGACTTTCTGTTAAGTTAAAAAAGAGTGGTTCAAAGACGGCTGCACCGATTTGAAATTGTACATATTAAATATGTTTAGTGTTTACCATCAGATATCCTGTTGTGTTGGAGTAACCCTGAGGACAGCTGAGCACACACCCTTTTCGACCAACGCAAACATGGTTCTAGCTCCGGGCTGGTGCTAGTGCTGGTTCAAGGATCGTTCAACTTGTGAACCAACTTGGCACCAATTTGTTTTTCCGACCACTTGAGCCCGTGGAAGAGGCACATCATGACGTCAGATTTACGTGACAGCCTTTCCCAGCAGCGCTGGCGCTAACTTTGCCTCACAACAACAACGATGGCAGACAACGAAGCACGCTTGCTGGTGTTGCTCCTGGCTTTTTGTAATCACATGAGGTCCTGAAGAGAACGTAACCAACTTTATCAACACTTCTGTGCTACTCGTCGTGCTTTACATGGATGGGGACTTAACCCTCGCCCCTGACGTAAGTGGATCGCGGTTCTAGACCATCAAATAGTTGGTGCTGCTCTGGAACCTGTTTTTCTGGCCGGGAGCCGGTTCTCTCACAGTCAAAACACAAAAAACTGGTACTCAATTGAGCACTGACTCCAAACTGGCCCTGAAACTGCCTTGGTGGAAAAGGGGAAGTAGATAGCCAATCAGGAAGCGGGAAGCAAGCTGACTGAAGACTGAAGAAGGAAGGACAAACATAGAGCAACGACTACAATCGTAAACGCAAAGCACAAAGTTAGATGGATGTCAGAGATAGAGGAAACACTTGTTGATGACCACAATCAAACTGACTCGGTGGGAGCTGGAGAGGAGCTGGACAGAAACTGCTACAGTGATGGATATATTAGACGGCTAGCAGCTCACAAAACTAAGCTTGAAGAACATCATTACTTCCTGCTTGTTGGCTGCCATGTTTTTTCAGAAATCACACGCAAGGAGATAATCTTATCAGCATACTTTTTCACACTAAGATTTACTCAGATGCATGGTATGATTAAAGTCTGAGTGATAATCACATTTTCACCATTATGATGCATTTATCAATTTAACAGCATTCTGAGTCCTCTTCGTTGTCAGATTTTGGTGCCTCCTTTTCTGCTGGAAAGACTGATTCTGTTACAGCGGCGTCACCGCATCAGTGTAAAGCTCTTATTAAAATGAAAACAGAGATCTTCATGAAAACATCACAACTCTACAAGGGGCGGAGGAGACCACCTCGCATTTTAACACGTAGGATAAACTCTCTGTCTGGCTGATTTCCTGTTTCTCTCTGAAAGTCCTGAAGATGTGAAAACAGGACAGGCATGATCTAAAAGCAAATAGCCTCTGAGCTGTGGTGTTACTTTCTAGTCCCATGTTGATTCTCAGGGAACATACATTAGTGCTTCAGTCAATGTGATGCATGTAAAGGGAATCCTCCTGGCTCTGCTTCAATCCATACAAAGAGTTTCCCATCAGCTCCCAACAAACGCCTGCTTACCTGCTCCGGGACAGACTGCTCCTCTTTGAAGCCCCGAGAAAGAAACCATCTATCGTTTAAAATCTCTGTGTCGTGTCCGAACCAGCAGAGCAGCATTCCACTTACACACACACTCACACTCACACTCACACACACACACACACACACACACACACACACTTGTACGGTGATGTTTACAGTGAGCAGGGGGGCAGCACAAACAACAGTGTTTGCAGTTCAAACAGAGCGCTGAAACACACACGAGCTAAAGGACAAACTGATGAGCAAGTGTACAGAGCTTCATCATCCTCTCTCTCCTCGGGCTGACAAACACACGACAGGCTCATGAACCAGGGCAGAGGAGCGTGTGTGCAGAACTAAACCATGGAGGACACGCTGTGCTGTATCCTGATCTTCATCAGGGACGTAACTACGCTTTCACTCAGGATGTGATCTGTTTACAGACGTGAGTCAAACTATGAAATCAGAACACATAGCAAACATATTTTTTCTCAAACATTCTTATCAATATTGATGTTTGTTTCTCTGAGAAAATGTGTTTAATTTGTCATCTGATGCTTTAAAGTAAGGGTATTACTGCATGATTGACAGCTCTGTGACTGACTGTGGACTGAACCACCTGAGGGGTCTTTAAATGTGTTGTTGCTGAGCAGTAGGAGCAAGACTCAACCAATCAATCCTGACACTGGCTCAGAATCATCGGGGTAATGGTTCAGCGTTCATAGCTGGCTTCAGGATGTGACGACGCACCACCATCTTTATATCCAATCGCTGGTCTGATCCTGTTGCAGTTATTGACTTCTACGACTTTCATGCGAAAATCTGTTCCATCCATCCATCCATCCATCCATCCATCCATCCATCCATCCATCCATCCATCCATCCATCCATCCATCCATCCATCCATCCATTCATTCATTTATTCATCCATCTATTCATCCATTTTCTTCTGCTTATCCAGGGTCAGGTCACGGAGGCAACAGTCCAATGCCGATAGAACCAGACCCCTTTCCAGCTCCTCCTGGGGAATCCATTGGCGATCCCAGACCAGGTGGGATATTTAATCCCTCCAATGAGTTCTGGGCCTTCTACCAGTTGGACGTGCCCGGAACACCCCTAAAGGGAGGCGTCCGGCAAGCATCCTTATCAAATGCCCGAACCACCTAAGGTGACTCCTTTCGACACGGAGGAGCAGCATCTCTACTCTGAACTCCCTTCTCAGCCGCTTGTATCCGCGATGACCACAGGTGAGGGTTGGAACGTAGACCGACTGGTAAATTGAAAGCTTTGTCTTCCGGCTCAGCTCCCTCTTTACCACAACAGTCCGGTACATTTTACCCCCACTCACGAACAAGACCCTGAGACACTTAAACTCCCCACCGAGAGAGAGCAATCCACCGTTTTCCAGCAGAGAACCATGGACTCAGACTTGCAGGTACCTGCACGCATCTTAACCAGAGCAAATCAGTGATCACTAATCCTGGTTGTACATAACTTAGTTGTAATTCTTGGTACGAAACACCATCTTAGAGCATCTCTGAGGAGCCTCCTGACCCTGTCAACCCTTTGATTAAGCAGCTTTGGTTTCAACAGTTCCACTTGATTTCAGCATATAGCAGCAGTGACTTAGTGACCTCTGCTTTCAGTGGCATCGTTCATCATTTTCCCCTGTGGGTGTATCAATGGTTGTGTTAGCTAATCAATTCAGCTAATGAGGCTGAGTGACACAGAGGAGCCCCCTCTGTCTGTCTCTGTTAAGTCATATATACTAACAGTTTAAAGGTGAGGGCTGTGGGCGGTTTGGGACGGCCATAGAATCTGTAACACCTTTACAGACAGAGGTGGTTGAGAAAAAGGAGCTTCAGCTGTTTCTTTCGGTTTCCTTTTCCTTTATAGAATAAAAATAAGTTGGAAGCTAGCCTGATTAGTATCAACCCCACCCGATAAAGTGAAAATAAAGTTAGAACTTAAATTAAAGGTGAAAAAGAAGAAGGTGTGTCGACTTTGTTTTGGTTTATTGTAACTAAAATGAAAGAAAAGCCGTCGTTGTTCTCCCTTTAAGACTCTCAAGCCTAACTTCTTGAGCAGCGTTATTAAAAGAAAAGACACAGAGCTCTTTGTGTGTTTCTTTCACCGTGTGTTTGATGCCTCTTACACCTCATCGTCTCACCCACCAACACACTGTTATTATTGTAGAAGCACCTCAGCCATGTTTCTACGCTCAAGGGCACTGCGCAAATGTCAGTGACTCACCGGGGAGTGTAGAGAGAGGCTACGCTGCACAAATCTGTTACAAACAGGTAAATAATGAGACATGGCTCACAGACAGGAAGCAAGGATCACTGACAGGAAGGATGCAGACACGGTAAGATGTTGTTCAGATCCGTCTGTGTTTGAATGACAGAGTATGTCCTTAATGTGTCTGTTTGGCCTTGTTAACACATGGCCATTTGAACCCCCTTATACCTTTTCAGAGTTTGTGTTATCATAAGGAATCAGATAAGTTAGCAGTGTTAGTGTGAAAGCTAACAAAGGTTAGCTTTCACGGTTTCCTACATTTTTTCTTACCTCAAGACTAGTCAGTCAGTCAGAATTAACATTTCTGTTAATAGAAACTAAGAGAAAGATGGTTCACACACTACAGGGCTCCAATACTCCAGACAATTTCATTCACCAGGGAAGTGATGTTTGAAAAATCTGGGTCTCTGACACTTTCTGGAGTGGCTTTGGGGGCTGCAAGCTGAGCTGTTTCTTGTCTTACGAGCTGACTTGAATCTTTCTTTGGGAAAATTGATACAGATAAAGTTACTGCAACGTAACTCAAAACACTCAGGGAGAAGTTGTTTGAAATGTTTCACTGTCTGTCTGTCGGTTTACATTGTCAAGCTAACTGTCCCATGGGAGGACTTTGATTCATGGGAATTGAATCAACGTGGTTGGAACACCAAAGTCTACCCGATGGAGGTGGGATGCAGAAGATTTGTGGCGCGCTCCACCATCCGACTTTTGAGAGATCTGACGCAGAAGCCATGGACAGACTCTGCAGCAGAAAAACATCTAACCCAGGATCCCAACTCTCAAGACCAGAGCAAATCATTGGAACAGGTGGGTGCGGGACACAGGCTCAGGTTTGATCACCCTGTAGCTGGCCTGCTCTGGGGAGGGTGTCTAGTTTTGAAGGCCGAAATATCAAATGATCCAGGGACCAACACTACTGATGATGTGCCCCCTCCCACCAGTTCTTAAGGGTGCCCCAAGCGGCAAACTCCGGTCTCAAATGATGAAGCCAATGCGGAAGTGCTATAAACTGCAATACATCGAAAATCCGCTTGAGGCTGGCTGCAGAAACACCGGAAACCACATAGATATGAATGGGAAAAAGACGATCTTTGCAGCATTAATAAACATGTTTACAGCCTGGTTCAAAAAACGTCTTGGCCCTACAAAGCTAATCTCTCTAATGGCACACACTGTACGGGGGGTGAATTTTTTTCTAACGTGACGGTTAAGAAGATATTAAGATTACGAGTTTTGCCCAAATAAGGACATGACTGACGTGACTCCCGGTCAGGAACACACAGCCATTGGCTAAGAGGCTCACACTACGTCACTCTGCCTAGTTGAGATCCGCATTACCAATATGGCTGCTGCCGTCGATTTGCTTCAAAACAGCTCTCAGGAACAGATGGGTGACGTCACAGATACTACGTCCATATTTTATACAGTCTATGGGGTGCCCTTATGAACAAAACATGTGAGTGCTCACCATCTACTTGCACAAAGGATGACATCACGTCCTGTGTTTTTCGAATCTGTCTGGTGGTCAGTATCTTAAGAAAGCCTGGTACACGTCAGTCCTTCTGGTAAAAAGTGAAAAAAACTTGGATTGAAAAAGAAGGTCTGTTGGCACTAAACAATAAAATGGAACAAAACATTGAACATCTGAATTTAAAAGTCAAATTTTATTTGACAAAAAAAAACTTTATTGGGCCCAAGTGTCTTTTGTGGATGTATCTGACCATGTGGGAACCATTTATTTGAATTCTAAATTCCCCTGATATCCTGTTCCAAGTGTTTGTTGGTGAAGTTAAAACGTTTCCTTTGAATTGACCAACATAAAGAAGTGGTTTGATGGTAAAACGTGGAGAAAAACATGCTGTGTCGGCTCTACCAGACGGACTGGAAAGAGAGGAAATCTGACTTAACAGTCTGAGTGAGAGCAAACAAGGTCCTCGTGCCTTCTCCCAGGATCCAACAGTTTCACAGGTTAAGATTGCTCTGATATGATCAGGTCTGCACAGCAGTCTGTGACATGCAGGACAGAGGTGATCCATAAAGGCAGACATATATACCCGTGTAGGAGAAGATTCAAACAGACAGGCCAGCAGGAAGTTGTCAGCTTCAGCTCCCGTGTGCTGCAGTAGAAGACAGGAGCAAAGAGGAGAGGACAGCACAGGATGAAACCCGACCGCCAGCATTTCCATCTACTTACATCCCAGCCTGGATGGCTAATCCCCCCTTGCATTCCAGATTACAAACTAACTGGATTAAAACCAGATGATGGATGATACAGAAAAACACTGACTCAAATATTTTTCCACGACACACTTCAACAGCCTGCAGGGGCATTGAGTAATAAAACATTTGATTTAAAACCATCTCTCCCAAAGGTCCCGGGCTTTCATCGCATTACAGCTGTTTGCTTCGCTTTCACTGGACTGAATAGTTTTAGATTTATGTTTTTCTGAGGGATTAAATGAATTTATCAGCCACATTTTCTTACAATTCGAATCAAAACCCTGTCATGACCTCAGACACAATCTCCTGATGCCATCCTGGATACCCTTTACTTTATCTCAAAGAAAGAAGAACGACAGGAGGAAAGGCAAGCTTCTTTTAGACCATGTGTTGAGGCATTTTGAGACATTTCAAAGGTCAAAAATGAAATTATAATTTCAGCATTTCCAAGCAGTACAATCAACTCTTCAGAGAGCCTTTTAGTGAGAAAGTCAACCTGAGAAGCTTGGCTCTTGGTTTCTTTGTGCAACAAGTCCTTCAAATGACCTTTAGTTGTTAAGAAATGTACTGGCCCCCTTGGAGGTTTGGCAGAATCATTTTTCAACAGATTTGGACTCAATCAGGAATAACTGTTCGAAAATAAAACAGTTTTTTCAAATGGCAGAGTATTGGTTAAGGTTTGGTTGGGTTCAAGCACTTTTAACCTGGTTAAGGTTAGGCTTGGGGGACAGATGAACAGTCTTGACCTGACAGTAGGGTTGCAAATTTCCAGGAATTTTCAAAGTTGGATTTTCCATGGGAATTAACGGGAATTTATGGGACTTAACGGGAATAAACCAGGAGTTTACTAAATTGAAGGTTAGCTCTTAATAGGAAACTTAAATATAGTTGGGGAAAATAGATTTTAGTGAAATTTTGACTAAAATAACCAGATTTCATGCAAGTACAATATGAATTTAAGCTGCAAGCGGCGATGAACGGGCCCTCGCACACCCGCAGCCGCCGCCGCCTACGCGAGCCGCCGCCTACGCGAGCCGCCGCCTACGCGAGCCGCCGCCTACATGAGCTGCCGCCACACGTAAACCGCCACCTGATATTTGCAACCACACGATGCGAAAGCTAGATCTGAGAGCATATTGCCTTAGGTGTTGCAAATGTTCCAAGTTTCTGGCAGATTGCCAAGAAAACCTCCAAACTTGACAGTGTGCCACGCCACAATTTTGGTCAGAACAGAATTCCTTTAACAATAATTTAATCGTCAATATGTCTGCTATAGAATGTGCCTTGTTTGGAATGAATCGGAGAAAAACTCTAGGAGGAGCTCTAAAAAGTATGAACCCTTATTTTGGCCCCGTTTTTCACATTCAAAGCTGTATGTGCATTTGATGCCCCGCCTCAACGCCTGCCACGCCCACAATTTTTGTCTGATCAAAATTTGTTCTGATAATTTTTTCTCGTCAAGGTGTCTCCTATAGGTTGCCCTTGGTTTGGAGTGAATCGGAGAAAAGCTCTCGAGGCCAATAGCGTTTGTATGCACCCTTATTTTGACGCCATTTTTCATGTTCAAAGCTAGGTGGCGCTCTTCCTGTTGAGTTTGGGATATGGGTGCAGGAGGCTTTTTTGTGCATCCTGTTGCCATGAATATGGGTAAAATTTTTCAAGCATGTAGCTCGAAATAACCCCCATGGGGAGGGGTTTTTGAAAACTGTAGGGGGCGCTAGTGAGCACATTTTTTCGACTTTTTTTTGCGAAACCCATAAAATGTCGCAAGTTTTCCAAAGAACTGACGAGTGTGTTCGATGAGGTGAGATTACATGCATTTTAAAGTCACAGAAATCCATTTTCCGATGTTTTTTTTGATGCCCCGCCCCAAAGTCCGACACGCCCACATCTTATGTCTGAACGGAATGCCTTTACTTTGTATTAATCGTCAATGGGTTTTCTATAGAATGTGCCTAGTTTGGACTGAATCGGAGAAAAGCTTTAGGAGAAATGAGCAAAAGTATGCACCCTTGCACGGACCCATTTTGGCCCATTTTTTCACGTTCAAAGCTAGGTGGCGCTTTTCCTGTTGAGTTTTGAATATGGGTGCCACTGACTTTTTTGTGCGTCCTGATGCCATAAATATGTGTAAGATTTTTCATGCATGTAGCTCAAAAAACTCGATGCGTAGGGTGTTATTTTTACCTCTAGGGTGCACTACTGAGAATTTTTTTGCGAGACCCATAAATTAGTAAAATTTCCACCAGACCCGATGAGTGTGCAAAAATATCCACGCTTTCATTCACGTTCAGGGGTCCAAAACTGCAATCTCCTATAATATGAAACCCTTAGGGTTACAATAGGGCCTTCGCCACCATCGGTGCTCGGGCCCTAATGAATATCTCTGCTATTCCTCAATCACATGCACATAGCACACTGCTTACTGCAGGACTATAGAGACCACGCCCACTACATGCACTGTGCATTCCTCCATCACATGCACACATGATCTCTAGAATCCTGGACCACACTTTTCTTCTCATGGGAGCACGTCAGCAATGCGTGAGAGTTTGAAGAGAAGGCACATCGGACGTCTCTCTTTTAAAGATCAACTTTGACAGTCATCCAAACAAACCAAAGTTAGAGCCATGCTGTGATTTCTTTTATATATATTTTCAGGTCCTCACTTTAAACCTTTACCAATAAAACAACACATCAACACTAAATCTGTCTGACATTAGTTATGTTTAAAGCCAAGACAAAACATGGTCTGAATAACTGTAAGAGACAGAAAGACCCCAAGGAGGAGGGGTTCAGACTGTCTGACTGTCAACTGACTTTAATATTAAGTTAAAGTTAACTGTTATCAAAGTTAACGTCCTGGCTGACTGATTAATGGTGAACAGAATTATATTTCTGATTAACTCTTACATTGTCAGCTCTTGCTGTTTAAAGTTATTGAAGCAGGAAAGCTCGGTCATTTGTTCACACTCCTGACTTCTGGTTTGTTGTTTGCACTGATCAATCAATCAATCAATCAATCAATCAATCAATCAATCAATCAATCAATCAATCAATCAATCAATTAATCAATCAATCAATCAATCAAAATTGTTAAACCAATGCCAATGGTTACTCTCAGCATCCTGAACTTGCGTCTGGTGTGTCAGCTCCTTTGGTTCAGAGACACAGGTGACCATGTTCACATCAGAGTTACTGATCACTTTAATCCAGGGCTCCTACATGGAGCATCTTTTAAAGAGCCTCTAACACAGACACACTAATTCATTGAAAGTACAAAGCTCTGATTCAGCTCTCAACACTCAGAGACTTTCTGCCAAATCTCTCTGAGAAACTCGGCGGGACGCCGGCGCTGACTGACAACCAGCAGCTACTGAGTATTATTAAACTATAAATCTCTGGAGGCCGCTCTCTGCCAGTTAGTGTGATGTTAAAGCCTAATTAGCAAACACTAACCGCCATCAACACATGGGTGCTTTTACTGAAGGGTAGGCTCAAGGTCTCTGGAAATGAGCCATAGAGAAAAGGCTGCAGACAGAGGTGAACGGCTTAAATCCCCTTGAGATAAAAGCTCTTTTGATTCCTTTGTTCCTTCAGCTAAAAGGGCTAAGTGTTGGTTTGCGCACGCCTTTGTCCCTCTTCACTCGGTTCAGCTTCACATTCACAAAGCTCAAGTTCACCGGGAGTAAAGGTGACGAGAGCCGGCGACAGGAGGGCCGACTGGAGGGAGGTCAACCCTGGTGTAACTCCAGCACCCTCTAACCCTTTGAATCAGCACTAAACCAATTACCCCTCCCCATTGTCTTCAACATGTTGCCTAGCAACATTACATCCCCACAGTGACTCATTTTTGTGCATTTTGTGCCGCAACAGGAATTTCCATGGAAACAACAACAGCAGTACAGGCAGACACAACAGCGTGCAGCTCCACTCACCTGACAACTGTTTGGCTAATGGATGAAGCATAAAAGGCAATAAAAGAAGAGATTCATCTCTGGTTATGGCTCATAATCTCCAAAAAGGTCCTTCAGGGACAAATCAACAAACATTTAGCTATTAAATTAGCAAACAAGATCATATGAGAGGAATCCAGGCGCAGATTACCTCCTAAATGTAAGTGACAGCTCATGCACAGCCATCCAATCTAATACACTCCCCGCGTGCTCCTTTTAATGATGCCTCAAATCAGAAGTGAAATTTTCATCAATATAAAGCAGTTGGAAATGAATTAGACCATTCAGGCTCTGTGCATGATTTGCTGTGATGGTGAGATCTGTCAGTGCAGTCATGGGAAAAGCTAATCATTCCCAACTCAGCTGCCTCACATCCGATCATGAAGAACCCTCCTGATGGATCTTTAACTGAGGAATCAGTCCAGCTGCTGCTGGTTTGGTACAACACAAAGCTTAAAAACAAGCTTGTGGAGGTTTATGTAAAGACAATGAAAAGAAGGGGAATGTGTCATCTTGTAACCTTGAAAACATTTTCCCAGAGGACCGGCCGGCAAGCTAGGCTACAATTCGCTGCAGACGGGGTCACCTATCTCGCATAATTTCACTAAAGTTAAGAAAATATGGTCCAGGAGCTCATCACGGTGCAAATGCATGCACCAGTAGAAAAAATTGGAGCTATTCAGTTTGCCATCAGAAACCCTCTTTGTTTTGGCACTATTTTCGGACACACCTCGCAGACCGGTGTTCTTCCGCTGCATGAGCACGGATACACGCCGATCAGCTGTTTGGATCAACAAGCACGGAGCATTTTTAGCAGTAAACACTTTTAGGAGCAAAAACTACAAACGGCGATGATGCCGTTTACTGTGGACACAAGAGGATACCTCTATGAACCGTTTACAGAGGAAGAACTCCAGATGCAGACCCAACGTACCGAAGAAGAGAGGGGAGAAAGTTCTGTGCTAACGAGTGAGCAGGAGAGATCCCACGTTACCTGGTGGTGCCGGTGTAAACTGTGAGCCCATGCCAACGAACCCAGAGAGCTTCTGCTGTCAGGAGAGGGACTTAGTGACAACAATACTTCAGGACCTTTCTGAATCAGAGGATACCAGCGGCTCACATACGGCTTCAGTCATCACTCATCATCCAGTTCCCTGCCTCACAGGAGGTTTGCTTGTTTGAACAGCCAGGATAAAGACAGGTATGTTCCATCTTTTAAATGTGCAGAAAAGTGAGTTTAATTCACTCTAAAGATAGATACCGCTACTTCATCCTGCTACATGCTTGTTGATCCAAACAGCTGATCGGCGTGTATCCGTGCTCATGCAGCGGAAGAACACCGGTCTGTGAGGAGCGTCGGAAAATAGTGCCAAAACAAAGGGGGTTTCTGACGGCAAACTGAATAGCTCCAATTTTTTCTACTGGTTCATGCATTTGCACCGTGATGAGTGCCTGGACCATATTTTCTTAACTTTAGCAAAATTACGCAAAATAGGAGGCCCCGTCTGCAGAGAATTGTAGCCTAGCTTGCCGGCCGGTCCTCTGGGAATTTTCTCATTAAAAGGGGAAGAGCTCACCAGCACTCATTCTGGCTAGCAGGAGCAATAGTGTAATGTAACTCACACGACCCCACTTCAAAAAAACTGAAGTATCCCTTTAAGCATTTCCTCAAAGATCAGGACGGCTGATTGCTAACGTTAGAGGAATCTATGTATCTGATGTTTGTGGTAGAGCTCATCCCTGCTTTACATCACTGGCTCCTCATACAGCACCAAATCCACTTCAAGATCCTGCTCATCACCTACACAGTCCTCAACAACCTCGCCTCCTCATACCTGACCGACCTCCGCAAACACCACTCCCCATTTCACCACCCTCCTGACCCCCATGAACAAGACCAAGCACCACACCTTGAGATTGATGGATGGATGGATAGATGGATGGATGGGTGGATAGATTGGTGGATAGTAGAAGTGGATGGATGGAGGGAGGGAGGGAGGGATGGATGGATAGAGGGTTTGAGATGGATGGATGTTTTGAGATAGATAGATAGATAGATAGATAGATAGATAGATAGATAGATAGATAGATAGATAGATAGATAGATAGATAGATAGATAGATAGATAGATAGATAGATAGATGTTGACCTAAGGTAACCTTCCTCACTCCTGTGCTTCAGAAACATGAAATCAGCGTCTCGTCTCTGTGAATGACTTGCTTATGTTTCCTCAATAACTACCTGGCGCGTATGCGTCCCATGCAGCCTGTAATGTTGCATCCACAGAGATAATTTAAGCAAATGATACGGTTGGATGTGAGTCATTTCTCTCTCCTCTCCTCACACATTCAGACACTAAAGGGAGGGAAATGTGTTTATGATAACCTTTACCGCTGCCGTAGCCATTAATGGCTCCCATTACAGGCCAGAAATGGTAATTCATTAACCCTTCTCCACCTCCACCGGCTGCAAGGAACTACAGCATGTAAAAATAAAACAGAGAGAGAGAGAGAAATGAGAGAGCAGAGAGGAGGTATTTTTGATTACATTACTTTAGATGCAGACACAAATAATACGAAGGAGATAAAACAAAGGATTTACCACACGGGATAAAACCTCTGAGATAAATGATGATCCTCTGTATGATCGTGCAAGTGTTCCTCAAACTACATGATGACAGATTAAGTGATATTATCAATAATAGAGATTAATAATCATGTCTGATAGATAAACTCATCAAGTCTCTGCTGATGAGTGAACAAATAACAATGACAAATCCTCAGTACGATATTCATCCTGATATTTAAAGAAACAGACTCATGAGGACTGAAATGAAGGACGATTCTACATCTCTCAGTAGATCATGATTAGTAGTGAGGGAGGCGCTCTCTGTGTAACTTCGGTCTTTGCTCCGTGCAGAGAGCTGCTGATAAGGTTTGAATAAAGTATGGACATAATCTGGATTTATACTTTGGCTCCAGCGTGTTCACTAACCTTCTGAATCCTTCATAGTCGATCACAGAAATAAGCTATACATTCAGGGACATATCCTGTTCCTCTTTAGGAAACAGCTTCTCATTTTACTCATATTCCTGGACATGTAGTCTAGCACTGTCTGCATATTGTTTCTCCTTTCTAATTTCTTAACACGGGGAAACCAAAGTGCTCCCACACAGATTTGGAGAATCCACTACTTAAAAATCCTTTCTCCTACCTCGTGCATTAACGCCAGTACCCACCATTTTCACTTTGCTATATCTGAAGCAGTGAGGAGAGTTATGGATAATGGGCAGGCATAGGGTGATGGTCCACTTCCCTTCACTCTGCTCCACCGCAGCCGAAACAAAGCTACAGTTTTTGCCTGGAAGACCTACAGTTTAGAGAATCAGACACTTAGTGAGAGGCTCCCTGATGGAATCTCACAGGATGTGGGACTCGTTCTTTAAGTATCTACAGCAGCTGGAGTTCTTTGAAAACCCTGATTAGGTGATAACCGATTTTGGCAATTTTCAAAAGTGATGTTGAGGGCGGCAGACTGAACAATAACATTTTATTCATTTTTATTTATATATTTTTATTTTTTTATATATTTTTAAATTATTTTTCTTTTATTTCAGTTGTCTAATTGTACTTATGTATTTACGTATTTATCCATTTATTTATTTTACTTCTTTATTTCACTATTTGTTTAAACATATATTAGTTTGTATGCACTTCTCTTTATCATTTAAATTTAAATATAATCTGCACTATTATTATCATTTAAGGGTGACCCCAAATAGTCGAATATTTGACGGTTCGTTCTAACGAGCCTGAGTCGACTGCCAATCTCATAGTCGAATATTTGCATATGAAACGTGGATCATTCCATTCAAACCATGGGGGTGCTCAATGTCTAATTTTACATTATTTTCATGTTTCCCGTAAAAATAGTGTCTCATATATCCTATTTTGATATAAATATAGACTTATTTAATGTAATTCTGAGAACAGCTTAAAGTGGTAATTAAATCTCCCCTGGTAATTAAAAGGTGGACCATTTAACAGGGACATGTGGAGCAGACGTACCTCAGCTGGCTTTTAAATCTTTCTACGTTCATGGCAGCTCAAAATGTCAGGAAATAAAACTTCAGTTGATTCTAAAAAATAGTAATGAAGATGAGGAGCAGCTTCATGAAGAGGGCTGTGAGATCAAGGATTACCAGACCGCACAAAAACTGTACGGGGCCAAACGAACGAGGAGGGATACCCAAAGCTGTCCGAAACCTCAAAAACAATCCACAGCATCCCATCCACCTCCACACCATCAGAGAGGATATTCTCAAAGACAGGATTTACAGTCAACAAGGCAAGGAGCGCACTTCTGCCTGTAAACACGATGGTTTTCCTCACGTACAATTTGAAAAGACTCAAGCGGACAAAGACGCGATGAAAGACTGTTTTAAAAGGTTCTTTTAAGAGATTTAAAAACCCTTTAGCTGGTTCAGGTTTGATTTTGAATATTATACAAATGTTTAGCCTTAAGTTGGACAAACTACCCTCCACAGTGCTGCTCTCTGCTGTGTGAACACTGTATAAATATCTCCTGATTCCTTATTCTATAACGGCGCGTTGTTCCATGTTTAACGGATGGTGGCCTTATTTGAGTTTTCTCTTCATCACCTCGTTGTTTTTGCAATATAGATTTAAAAAATCTAAGTTTTATACTTATAATATTCTGTTGTCCCTTTTACTTTAAGCTACGAGTCTCTTAATTGTAAAGGGTTATGCGTAATATTGTCACGCGGTCACCATCATGCAGACTTTGGGTCAATAAGGAAAAACAACAAACATTCGACTATTCGTCGACTATGGGCAAAATCTGATGAATCAGATTCGACTAAGCAAATCCTTAGTCGGGCTCACCCCTATTATTATTATTGTTGTTTTTATTATTGTTTATCACTCTGTCTGTGTACTGTCTTGGTTTTTTGTGTTCACATTTAACAAAATGTCAATGAACTCATCTGTGAAAAACAAAAAAAAGACCTACAGTTTTATACAATATATGGTGATCCTTTAGGCTTTAGCAGACCGCTAATGGAACCACTCTCTATTTTTAATGTTAACACTTAGGCGCACAGATGCCACAGATTATTGTTGTGAAAATCACATGCAAAAGATGACGGTAAGTTACTAACATCGGGCTGGGGACGCAGATTCAACAGCTTTAAGCTTTGTCAGAAGTTATTGATGACAAGTAAGTCGGGTCTTCAGCCTTCATCTGGCAAACTTCTGATTTCAGAGGTCTGTTAAAAGCTCCTCTGAATGTTGATAGCTCTTTTCACCTTGTAAAAAACGATTTGGATCAAATCTTCAAAAGTTATGAAAGTGGTGTCCTGAGAGGGGACATCCAGTGGCTCCTCACGGTCTCAGCTGTGGTACTCATAAAATCCGACTGGTTCCAGTGTGATGTTCCTCTAAAGACTACTTTCATCTTTTTGAATGTCTTTGGTGAAACTTCTTTGATCTTCTTCTTCTTCAACTGGAGGCGTAAAGTTTCACACAGCAGAGGAGATGGAGATTAGCTGGAGGTTTTGTGCGTGCAGTCAGCAGTGTGTTGTTGACAGGGGACTAAATCCTGCATCACAACAGCCAGCTCTGTGCGGAGGGGAAGCTTGTGTTTGGAATTAATTCAGCGCTGCTTTCACCTTTCAGGCTCTGTGCTACAAGCAATAAAGGCTTTGACTGAAAGTGTAGAGACGGCGCTTGAGGTGAGAGCTTACTCTCACACTTTAAATAATTCTGCAGAGCCAGACGAGTGACAGGAAACCAGCTGAACACAAACACTCGCTTTTTATCTTTACACTAAACAATCTCAGTCATTTAAGAACCGCGTCGTTATGTAGGACCAGGTGAGACAAGTCTTTAACACTGCCAACCTGTCCTGAAATAGGGACCAATAAAATACTCTGTTCTCACCATATTATAATAAAACATAATGTCCTGTGTAATGTCATGCCACTAAGCATATATTGTGGCTACATAAAGTTCAACCTCTACCAGCATGTGATTTGTCAAAATGTAGTCCCTTGATTCTGTGGCGCACTTTCATAAAGTGTGGGAGGACGTTTGATGTCTTCAGTATTAATCTACAATGTTAAAAATAATTCAAATAAATAAAAAACATTGAATGAGAAGGTGTGTCCAAACTTTGACTGGTAGTGTTTATTATAATCTGACACAATTAAAATGTTAAAACTATTTTAGCTGTTTTTTTACCTTTGTAGGGTAAATCAATTGTATTTATCTTTAGTATTTAACTACTCACTTTTATTGCTATTTTTAGTGCTTCAATTATCTTCAACTCTTTATTCTTACACCTTTATGAATTAATTAATGAATTAATTAATTTCAACTATTTATTAGGGCCCGAGCACCGACAAGGTCAGCGAAGGCCCTCTTGTAACCCGAGGAAAAAAGTGCCCAAAAGTTGCACATTCACCAGGCCTGGTGAAAATTTCCATATTTTTGTGGTCCCGTGAAAAAAATCCTAAAAATGGCTAAATAGCGCCCCCTTGAAGTTGCAAATTTCAAAAGTCCAGCCCCAGAATACGGTTCAACATATATGCATGAACACTTGGGAACATATCATCCCAAGACCTACAAAAAATCCTCTTGACGTCGTGGTGAAATCCCAACAGGAAGTCGGCGATTTTGATATCACCCGATTCGCAAGGATACGTATTTATGTAGATCCCTCCTACAATTTTGCTCCGATCAACTCCCAACCACGCATATTTTGAAGTAGACACATTGACGATCAAAAGTTATCAAACAGAATTTCTCTAAGTCAACTGGTGTGGGCGTGGCACCTCGCTACATTCGGAGGACATTTTGGCAACCTCTAAACAGTTATATCTCTCATATGCAATAATGGATCAGGCCCAGGCCGGTCATGCATGATAAGTGCCCCAGCCTGAACGCCTCTATATGCAAATATTCACCAATGTCATATAGCGCCCCCTACTGGCAGCAGAAAATTACATGTCCTACAGTTTTTATCCAATCAACTCCTGCTTCGCTTACAATGTTGTTGTCATACTGGAGATGAACATTTGTCAAAGGAATCTTCCTAAGTCAATGGATGTGGGTGTGGCAGAGGGTCACAATTGGAGGTTTTGCCTACAACCTAAAACTTTTATAACACTCTTATGCAGTGTTGGATCAGGACCAGGGCACTCATGCATGATAAGTGCCCCAGCCTGGATGCCTCTATATGCAAATATCCACCTGTATGTATAGACCCCCTACTGGCCACAGGAAGTCACATCTTACTTTCACAGTTTCAGCCTAGGCCTAATAAAGTGGTGCTTGTACGAGGGCCCGCACAAATCCGCTTGCGGTTTTAATATTCCTATTGTTATTTTGATGCTTCGTCTTATTTAATCCTCATATTGTCAAATTACACATATTTTACTGCAGTTTGTGTTCTACGTGTTTTATTATGTTCAATATTTTATTATTATTTATTTTATTTGTACTTCTTATTAATCATTGTAAAACAATTGAACTGTATATGAATTGTATGAAAGATGTTATACGGCTTGGTTTACTGAACTGAATTTAACATATTGGTTTTATGTAGTTACATCATTTGACAGTAAGAAGAATTCTAGTTATTGTACTCTGGTTGGGAACAATTACTTTTGATATAAAGGAGATTTAATTCAATGTTTTCATGGGTTCTTATTATCTTGAACAAATGTGTGATAGACGTCTGTTTAGTGCACTAATAAAATACTCTTGTAAGTTGAATACATCTCTTGAGGCTTCCTTCATCATCAGCATCAAACAGGAATGATTAATACACTAGTCATTATCTAGATTGAACAACACAGACAACATCATTTTTTATAATTCCCTCAGCCCCTAAAAAACACACTCAAGCTTCCAGATCTTGACTCAAAAGGATGTTCCTCCCTGTAGAACATGGATTCATTATAATGAACCAGAACATAAGCAGTTTGTTCACAGTGTTGATATCACGGTGACGGCTGGTTGCTCGCATTTGCTGGGAAAGCTGCAGAAACCTCTGACAGCTGGTGGCATAATGTACCTGAAACAACACATCAGAGTGATTGACACGTGGAGCGTGTAGGACAGACAGCCAATCAAAGTGTTGACGCTGCGAGTGCCTCCACATCAAACCTGTTCAATGTGGATCAAATCAGCGGATTTTACAGTCCGCTCATAAAAGAGCTCAAGGTGGATTAAGACTGGATCTGATCGTGTCTGATGGAGTCTTTATGAATCCTATATTAAAGAGTCCAGACCTGCTCTTATGTGTTGTGCTTCAGTCCTACTTTCTGTAAAGCACAGGTGGGATACAACTTAAACTTAAAATGTCTCTTTTTTTACACCAGAAGCTATAAAACACATTTAATTAGAAGTCTTGGCTCTTAAAGTCGTTACACTTCTGAAGAGTGAGAGCGGGACGAGACGCAGAATTAGTGAAAGCATTCAGGAGGGTTATAAGGTTACATGGTGTTGAACATTGACAGCTGTTGAAATGTCAGCCTTAACTGGCAGCTCAACTTGAGTGCTTGCTACTAACAAAACCTCATCCCACAACGGGATAACGAGTCTGCCACACGTGCACGAATAATCGCCGATTATTGCCCTTTTCCACCAGCCCGACTTAGCCCTACTCTTCTCGACTTGACTCGACTCTACTCGGTTCGTGTTGCGTTTTCACGGGCGTGGTACCTCGTGTCAGATACCAGTTTTTCGTACCTGCTCTGCTCTGGTTCTAAGCGAGCTGAGCTGATACTAAAAGGTGACGTTGACGGACTGCCGGCCACTGATTGGTCAGAGAATGTCTTCACCGAAGAGTCATGAGTGCGACACCAAACACAGGAATCAAACCAAGTAGAGTTGAGTCGAGTAGGGCTGGAACTGTGTAGTGGAAAAGGGGCCATAAGATACCAATGATCACTGAATAGTATTTTGGCTGGAAATGCCCATCCCTACTACAGACATGTGCAGAAAGACAGATGTTACTGACCTCATCCAGGAAGGCTCTGTTTCCTGTTTAACTTCATACACTGGCGAACGTATTTCCAGGTTATACTTAAAAACAAAATAAAGGATCTAATGATGATAATGAGGCAGACATCTTGGAAACCCCACAAGGGGACAGGGCTGTAGAAAAAGTTCAGTGAAGCTCAGTCCTTGGAGGCAGATGTACTCCTCTGCTCAGTGGTGCACTTTAAGTTACAAGCTGAGCTCACAGAGATCGTGAGTGTGAGCTGAAGCGGTTTGATTCAGAGCGGAGCTGGACTGAGGGGCTGCGGAGAGTGCCGGTATAAGATGCTTAACTTTGTTTGCATCTGATTCTGTTGAACTGTGAGTCATGCTCAGCTGCTCTATAAAAGTATAGAGCTGAAAGTGAGCAGAAAGAGTCCTCTTTGAGACTCAGAGGACAGCTGTGTCAGTGTTCGGATGTGGAATCAGAAGTGTGAAGTGTGGAAATTATAAACTGAAAGAAGTTTGAAGAGGTGTTTCAGAAACAAGTTGACAAGTTTAAAACTATTAAACTGTGTCAAAGTGACCTAAGACACTTTTAGAAGTGCTCCAGCTCCACCAATCGACCTCTGCTTCCGCTTTACCCCCGTCCTCTAATTTTATGAATCACTGCGCTCTCCATACTGTGCCCTCTGAGTAATATACTTCTGATGCCGCGACGTAAGCACCACTCCAAGAAAGTGTAGCTATTATTATCTATACAAGTCCAAGTCTGGGGACCAAGTCAAATAACGTTTCAATAATATATCAGACGCTTCCTCTGGCCGCTCTGCAAGACCTGGCTCTGCTATTACATTCTCCTCCAGAGGCACACACACACACACACTCACACTCACACACACACACACACACACACACACACACACACACACACACACACACACCAAGGTCACAGAGACCTGCCGACTCAGCTGGCTGCAGTGAGTGAATGTCTCGTTAGCTGTTCTCTGAATATCATATGCAGAGCTGATGGCGGAGCACTCTCTCAGAAATGAACACTTTCTCCGTGGAGACGAAATTAAACGAGGGAGGAAAAGTGCCAAAAAGAAACATGTTGATCATTCAGGGTGAGCAAACACGGCGTAGCACCATTAGTATAATAAACACGGCGCGCTGAGCCTATTGTGAGAGCACGGGCTGTTTCAGAGGAAACGCAGGGTGACCTCGCGGGCTAACAAAATAAAACAATCGCTCAGCGCCCTCCACACAGTCATCATGGCAACATTGATTAGGCTGCACTCTGCTCATTGATTTTACGTCACTCCTCTATTGAGATGGGCTCCATAGACTGCAATCACTCACAGCCAGAAACATTCAGTCTATCTATAATTCACTCCGTCCTTCATCCCCTGCTCTCTCTCTCCCTCTCTCTCTCTCTCTCTCTCTCTGCAGCCTGCACACATTCCTCTTTTCTGAGCCTAGCAGAAAAAGAACAGTCTCTCATTTTTTTAAACTCAACAATTTTTTAACAAGGACACCGACGTAGAAATATTTATCAAATGTCTCTCTTATGTAAGTAATCATGTTTGGCTGTTATCAAGCGAGACATCTCAGCCAAAGAAAGAGCGACCACACTGCCAACACGATGTTTGGCAACTGTCTGCACCACTTGTTATCTATACGTGGAGGACTAAAGACAGGACTGCTTCATGTAAACACCTCAATCAGAAGAGATGGATGGTCTGATCCAGCCCAGGGAGGATGGGGTTTGCCTTTTGGATCAGTATCAATAGGTGCATTTCGATCAAGAGTTCCGGGTCTTTTAGCCCCCAGAACTTAAAGGTTCCTGTGCCCCCATTGTTGCCTGCGTTTCCACTGCACAATCTACCCGGGCTGAAGTCCCGGGTAGATTGTGCAAATCAGACCAGTATGAAGGGGAAAAAAAGTAAGCACTACACTACCAGACCAGTAGAGGGCAGTAAAACAAAGACGAATGCCATTCATCACAGATGACACCATAGAAGTAGACGGACAGGCAGGTATATATAACAGTTAGCCTGTTAGCATGAAGAGACTCAGCTGGTGCTGTTTTAGATGGTGCTATATTTCATCACAGATGGATTCACTGAATCAACACGTGAGAGGAGAGAAGCGCGAGTAGCAAAGACGTTTCAACACGGCTTTAAAATCCTTTTAAACTCAAAAGGCCGTGGCAGAGATGGGCCGGTGTTTTGGTTTAAACAGCGACTCTGTTAACTGGAGACTTTCAGCCGGATGCATCCCTCATAAACGTCTTTAGACGATCATTAAATATCTGATGAGGATATTTTGAAATCTTAATAAAAACTAAACTAGTTTGCATTCCCAGGAACTCCCTCTGTGTTTCAACAGCTGTGTGAACTCCACAAACACCGACACATTCAGCTGAAGGTCTCCAGTTTACAGGGTCACTTTTAAAACCTGAACACCGGGAGAGACGCATTCACGGTGGGCTGAGAGAAGACTACTGTTACAAGCTGCTAAATCAAGAGAATCACAGCTTCTTCTTTTGAAAAGTACACACACATACAAAAAGATAGAACAAATAAAAACTAATGAAAGAAAGAGAAATCAAGTGAATCACAGATGTGTGTGATGTTATGTGGACGGAATAAAAACACTGCAGTTAATCTACCAATCAGACACGTTCAGCATTGCAGGCCCTGCCCCCTGAAAGTCCCAGGATCTCTCAAAAGTACTACTAGGCGGGAGATTATCTACCCCTGAACTACATTTAGGACCTGGGTCCACCAGTTGATACGCACCTAGTTCAGGGGTAAAGTTCCTCCTGTTGAAAAACGCCTAATGTGAACATCAACCCATCATTTCTTCTTCTTTGGGGTAAAATGATTCTTTCTGCGCATGTCCGCTACACGTGACCTGATATGAAGGTATTTCTGTGATCTCTTGCACGCGACTGATTCGCCTCAATCCCTGTTCCCAGCCTCTTGCTGTCTTAAATCTAGAAGTCCTTTCAATCCAGCAGCTTCCCACCAGAGCCTATTATTCAACAGTATACCAACATTTCCTAAAAATGGATGATTATGAGGTAGAGAAGGAAGAAAAGAAGAGATGTAAAAATACAAGGCTCCACTGGCTTGGTTTGTGTCCTGAAGCGACTCGTTTCTCAGTCTATAAAATTGAATTTTGCCTTCTGATGTGCCGACGAGTCTACAGACAAGAAAAAACTCAGACAACACTCAAACTTGAGCACAATTTCTTTTAACAAACACAGCCGTTAAACAATGTTGAATTCGTTTTACAAGTGCGGCTGACGTTAGCATGGCTTCAATCCTCCTTGCAGGTTAGCGTCGGACGTAGTATCCGTTTTAAAGCCAATCGTCGGCGGGAGCCATATTGGAAATGCTGAACTCAACCTAGCTTCTGTCGAGCTAGTGTGAGGTTAAGAGGCGGGCTTTGAGCCTCCTTGCTAACAGCTACAGTGTTCCTGCCTGTCAATTAAGTCAGCTGTGCCTCTAATTATGGAAAACCTGTAATCTTAATATTCTCGAAATTGCCGCGTCATGAAATAATTCATCCCTGGTACAGAGAAATGAGCAATCCAGATCACACTCTTTTTGTACCAGGCTGTAAACATGTTTATTTCTGCTTTACAGTTTTTTTTGAATGGGTGTGTACGTGGTTTCTAGTACTTCTGGACTCAGCCTCAAGTGGACACTCGAGGAACTGCAGTTTTTAACACTTCTGCACTCGACCAGAGGTTGCAGCTTGGCCAAAACTTATCCTGAAACCCTTTTTTTTTTTACAAACACACTCCTGAAAAATGTTTAGAAATGTTCCAGAGCTGTTTGTTTCCTCACGTCCCTCACAGCGTGTCTTCTTTGTCAGACGAGGGGGCGGAGTGGGAAGAGGAGAGGATGACATTTAATGCACGCTGTTCACAACATGATGGTGGACAAAGAAACACAGACATGCATTATGTTGATAGCTTTTGCATTGATATCAACGTTAGGAGTAAATGGACGTCTGTGCAGACATCATCACTGTTCTCATCATGAACATGATTCCCCTCCTTCAGCCCTGATGTTTTGACTCCTGCTGTTAAGTGTCACTCTTCTGTATCTGATCCAGACCCATGATATAAATGTCATCACCCTGCCCACTCACTTGCAGTAAATGTTCCCTGAATATTTCCTGCTGCATCTCATATCAGCTTGTTATAGAGCTCACCTCAACGTCCTGGTAAAAACTTCCAGATAAAGACAGAGCGACACATTTCTGCTGTTCACACCTGCAGCCCACTCTGAGAGTTTGGGTTAGTATGTTGTAGTTTTGTGCATGTGTGAATACAGCATAACATTATCTGAGGTTCAGTTAGATCAGTGAGAAGTGTTTTAGCATCAAGTCCCACTCTGATGTTTCCTTTAGATAACTCCTCACAGGGACTTTTTGGAAGAAAATGTCCAAGAAACTAAATTTAGACTCCTTCAGTGGAAATCTACTCAATTCCTCCGAGGGCTTGCGGTTCCTGTGGAAAGTTCCTGCTGTGGAAACGCAGCTTAAGTATCTTGGACACTAGAACCGGGTGTTCTGCCTCTGCCCCCCTCCCCGGGGTGCCAGGTACTGGAGATTCATCACCTGAATGAAATCAAAGCCCTGGCAGGCAGGGCACTCTGCATGTGTAGCTGCTGCTGAGGCCGGGCCTGGCTGCCCGTGCAGCGCTTCCTGCCAAAACTGTAATGAAACCTCACCGTAGCCCTGCTCCGCATTAGAACTGTTTGTCCTGGTGCCAAGATTTCACTGTTTACTCACACATGAGTCCCCAGCCTCGGGCAGGTGCTAACTCTCCTCATCCATGCAGCAAGAGGGGTTAGGTGTCCTCTCAGCACAGGGGAGACTCAGGAAGGATCCACCCTGAGATGATTTACGCTGATCCATTAGCTGGAGCTTAAAACAGCGTTTTCCCTGCTGAACAGCCATGAGAATGAAAGTGAAGACACCCCCCATTAAGATTTGAGGCTTGAAGGTGATAGCTGATGAAAGCAGACCACAAAAGGGCACATTAAGAATTCAACAGCCACATCAGCTGGAAAACCAACTGAGGCATGCATGGAGACAATTAAGCAGAGATTTACTGCGTGGAGGACGATCGGGCGGGGTCGGAGGATTCTGCCATTTCCCCCTGTGGTCTCCGATGAGAAACACTTTGATTAACAGCAGCTCGGGGCTCTGCCAGGGCAGTGACTGGTATCAGTACGAGAAGGCCAGCAGTGGGAATGGCTCCCACAGGCGCCATTGTGCTGCATCTGGCGCGCAGGTGACCTACAGCCGGCTTGCGGCAGTCCAACTACCTTGAAACTCTGACTACCTTTGTACTGAGCGCTTAATTAATCTTATCAAGGGCAGACGTGCGCGCAGCGAGGACAGCTGAGGCGACTGAGTGAATGAAAATACTCTTTGGTGGTTGATGATAAGAGCTACAGATACCTCTCAGATAGGCAGCGGGGAGAGATCAGAGCAGCCTGAGAGGCAAAGAGACGGGAAGATTTGGAACACAATCCCCGAGTGATGAAAAATACATCATTCCCACGCCTGCCGCGGCGTTGTCTGCTGACTGAAACACATTACGGGCTGATTTTTAAGACGGCTGTGAAGTGCATGCCTCAGTAGAGCCTGTGGGTGTAGCCTGGCTCTCACTGCGCTATTGATTCAGCAGCACTGCAGTTTAGAGAGGCATTGGCTGAGTATGAGAAACGGAAAATAAACAGAGAGGACCAAGTGGGAGTTGTGGGAGCTCCATGGGAGCAGACCAACAGACTCTGAACCAGTTAAAGAATACAGATTCATGGTTAGAGTCCAAAACCGAGCCGCTGCAGATGACTTTAGAGAAACACTCAGTCCAGTTCAAAACCACAATCTAAACTCTGTCTTTGAATCTTCTCTGTCTCTCTTTAATCTGCACTTTGAATCAATTATGGCTCACCCCTCAGAGCTATGTCTACTCTTTAACAACATTTCAACCAGTAATCAATTCTGGAAAGGCAAATATTTCTTTTAACGGTCTGAAGGGCGCAGCAGGAAAGAAATACTGAGTGTCAAACACTTTTTTCTTTTACATTTGATGTTGTGATGGCTGTGGGTGTTATCGTGAGCATGTATGTTTTAATGAATGTAACACTGTTCTGCCTCCCTGTCTGGAATGGTGCTGTCTGCACTCTAACCCCTTTTCAACCATGGCAGTTTCAGGACCGGTACAGAGCCGGTGCTCAATTGAGAACATGTTTTTTTCGTGTTTCGACTGCGGGTGAACCGGCTCCCGGCTGGGTTAAAAAACGGTTCCAGAGCGGCTTCAACTCTTTGCTAGACTAGAACTGCGAAATGGCGCGAGGGGCGGGGTTGCTGTGATCAGACGCTCAAACAAAACATGTTTCCTTCATTGTCCTGCAGCGAAAAAATAAAAAAGACTAATGGATTCCAAGGCAAAGAAGTGGTCGGCAGAGGAAACAAGCTGCCGTTTTTCACCATTGTTGCTGTTGTTAAGGAAAGTTAGCACTAGCGCTTCTGGGAAAAGCAGTCACATCATGACATGCCTCTTCCGAGGGGGTTGGAAAAACAAACGGGTGCCATGTTTGTTCGCGAGTTCAACCAGCTCCGAACCAGCGCGAGCACCAGCCCGGAAAACAACCCAGTTCGCATTGGTCTAAAAGAGGTATCGATGCTCCTTCCTCCTCCTCTGAACTGAGCTCCAGGTGTCCGCTGGTGATTGGACGACAGCTGATGACACACCTTCTTCCTCCACTTCCAACGTGACAGCGCAGTTTGTTTGAGTGTTGGAGATTTGACAATGAAAGATAGTTTTTGTAAACTTGTAAACAGTGTTTATATTTTTGTGTTTGTGTAGAAAAATAAGATTTTGAATGCTTCTGAAAATGTCCGGTCTGCTCAATGTTAAGGGTCTTGGGCCCAGTTGATGATGTCACTGAGTCATGTGTTTGAGACCATCAGTTGTGTTGTTCAGCGGTAGGGTTAGTACACAATGGATAGCCCTATTTGACTACTGTTGTAATCCAGATTATGACAAAACCAGATTATTTCATAGTTTTGATGTCTTCAGTATTAATCTACAATGTTGAAAATAATTAAAATAAATAAAAACCATTGAATAACTTTTGACTGGTAGTGTATGTCTAAAAAAATAACTAATTATTTTCAAGAAAATAATGGATTCAGACACAAAAATAAGCACGTCATGTCAAATATACATATTTATTCTTGTATACAACTGTTTATTTTTATTTATTTACTTTTTGTCTTATATTTTGCACTTCTGGAGCTCTACTTATTTAATCTGGAGGGGGTATGTATCATGTGGGGGCTATTTATTGTTTTGTGTTTTTCAAACTACCAGTCAAAAGTTTGGACACTCCTTCTCATTCAATGGTTTTCATTTATTTTAATTATGTTCAACATTGTAGATTACTACTGAAAACATCAAAACTATGAAATAATCTGGTTTTACCATAATCTGCATTACAAGAGTAGTCAAATAGGGCTATCCATTGTGTACTAACCCTACCTCTGAACAACACAACTGATGGTCTCAAACACATTAAGAAGGCAAGTCATTCTACAAATGAAGTCTTGACAAGGCTAGAAACCATTCCAGGAGACCACTTCATGAAGCAGACTGAGAGAATACCAAGAGTGTGCAAAGCTGTCATGAAGGAAAAAGGGGGCTACTTTACAGAATCTAAAATATAAAACAGATTCTGCTTTGTTTAACACTTTTTTGTTCATTCAATAATTCCATATATGTTCTTTCATAGTTTTGATGTCTTCAGTATTAATCTACAGTGTTTACAATCATTAAAATAAATACAAACCCTTGAATGAGAAGGTGTGTCCAGACATTTGACTGGTAGTGTATGTTGTCTGTGTTTGTTCGTACTAAATAATCAGAACATGCAACAACTATTTACCTCAGAAAATGTGAAAATCAATAAACAAAGTGAAAAATAAATAAAAAGACTTTGACGAGAGGTGGGGATGCAATGAAAGGCTGCCTTCATCATTTTCCACACATAAACCCTGAAGATCACTGAGAGTCACTGAATCAGACTGTGTGACCAAAGGATCTCCTCCTCACGCATCTCGTCACACTAAGTTTGAAAAAGGTCTTCATCAGTTGACATGCGTCACGTTATCAACACAGCAACAGAACCCTCACAGAAACCTGAAGAGCAGTGCATGCATGCATTGGACTCGTCAACAGCACGGTGTGTCTGCAAGGCTTTCCTCAGGCCACACTTCTCTGTCATGATGATGATGATGATGATGATGATGGGTGTCTCACCTTATCTCCCCCTGTCACTACTATTTGGTGGAGTTAGGCTGTAACAACACAGAGATAAAGAGCAGCCCAGGACTGTCAGCTGTCTGTTTTATCTCTGCGATGACGGGGACTCTAGCTACTAACCAGCTACGCACCCACACACTCTTTCTTTCTCTCACACATACGACTCAGACGCTCCTCCACAGAGCAGGAGAGCGGATGTTTGGGGTTAATATGAACTCTGTTTCTCTGTGACATAGCAGCATGGTGGCCCAGGTGTCGGGCTGAGGGTTCAGAAGTTTGAAGAAACCACTTTTTAAAGTCACATTAGGGACTTTTGAAGACTTTATAAAAACTAAACAAAGGACACAAAAATACATTTCTTGCACGTCAGAACAGGTCTCTTTCACTGTGTGATTTCATGAGCCAGTGTTCCGAGCTCAGTCCGTTGTAGCTTTTAAATTAATCTGTGTGATCTAAATGTCAGTTTCTCTCCTGCCTCCCTGAGTGTAATTTCAGAAGTCTACTTTATTTCCAGCATAAATTAAATTCAATCACAACAGGAGACTTTTATTGTGAAGGATCTGTTAGAAACCAATTGTGTTTATGATCGATTAACTGAGCTTAAGCAGCGTTACAATTAGATACGATTGTCAGAAAGTCACTCCTTTCACCACAGACTCAGCCACAGCCCGCTTCTTTGAATCATTTGGATTGAAGACAACAGAGTCTTCACCGGTGACCGTATTAAAACTGGTACACCACCAAAGAGGGTGTGACAAGTACCTCCATCGTCCTTTATGTACAAGTGCTCCACGTCAGGCTTCAGCCTTTATCTAGATCAGACATTAACCTTCTGCTGATACTCTGTACCTTACGGCATAATTCCACCAGATCCGTGTCTGGTCCGTCTCGGATCCGTCACAGCACCGGATTTGATAGGTTTCTATTCTAGTCAATGTGTTAACTTCCACTGGATCCGCTCCGTTGCGTTCCATATGAGTCTCTGATCCGCAGAGGCAGGTTGGAGTCCTCCAGATCAGATACACAAGACTTCTATTTTAGTTGGATGCTGGAGCACGAAGCATCAATCTCAACAGAGCAGATGGAGCGGGACAGGAAGTCAGGCACCAAAACAAAATGAGAGCATCACTTAACTACAACAACAAACCGTCATGATGAGCAGAGCCAGGCCTGGAGTCAACAGGTCTGAGGTTTTCAGAGGACCAGAAAGACAACATGGATGAGGAGAGGAGGAGGAGAATCCTTGATTCAGTGATTACAGCTGGAAAACTCGGTCACATGACTCCACTAGTCCGTTGGTCCTGCTCCGTGCTGCGTTCTGAAAACACAACCGGTGGGTGTTGATGGACGAGAAAGCACGGAGCAGGAGGCAGCGGATCGTAGACGGACTGAACACGGATCTGGTGGAAGTCCCGTGTCAGAAAGCACATTCAGACAGAGGAGCTCCTGATGTGGGGACAAGGAGGAACGTAAACACTTATTCAGTATCAGAGCAAAGTATCTCTTCTGTCCTGAGACCTTACCGCCATCCAATCAGAGCTCCCGTGGAGACGCTGTATGAGCTTCTTTTTCAACAAGAATGAATAAGATACAAACATTGTGTTCGATAAAGACCTACACCTTGTTGTTGAGGATCTGCACTCAGGGGAAAGCCGTCATGTCTGAGGTGGACGACATGTCTGCTTCCAACCTTTCATTAGAGATCAATTACTGCTTGATGTGATGAGAGATACTCAGGAAGTGAAATACTTTCTGACATGAATGAAGTTTCCTCTTTGAGCGCAGGAGAGGATGTGGTTGATGTGTGTGAGTGCAGTTTGTGTGTGTGTGTGTGTGTGTGTGTGATAGAGAGAATATGTAACAGCCTGTGTGTGTTTTCCAAAAAGAGACTGAGCGGCGCTGAGCGAGGAGACTGCAGCTCTTCATATCTAAATGAGAGGCTAATCATACAACCAACCAGGAGACACCATGTGCAACACCGACACACGCACACGGATGATGACCTCATTCACACACATGCACGCACACTCAGACACACACCACTGCAGAGACAGGCTTAGTCAGCTGTAGCTAACTGCAGACGAGCGGGGGGGGGAAGTGAGTGAGGCGAGGAGAAAGTAGAATCAGTTACAGCAGAATGTCAATATGTGGATCCTCTCTGGATTCAGCCAATAAACACGCAGCTTATGATTCTCTTAATAAAAGCTCACAACAAAGAGAGCGTCCGAGTATTTCACCGTGTTTGAAGAGCAGGCTGCAAAGAGAAAGGGGTGTTTTCTTCTACAGCGGGCTGTGATTACACAGAACAATACTCCCCGTGCTACAAAGACTCCCTCTTCAGTGTCTGATCACAGACTGCAGTGATATCCTAGAGCAGCAGCTCGGGTCGCATGTGGGTCCTTCACACAAAAACTGCAGGATACAAAGCTGTATGAAACTAGATTCCTTAGAACAGTGGACTTTATCAGAGTAAGAGACTTATTTTGGACTAAATGGTGAAGAGGTTGAAGAAGTTTGCAGCAGTAGATTGTTTTAGTTTGCAGATTTAAAACCGCCTTTAACTCCGGGTGCAATGGATCACATGTGTTTTGAAGAAACCACAGGAAACAAAAGCATGTGAGACTTCTCCACTCCTTAAATCAAAATGCATCTCCACACGTCTCAATTAGGGATGGGCATTTCAAGCCAAAACACTATTCGATAATCATTGGCATCTATTTGACGATTATTCAAGTAATCCCCCCCCCCCCCCCCCCCCCCTTAACCAGCAGCAGGACGAGGTGCTGCTAGTAGCGGGCACTGACAGCGTCTGTCTCGATCTTTATGACGGTGTTTCTGTGACGCAGTGTGGCATGTGTGTTTATATTTTACAGCCATGCTCAGTCTCTGGAAGTATGTGTGCAGTAGTGTGAGATTCCGAAACGCAGAAAATCGCTGCAACTGGTAGCTTTTGGAAAGTGACATGATTTGTTGAAAAGTGCAGTGTAGTCCTTCTTTTCCATTATGGCAGCGGGAAGCAGGAAGATACTGCGGTGGGTTAACTACGGTGTGCTGAAAGGGACAAAATAGTACACCATAAAAAAATACATGTTAATTTCTGACCTTAATTGCATTGCAAACTCAAATTCAATAACTAACACTTTAAGGTCCCTTTCTATTTACGTCGTTTCATAATTCTGAGTCCAATCAAACTGTCCTCATTCAGCTCTCCTTCTTCTCTGAGCTCTGCGGTTCACACACCTTTAAAAAGAAACTAATGTCACAACTTTGAACCCTGCTGCTATCATCACCACCGCTCATGGTTTAAGTTTCTTTGTAGAGATCGCTAATCTAAAGTTTCTCTCACCTGCTCCGCTCCTTCATCATATTGATGGACATGATCCAATATGTAAATGTCTGTAGCCTGCTGATTTAGCATGCTAACCGAAACTAACGTTTTAACCACATTGTTTTGATGCTAACAGAAGCTAATGGTTTCCCCTCACCTTACGGTCTATGGTGTCAACAAGCAGAAGCTAAATGTGTCTGAACTCTTTTCTGTGGATTGATTTGACATGACGTGTGATCAGTTTGCCTCTGGTGTTGCTCATGTTAGTGAAAGTTAATAACCGTTGTCAAAGGGTTTTGACCAATCAGACTCAAGCATCTTACACAACCAGAAGATCGGTAAGAAAGCCGGGTAATAATGTGAGTTAAACATGACATCACACAGGGAGCGTGCAGGAGTGATCACAAAGCTGTGTAACAGAGTGTGTGTAGTATGGCTAAGTGTGCAGACAACAGCAGGACTTAATATTAATGTTATTAACACGAATTTACTCTAATAACCACAGGCTGATCCTTTCAAAATAAATGAGATACAGTGACCAAACATACATACACAATGAGAGAACACTTTACTAAGCTCTTCTGTGTTCATGCAGCAGATCGTTTAATTTGCTTACTCTTCATAAAGTTTTAGGGTTGTGCATTTGGCCGCAGAAGCTTAAAAAGATGAAACACTAAGCAAAGACCTTAGTTTGGTCAGATCCATGGATTGTATGATCCTCTGTAGGAACAATTAAACTCACATTAAATCTAAAGACCGAAGAGGCTCACTCTTTTCTTTCAGAGAGTGTCAAAATGAAAAAGGTTTCCACAATCAGTCAGTGGGAAAGCAGAGACTGTAAAAGAGACGGGCATAATTAGTATTTCCATAGTGGCGTCTCCCTGCAGGGGGGCTGCAGAGATCTTTCAGGCCCTCCTCTGTTTCCTCTCTGCAGCAGATGGGTGAGTCTCTCTCTCTCTCTTACTCTCAGCTCATCCTTCTGTTTCAGTCTTCATTTTTCTTCACCAAACAATCTGCACGCATAAAACTCTTTTCTCCCCCGTACCCCGGGGAGTCCTCCCATGCAGACGGTTTTATACACAAGTTGGAGTGATTTGACGGGTCTGATATCTACAGCTTGTCTGCAGATATTTACGTTTATCTCCTATCTGTTAAAGGAGCTGCTGTACTGAAGAACATGTCCCATTAGATATACAACCACAGCATCTCTGACGGAGTAAAGCTGCATGGTTTGATTGTGTGGGCTTGTTTGCAGATCACTCTGCGTCTCAAATCCAGTTATACCTCTTTTCAACCAACTCGAACCAGGTTGTATTTCCGGGCTGGTGCTGGAGCTGGTTGAACTTGCGAACCAACACGGCACCCTTTGTTTTTCCACCCGCTCGAGCCCATGGAAGAGGCATATATATTGGGTATTCTCTGGGCCAGTGGATCTCAACCTGTCAGAGTGACGACCCCAAAAGTGATAACCTGGAACAGGTGAAGTAAGTACCTCCAGAAATGATCTCACCACCCCTGTTGAGGTCCATACCCCAAAGTTGAGATTACTGCCCAGGGCCAATATAAAAAAGAGCAAACCATCCTTTATTCTTCTTTTAACTAAGGTTTCTGTCTTGTTTGAACAACTCATACTCCAGGGAAATGAAAAGCAGAACACTTTGCTTGCTTGACTTTACATTTGGGGCATCTACAAAATGTTGATCGTATAGAAACATTATTTACTGGAGCCCCTAAAACATGCAGTAATGACCACTTTATGAAAACATGAATACATAAAACAACATACGAGTGGTGCTGCAGGTAGAACTGAGCGATATTGAAAATTATTTTATCAAGATAAAATGTTTCATATCAGTCAATATGAAGAGTGAAAGTTGAAGACGGTGTGCAAGCTTGTATGGATTCAATTCTCTAATCAGCTTCTTGAATCCATCATTTCTGACGGTGCTAACAGGAAGCAGCTTTAATGTAAGATGAGATTTTTGGGAAGTTTTAGTTTGAAGATTTTTGTTTTTCTCAAATTATTTCCAGAATTTGATTTAAATTTACAACAAAGATATTTCTGATTGTGTACCGTGTATCAGTTTCTAGAGTATTGTTTTGAGTTGTGCTCTCCCCTTTAAGATTACTAAGGTTTACGGGCGGAGTGGTGTTGTTTCCCACAGTGCAGTGAATGCATCATGGTTATTCATCGCGGTGGACATAAAACGTGTTAGAAATGCACAGCAGAAGTTGTCTCTGTGCTCTTCCTTTACCCACATCCTGAAAGTATACTTAATAGTTAAAGCAGAGTCGACACAGTGTCAGACTAACGACTCTACTTTGAGCTGCTAGGTTTTGAGTTGTCTTCAGTCTTCATGTTTTCTCGTTTCAGCCGTGTTTACATTCTGCTCCAAACGCCCCACCAGCCTATGACCCTGCGACATGATGGTTGTTCAATGCCGTCTTCTTCTTCTGTCTAATGTTGGGTGGCAACTAGGGTTTAAGGCACATTAGTGCCCCCTCCCTTTCCAGTGGTTGGGAGGTGTAATTACAGGTTTATTTACATTGAATTTTCATTGAATATTTGTCATATTTATATTGAGAAAAAGTATATCACGATAATTATTGTTATTGAATTATCGCCCAGCCTTAGCTGCAGGAATACATTTGCAGCAGGAGATCATTCTAACTGCTGAAGCTTGTATTTTGCTCCTGGTTCTGTTTGTATTTGTAAAACAAATAAGGACCAATCAGTTAGTTGTCGACTCTTTAATCAGTCCCCCACTGTTAGGAAAATCAAAAAGTGGCTGTGAGTCATTCTTTCTTCATAAAATACACATCAAAATATTCTAACACAAGCTTCTTAAAGGTGAATATTTTCCTCTGAGTGTAAGCAGAATATTTTGGGCTGGCAGACTAATCTAGGCAGATCTGGGAATTCATTTTAGGCCTGTGTGGTGTGGCAGAGTCTAATTTGCAATTCTCTGTCATGAAGGAAAGTCATTACATTTATATAGCACTTTCAGGGACAACAGTCACAAAGTGCTTCACATCAACAAAAATACACAAGAAGGAAAAATGAAGCCATAGAATAAGAACTCATGCATAACCAATAAGGCAGCTACCAGGAAGTAAAGACGAGGTGAGCGTGATTACTCATCAGCCTGTCTAAGTGTTTTTAACTAAAACTAAAAGGAAAAAGAAAAACTGTTGATTTGTGAAACTTATACATCTGTTCTATATTTAACTTTAGAAACTATAATGGTTTAGGTGCTGTAAATTGCCTTCTATGACAAAGCATAGCGTCAAACATTACAAATAAAACAGAAATGTGTCGACAGAAGTATCTACACATGTCTGAAAGTAGAGCTGAAGTTGTGGGAGCCCCTTAGCTAAAAATAAACAGTGACATGAATAAATCATCACATCATTTTCCACGACAGCAGCAATGGAGTGACACACACTCAGTCAACTGTGTGGTTTCAAACAGCACTGACAGCATGACTGCTTTCTATTATTACACACACGGGGGAGGAGGAGGAGGAGGACGAGGAGCAGGTTCAGTGTCCTCCGTGATAACAGATGTCTCCAGAGCTGTAACCTTGAGCTCAAATGACTGTAAGACACAAGTGCTGTGGAAAGATGTCTGCTGTTGTAGCTCTGACAGAGACCAGCGAACATCACAACAGAGTAACGTAACATGGCTGAGGTTAAAGAGTCTTCAGAGAGGAGGAGTCTCTCAGAGGGAACAATGGGAAGAGGTTCATCACTCTGTGAGACACTGCGTGAGGAAATAGTTCAACAGCTTTGGATTAATGTTCCTCAGATACCTCTTTTCAAACAACGTGAACCGGGTTGTATTCCCGGGCTGGTTTTGGAGCTGGTTGAACTCGCAAACCAGCGCGGCACCCTTAGATTTTCCCCTCGCTCAAGCCCGTGGAAGAGGCATGTCATGACGTCAGATTTAGGTTACCGCTTTTCCCAGCAGCGCTAGCATGAACTTTCCCTCACAACAACAACAATGGCGGACAACGGCAGCTTGTCTCCTCGGCCAACCACTACTTCGCCTTGGAATCCACAAGTCTCTTTTATTTTTTCGCTGCAGGACAATTGCGGAAACACGTTTGGTTGATGTTTTTGATCACGGCAAACCCGCCCCTCGGCCTGACTAGGGATGGGTACCGAATTCGGTACTTTTATAGGTACCGACCAAATTACGTCAGTACTACCGAGTACCGACTCACGTAAAATCAAACAGTACCATGTTTCAGTACCTGAACGCATCCCTGTGACTGTGAGGGAGTGGAAGAGGAGGCGATTTTCCATACTTGCGCCCTGTAATAAAGTTCGAGACTGATCGGGTGGACGTCTCTGCTCTCTGCTCTCTGCGCGGGAGCGCCAAATGGAGCCTGCAGCTGACGTGCGCACTCACCGCGAGAACTGCAGGAGGATTCAGTTTATTTTATACAGTCTATGGTTGAGACTGACCCTCTCGCTCCGACTACCTGCCCTGTTTATAACCGTTCTTGTATACGTGAATGCCCAACAAGTAAGTTGTGTGTCCTGTTATTATAAAGAGAAGGAGAACTGACTTTTTCCCGTCTGCAGGCGTTCACATGTGTTCATTGATAAACTCCCGAAAGAGCAATTAGACGCCAGGAGCACATGTCAGCTAATATATCTAATCACTTATATAATCCTGTTTCTGGTCATTTCATGTTAAATCAAATAAATATGTTAAATTAAACAAATAAGAGTTTTTTTTTTAAATTAACATTTATTACTACATAAACACACAAAAGTACAGAAAATTGGTACCGTTGAGTACTGGTACCGATTCCCAGGTACCGGGTATCGGTACCGTATCGGTTCAAATGTGAAAGGTACCCATCCCTAGGCCTGACGTAAGCGGTTCACTGATCTAGACCAGCAAAGAGTTAGAGCCGCTCTGGAACCTGTTTTCCCAGCCGGGAGCCGGTTCACTCGCAGTCGAAACACGAAAAACTGGTTCTCAATTGAGCGCTGGCTCCGAACCGGCCCTGAAACTGCCTTGGTAGAAAAGGGGTAACAGTAACATGACAAAGAATTAGTGGATTTCATCCTCTACAGTACATAATATTAGGGATGTCCCGATCCCAATCTCAACTATCAGATCGGAGCCGATCTAGAAGTTGTTTAATTGATTCATGATCGGCATTTGAGCAGATCATTGTCTACGTCCGCTGTCCATGAACACAATTGGCACCTGAAGGCTAACCAGCAAGTGCAATTAAGCAATCCAAGTTCACTTAACTATGTATACATAGTGAGAAAATACTAAATGTGACATTGATGCTGAACTTGAAACATGATTTAAATCTTTTTGTAGAACTAATCTCTGGCTATGCGGCGGGGGGGCTCATCCTGTATAAATTGGGGATGAGTTTACCCTGCAGAGAAAACTCTGAGTCCTCTGTTCCGGATACTACCAGCACTGTCTGCTGCACCTATAATAAAGCACTCCTTAATAAATGTACTTTAAATGAAAACAGACTGCAGTGTAATATTGGTGCAAAATCTACGTTAAAACAATGTTTATTTTTAGTAGAGCTCAAAATTTTTAGCATTTCTGGCTTCAATAATCTGCATCACATGGTCTAAAACCCTCAATCATCATGGCTCTACTTACTCTTGGTATTTCCCAGCATTTAACCAAAGCCTCAGCATAATGAACCACAGACTCATCACCAATAACACAGCATGCAGCCCATTAACTCTCACATACTGGTGTCTTTATAGCGTAAAGTTAATCTAAGTAATAATCATATTCATATTTTAACGTGCCCATGCTCCAGACTCCAGACCTCCGCGCCTCCCTCCTCTCACTCTGGTTCATCGTTTATGAACAAATGCATCTTTTAGTCGGAGCAGTGAGTCGCTGGCTGAACAGCTGCTGCGCCCACAGGCCGGCTGTTTCACCGCGGGATGTTTCCTGATAACAAACTGAACCTCCTCCCTTTTATCTGACAGGACCACAGCTACAGCTACCAGAGCTCACTGAGGTGGTGCAGGGCTGGAAGAGAGAACTGAGGACACGAGCCAGACCTCAAGAGACTTCAACATCAGCCCAATATTTAAGAGAGGAGGTCAGAAGCTCTCAGAACTTTTGGCTTGAAAAGTAGTTGCAACATACTGGCTAGTGTTCAGGTAGATTTGGCTACTTGGCTACAACCGTTTTAGACGTCAGGGTGTTCAGATGTCTACCAGACAAGCACAACTTTAGCTCTAAAGTTCAATAACTGGGGTGCAAACATGAATAAACTAGAGCTCAAAATACAACAAAGGAGCATCATCGCTGCAGATCATGTTCAGTTTGGATGTTTAAAATCACGAGGAGCTGGAGAAGCGTGTAATGAAAGTGAACGCTGCCTTCTGTCTCAGCTGTGCGGTGGACACACAGAGGACAGCCAGTGCAGCATCCACTCGGATCACAGCTGCTCACAGCTCGGCCTGTGTGTGTTCATAACACCAGCAATCACAAAGAAGCATCATACTACTGGAGCCGGACGGGTAAGGAGGCATGATGCTGGGTGCCACTGAAGCTTCTTTTAAAGTTAGATGTTTTGGGCTTTCACACCTTTATTTTATAGAGGAGAGGACAGTGGATAGGGTAGGATACTGGGAGTGAGTGAGTGAGTGAGTGAGTGAGTGAGTGAGTGAGTGAGTGAGTGAGTGAGTGAGTGAGTGAGTGAGCACACAACTTAACCATTAGGCTAGGTCCGTGTCCCACTGAAGTTTCTAAACAGTATATTTTTGACACTTTACTACAGTCTCTCTTGACTCTCCTGTTTGTGATTTATACTAATCAGTGCCAGAGCAACAAGAGAAAGGCCCCCAAGGATTGCAAAGCTTGTGCATCCTCAAGCCTGATTTATACTTCTGCGTTGAATCGACAGCATAGGCCTCGGGGTAGGTCAGCGTAGCTCCCGTACCTACGCAGAGGCCTACGTATGTAGCCGAAGTGCACTTCCTCCAAAATGTAGCTATGGGATGAATCGATGCGGACCGCAGGCCCTGTGATTGACGGTGCATCGCCCGTGTGTTTCACCTCTCTAACATCTCCTCTCTATTCTTCATGTAATCATGTCTGTATGATAAACAGCAACATGTATCAGCTGTAGATTAACATAACACGCTCTGAGTCGCTGTGGAAAAGTAAACAGAGATCGTAGCGGGGCCGGAAACAGGCTTCCCGACTATCAGAGAGACCGCACTGCCCTCAAGTGTTTCAGCGGAGTATTGCTGCGCGACACGGACACATCGACGCGCAAGTATGTGGTGCTCATATCCGTGTTGACCCCTGCTGCGTAGGGGAGACACAGAAGTATAAACCAGCCTTTAGTCAATATAACAAGAGCTGCAGAAGCAAGATGATCATGAGCTGAGTGTGCATGCACAGTGCATGTGTGCATGCAGGTTTGCATTTAAGAAAGTCTGCAGCAATGTCTTGACTGTGCATGTTGTCTAATAACAGTCAGCATTGATCCCTGGTATCAGATGAAAATATATTTAACTAATGAACAAAAATATGGGACAAATTATACATTTTCAGGGGCTAATTTCAAATACTAAAAGAAGAAAAATAATATATATAAACATGTATGAAAATAAATAAATAAATTAAAAGTGTCTTGTGAGGTTAATGTTTGTGTGGGGGTATGAGAGTTAGTGCATATCTTCTGATGTATTCCAAATATTAAAAATGTAAAGTAGAAAGATAATATAAGAGATTATACGATTATAAGGAGGAAATAAATATTTTTAAATGATTTGTTTTTTACTGTCATTCAGCCTTATCTGTTTCATTATCATTATTAATATAATATATTTATTTAGTTTCAAATTGTATTTATTTTTCCTTCTTTCATTTCTTACTTTTTATAGGATATTTCTGCTCTTTTTTTGTAAACATTATTATTTTTATTATTGTTGTTGATTTGTTTTAGTTTTTCCTTTGGTTTTCCTCTCATTATTATTATTATTATTATTATTATTATTATTATTATTATTATTATTATAATTATCACTTCTTAATTTGTCTGTTTTTTAAGTTGGTCATATTTGTGCCTTGTTTATTTGTTATTCTGTCTACTATCACTTGGTCACCCTCTTCTTGTAAAGCACATTTCTTGCACAATTAAAGAAAAACAAAAAAACAAACAAAGACAAATATCTCTTCCCACAAAAACGTAATCCTCCCATCTTTAAAACTACTGAAATATTTCTGATGTGGTCCTTCACTTCGTTGTTGATATATCTCTTATGAAAAGCTCACTGGTTTATTAAGAAGCTGACAGACTTCATAGCTCATGGTTCACAAACATCCTTCATCACTGAGCAGAGTCAGAGTTACGCTCTTCATATCATCCATCTACCGACATGTTTAATTTGGTCTTGTGGCGACATCAGAAGCTTCAGCAGCCCCGTAATCATCTGATGTGAGAGTCCTGTTTATGACTCTGATGCACTGCAGGTTTCAAACTGGAACAGCTGCTGAAAGATGACTCACCCAGCATACTTAGGAGGGAGATACACGAGGAGAGGAGCGACTGTCAGCACGCTGGAAACTCTTTTCTGCCTCTAGTGAAACAAAAGATGTCTGTTTGGGTCTTCTGTCTAAAATCAGTATGCAGAAACCTCAGCTTGAACTATTTCCCACTGTCTGGGTTCCACAAACCATCACCAAGAAAACAGGAAATCCCAGTACTTCCCCGTGTGTTGCAACGACCAGATGTGACTTTTGGACAATAATAAATAGGAAAATATACAAAAAACAGTGAAACAGTGGATCACTTCATTACTTTCAAAACTACGTCTCTTTATAATCACCTTTTACACCACTGACTGAACATTACAGAGATGATCAGCATGTGAACTTTATTCAGGAAGATCACCACTGATACCACTGAGACTTTAACTTCTCCTTAAACAGGAGTTAGCAGTCAACAAGTTACACTAACAGTACATGTACGTACCACAGTCCTGTGAGGTCTAGCAAGTCACATGGTTCTGTGGGCAGGACATTTGTTAAAACAGAGTAGTTTAGTAAAAACACACCGGCAGTAAAGCCAAGGGGGTGCACTTTTTGAAAAACCAGCCGAATACTGAATATCGGCCCCAATTGGTTAGATTGGGTTAGGGTTGGTTAGGATAGGTAAGAGAAGGTCAGGTTGGAGAGGTTTGGTTAGGCTGTGTTAGGACTTAGGATAGGTTAGATTTGTAATGGTTGGTTAGGTTAGGTAAGGTTAGGTTAGGTTAGGTTAGGTTAGGTTAGGTTAGGTTAGGTTGACTGAGTGGATACCACACTCAAGGCCTGATCTACTAAGATCCCAAATAACGAGAGCTAAATTGCGTGTGCAAAGCAAAAAAATTGCACCTGCTCTGAATGTCATGATGCGTGCACAATTGATAACAGGTGCAGTGTTGCAAGGAGTTTCTCCATAGGAGATATTGCATGGCTCCTTTTTGTGACTGGCTCCAAATCAGCCCTTACTTAGGTCATCCAGCAGCTCAAAAATGGCATTGCTGGAGAGACGATATGCTTTTACTATTTTATTTCTGACATTCCACGTGTTGACACGTGCATGGAGGGTTCTTTCTCTCCGTCGTCTGTCATTGCACCTATGCCTCCTTCTCGCCACAGTGACCGCAGCAATTTGTGCATAACGCTGTGCCAGTTTGCAACTGCCTTTCAATTGTGCAAAATATCCACGCAAAAACACAGACCGCAATCTGCTTCAGATTCTACTACTCACTATCACCGCTCCCTCTCTCTCTTGTTCTCCTCTATCCCTCTTTCTAGACCCAACTCGGTCGAGGCAGATGTGTGTCTAACATGAGTCTGGTTCTGCTCGAGGTTTCTGCCTGTTAAAGGAAGTTTTTCCTCTCCGCTGTAACTTGCTAAGTACTCCGAGGTGCAATGCTCATGGTGGATTATGGTGGGCTAAGACCGATAACATTGGCTATAATTTGGCGCTATACAAATAAAGATTGATTGATTGATTGGTTGATTCTGTCAGCACCTCGTTTTTGTCCTGTTGAAGCGTAGACCATGTGGACTGAAGCTCATGCAGCTGGACTCACAAGCTCACAAAGTCAGGTGAGAACTTCAAAGGATCATGTTGGGATATCCAAATCACATGGTAACAAAATGTACACAAATAGCAACATACTAACGACAGGTTACTTTGACTTTCTGGGGTTGATTTACTTGTGGAGCGCTGCTCATGCAATCGAGGATTTAGATCCAAGTTCCCTTTAATGCCGCATAAAGAAGGCACTTTTATTATCTGCAGTGAGTCCCTCTGATTCTCACAGGATGCTCGGCCTGAACCCTGTGGATCGGAGTCACACTTAACAGATTGTTCACTTTTGCTGTTAGTGAGTTGGCTCAGTTAGAGTCCAGACGGGAGGAGTGACCAAACCAAATAACAAGACCAAACTCAGCAGCTCCCAGTGATCGCAGCCTGACCAGGACTAACAGAGGCCAGCCTGACAACAAGGAAAACAGTCGTGGTGGAATCTACAGGAACTACAACCAGGACTCTGACTTCTGGACCGATGAAGAGGATGTCGTTACTGCAGTGTCAGAAGTGAAACAACACGGGACAAACCCACAAAGCAATCTATCCCAAGACTGTAGAAATAATCAACCTCACCTCAAACTCTACCTTAATCTGGAAGGTAGACTAACGGCCAAATTCCACCAGATCTGTGTCCGGTCCATCTCCAATCCGTCACGGCACCGGATCTGATAGGTTTCTATTCTAGTCAATGTGTTAACTTCCACTGGATCCGCTCTGTTGAGTCCCGTCACGGTCGGAACGCAACAAATCAGATACACAAGACTTCTATTTTTGCCGGATGCCGGAGCACAACGCATCAATCTCAACAGAGCAGATGGAGCGGGACAGGAAGTCAGGTTTCACCAAAACAAAATGAAAACATCCAGTTAATTTTCAGAATAAAACACTGTGTTATCACCAGATCGTATTTCACTTAACTACAACAACAAACCGTCATGATGAGCGGAGGTCAGAGGTTTTCAGAGGACCAGAAAGACAACATGGATGAAGAGAGGAGGAGGAGAATAATAATCTTTATTTTATTTTTTATTAATTTATATTTATAATATAATCTCTGATCCTTTATTTAGAGATTGCCAGGGGCAAACCTTGGTCACATGACTCCAGCTGTCCAGCGGGCCTGCTCTGTGCTGCATTCTGAAAACACAACCGGTGTGTGTTGACAGACGAGAGAGCATGAAGACTGACCTCAGCGGATCAGAGACGGACCGAACACGGCGCGGTGGAAGTCCTGTGTGACACTTCCAACTAATGGCACTGATCACCATCCTTTAAGGAAATGAAGCAGCACTTCACAGCAGACGATGACACCTGAGATGAGTCGATCAAATCTACAAGCTGAAAGTCATTAATGAACTCGGCCGTTTAACCCGTTCTGCAGCCGCTCTTTCTTTTGCTTTACTGCGCTTATTTCTCAAGTTCTCCACAGATACTCGAAAGTTATTCCTCAGGGGCTCGCTGGGATTAAGGAAGAGAGAGAGAGAGAGAGAGAGAGAGAGAGAGAGAGAGAGAGAGCATGAATGATAATGAAAGAGAAAAAGAGAGGGAAAGAGCGTGGCCAATTCCCCCTTGGAATCCACTCATTGTTTCCCCTCAGCCGATGGGGGATTCTTATCAAAACGCTGCCAGGACTATCATGAAAGGATATGGTAATTATAGGGAAAACACACACACACAGAGAGAGAGAGAGAGAGAGAGAGAGAGAGAGAGAGAGAGAGAGAGAGAGAGAGAGAGAGAGAGAGAGAGAGAGAGAGAGAGAGAGAGAGAGAGAGAGAGGGCTAGGAAGGCAGACGAAGCAGTGGACTAATATAACGGGTCTGGTGTAGGGGCTATTTACATACCCTTATAGAGCGCTTGTCACATTCAATTAATTACTTTCTGGCAGGGTGACAAAGATTATTAAAAGAATGATGAAAATTTTTCCTCATTTGGCTTCATGAAAATATCGCCAAGTCCTTTTAAAAAAGAAGCCAAGTGATCTCTGAAACCAGACGTGATTTCTTGGTTAAAGTTGAAGGTGTTTTTTATTCGCACTCCCAGGAGGGATTACAGAAACGCTTCGTCTCTTCCTGCAGAAATCGAGCCAGGGAGGATGTTTGCAGGAGCCGCTGTGATCATGAGCTGCGCTTTATTCTAGAGGGGTGGAGGGGGGAAGAAAAAAAAAAGAGCTGAATCCTGGGGGGTAATGAGCTGCATCACAGCGTCCGTTCATAACCCCTCACATCTGATGTATTTCAGAGAACACAGCCTATTTAACACTGTCACATCAATTAGCAGGTGAAGAAAGGGGCTGGGAGACGTGCAGCCTTTTGTTCACACAGACAGAGTGTGTGTGTGTGTGTGTGTGTGTGTGTGTGTGTGTGTGTGTGTGTGTGTGTGTGTGTGTGTGTGTGTGTGTGTGTGTGACAGGAGGTACAGTAAATGAATTTATCCCAGCAGTTCACAATGTGCGCTTGTGCTCTGCTTATCTCACAAAAGAGCAGGCTGAATGTGGATTGTTGTGGTGAAACGTGCAGGCTGAATCAAACACCGGGGATGTGACAGCCTTTTGGGGGGGGGGGGGGGGGGGAGATCTGGAGCTGTTAGAGAGCGGCGAATACCCCAAGGGGCCATATGAATACAGAAAATCTACATTTCAAGTAGTGCTGAGACTCCGCTGGCTCGTTTCTCTTCTCTGCCTGACGCTGAAATACGCTCCAGCAACCGGAGTCTAATTTTTCACTCACGACTGAGGACTCCTGACTGCAGCCGAGCACGATCCATTCGTCACGAGGGCTCCTTTCAGCACGGACGTTCTTCAAGGAATCCTCTCTTTTGCACCGAAATGTCATTTTCTACACTAACGGCTAGCCGTGAAATTTCCTTTCCCCCCTCTGCTGTTTGGCCCTTTGTCAGGGAGCATAATGGCATGCTTCAGACAGATTAGCCTTGTCTTTAGATCCCACAAACAGACTGTGGCGGTGACAGATAGTACCTTCATAAAAACAGGTTATTTTCTGTCATTCCTCAACGGCTTAAAGACGTTTGGGCTGTGAATTTAAACAGCAAGCAGCCAGCTGACAAATTGCTCTGTTATGACAGGTGCGAGACTCCTCAGATGCAAACTTTTCAAAGGGGAAATGGCTTTTTAACACCTCTTCAAAAGCTCCATCACAGTGAGACATAAAGCATTTGTCAAAAAAGATAATGGCAGGAAAGAGAGAGTTTATATCGCTGCAGAGAAAGGATGTTCTCCTGAGCAGTTTCTTCCTGCAGTCTGCCAAAAAATAAAGCTGTGAGTCTCTGCAGTCATCACTAGACGCCTCAGGAGTGTCCACTCAGTAAGTCCTGGGTATATTAGATCACAATGTTAAAGACGGAGATCACAACAGAGTCTTATTGGCGTCTGTTCTGTATCTTGTAGTTTGGTTTTATGAATCTTAAAGGCGGATCCAAGCAGAGTTAATTTCATTAACGAGAATTATGACGTTAAATGTTCGTCAACGACTTATTTCTTCACGACGAAAACCAGGCTATGACGAGCTAAGGTGCATCACTGATAATAAAAACTCTGACGAACGTATGTTTAGGTTTTGTTGACAAGACGATGACGAGACGATAGGGCTGGGTATCACCAGGTCCCTGGCGATACGATATTATCACGATATTTTGCCCACAATAACGATACTATCACGATACTGCGATTCTGCGATAATCGATATATTGCAAGAAATATCATCCACGATACATCACGATATCTGTGTCACTGAAGAAATTCAGAATGTATTGACTGTACTGAATCCATTTCACAGGAATTACAAAACACTGTCAATCAATTTCACATGAATGACAGCAAAGTAAAACAAAGTATCTACTGCACATGTGGTCTAAGTCTTAGATAGGGATGCTCCGATCGATCGGCCACCGATCATTATCGGCCGATTTCTGTGCAAAAGTATGTGATCGGCGTATGCCAATCAATGCCTTTCATTGCCGATCACAAAAAACCATCACCTGTGGCTCATACTTTGCAGCCTGCAGCCTGAAGAGGACCTGTGTGTAGTGTGCCCCCTCCCCCTTTCCTTCACACTGCGCAGGTGCGCAGCAGCAAACCACAACAAACATGTCTGCCGTGTGGAACTTTTATACAGTCTGTAAGAGTGATGTAAAGTTTGCATCCTGCAACACATGCAACGAAAAAAGACCTCGCAGGGGAAGCAAGTTAACAAGCTTCAACACAACGGATTTAATAACACATTTAAAGAACAAACACTTGGCGGAGTATGGTGAGTTTTTGAGACTCACGGCAGTGAATGAAAAGAAGACAGCCGGAGCATCATCAGTCAGACGGCAGCTAACACAGCCCACGGTGGCAACACTCGCCTGTATGAGCATGACAGTCAGAAGGCTAAGCAAATAACCCGAAAAACAATTGAATTCATCGGGCAAGATGAGTCTTTCTCAGTGGTGGAAGACACCGGGTTGCGCCGACTGCTTTCTCACTTGGAGCCCCACTACGTGCCACCGGGACGTAAATAATTCACAGACGTAGCGCTGTCAGAGCTCCACCAGACAGTATACTCTCACATCGAACGTCTCCCTAAAGAAGGAATCCCATTCTCTGTAAGTTTCACGAGTTTCAAACATGGCATATTCTGAAAGACAAACTTGTGAGACATATTGTCTTTTATTTATTTGACTTTCTGCACTATTTAGCCTGTTGAGAGCCTTAATGTTTCCAATCTGTTAAAGATTGGGTTACTGATAGCAGGTACATTTAAGTGTCTCTCAGTTGTCCTTTTGACTGAATAGTTGCTGCATTGTGCCTGCAAGGTTTTTGTATTTTTTCTCTTGAAGAAGTAAGAAAAAATATGGGTTTTTTTCTAAATTAAGGTGATTTTATGGTTCCTTTTTCCCTAGATGATGTAGCACTCACCATAACTAAATTGAAAAATTTACAGACAGTCCATGTGATCGGTATCGGTGATCAGCAGTGATCGGCACTCATGGCTGATCGGTATAGGAATCGGCAGCTTAAAACCTGATCGGAGCATCCCTAGTCTTATGTGCAGTAGATACTTTGTATCCATCAGAGGCCCTCAATAGGCACTCCTGGGCCGCATCCGGCCCACCGGCTGCCTATTTGTGGCCCTTGTACTGTTATTCCTTCACTATATGTTTTGGTCGGGTCAGCACGTGTATACTGCGACTTGTCTCCATGCCAACGACACGCAGACAGCATGTTTCTGGGTCACTTAGAGTTCACTGCTGCGAGTGCAATTTTTAACTTTCACTTTCGTTTATGGAGCAATTCGCAAAGTGACACTTTGCCAGCTTACAGAAACGTTACCATTAGCGCTGTGAACCGTCCTCTCCTCCACGGTAAGCTCTGTGAACTCTTTATCACGTGTGGTTCCATTGTCAGTATAGCAAAAGCCGAAGTGGGCCCAGACTTTAGATTTGAAATTCGATGGTGCATCTTTCACGTGTTTTTCTCTGCTGTTTGCTAATCCTCCGCCTTGCACCATTCTCTTTTTCTTCTTTTTATTTCCTTTCAATGAGTACTCTACTGCAGCACCCACTCTTATTCATGCTAAGCGCCATCATGTGGAGGCTTGAAGTAGTGACTCTGTAAATCAAAATTGTAGCAGGCTTTTGTGAGAGAATCTGTTTAGAACGGCTGTATGTTTATTGTTTAAATATCGATATTTGCTGCCAGTGTATCGATAACGTATGGCAAGACGAAATATCACGATATATCATAGTATCGATATTTTGGCACACCCCTACGAGACGAAAACTTTAGTGGCGGACCGTCGGACATTAAGAATTCCTATTTCCCCCCGCTGTGCGTCTTTACAGATAAAAGTGATGACTTCCTGTGACAGGCTGAGTTATTATCTGAGGGGCTCGGTGTTAGCTTGGTCTCTACCTGCAGCAGGTGTGCTTTATGAACCAGCTCTCCTCACCTCCATGCATCTGTCTCATCTTCATTGATGATTTTTACCTCTCGGTGTGCGTTAGTGACAAAGACACAACCGGGGGACGTCTGTTTAATATTTGACGTTTGGCGTTTTTGCCGCTATTACCGTAAAAAGCTCCCGTCTACAGCTTGATTTAATCCAGTTTGGTGATACATCAGACACGTTTAGTAAGTTTTGATCAACTCCTTGTTGAAAGATGCAGATGCATTTCAGAGTGCCGTGAACTGACTTTTAACTTAAGATATAATACAAAAGTGTTAAAAGAGTGAAATGTTGGGGCGCTGGTGGCCTAGCGGTCTGAGCGCCCCACATACAGAGGCTACAGTCCTCGTCGCAGGGGTCGCCGGTTCGATTCCTGGCCGGTGGACCATCTCCTGCATGTCTTCCCCCACTCTCTACTCCCCACATTTCCTGGCTCTCTTCAGTTTTACTATCTAATAAAGGCAAAAGGCCAAAAATATAACTTTAGAAAAAAGAAAAAAATGTGAGTGAATTAAAAAATGAGTGAAATGTTGATAATTTTAACTCTTGGTACAACCTTGATACCGATATCTGATCAACAACATGAATTATTTTAAAGAGAGAAGATGTTCTGGCAAAAATCAAATACTAAAATGTGACTCAAACTAGACTAATATGTTTTGAGTTTCCGCCGACTAAAGCTATAAAGGGCTGAAAAGACTAAAATGTGACTAAAACTAAATGGCATTTTCGTCTAAAGACTAAGACTACATCTAAAATAGCCGCCAACATTAACACTGGATCCAGGGGAAGGCATTGTAGATTAACTTTAAATGTTGACAAAAGAAAAGGTCCAAAAGCTGTCCTGTTCTTTCTCTTTCTCTTTCTCATCAAACAATGAAACGTGATGAAGAGCAGGAGAGTCCTCTTCGGGTGGAAGTCTCGGGGAGACGTCAGATAAAAATAAAACAGAGGTTATGACTCACTCGGTTTGAAATGTGAACGGGCCTCAGAGGTATAATGGTGAATAAATGTCTCTGTGACACGATGTGATGTACTTGATTTTGAATGACTGGCCCTATTTTTACACATTTTAGGCTCTGGATGACGAACTCCTACAGAAACTAATGAAGACGCTCCCGCAGATGGCCTCAGCCAGCAGCTGTAATGTCTGCAGAGTAACGCTGGTGAAAGCACACGCTCTAAAACTTCATGTATTTGCCTCTAACAGGCTCATATTGTTATCTAAGTGTCTAACACATAAAGATCCTCGCAGAGGCAGACCTTTTTGTTAAGGAGGATGATTATTTCTCAAACACTCAGCAGCTGTTTCATTGCTCTCTTCAAAGCCACCAGACTCCATCAACAAAAAATCTATTTCTGCCTCTCAAAACAAAACGTGTCAACCCCGGCTCAGTTTATTAGTCACAAATATTGTGATTGGTCTAAACCAAAAGTCGCACGATAACACTGAAACACTTTGTATGTCACAAAAATAGGCCGTCATTTCCCAGATGGACTCTGCTGGCTTAAGAGAGAGTGATGTAAAGGCTTGTTTTCAGTACCGGATGTTTAGCCTTGTGTTCACAGAGGCGCCCGGCTGCTTCATGAGCATAACTGTAAATATCCTTGAATATGAACTAGGCGTCTCACTGGAGGAAACCTCTAGATGGCACAGCAGAGAGTTCAGGCTGTATGCAACTACTAGATTAGCCGTTTGCAAACAAGAGACGTGACAGAAGTCGGAGGTTCCCGTTACGTCACTTCTGATCTCAGTGAAGAGAGGTTCTTGATCCAGCTCAGGCGACTGATGACCGGTGGACAGAGCACACAATCGGCCCCACCCTCACTCAGTTTTCCCAACATTTTCCTCTGTGCTTGAACGTTACAGTTCTGGACTCGTTTCCACTAAGTTCTGTAGGTTTGAACCATAGACTGTATAAATAATGGACGTAGCTTCAGTGACGTCACCCATCTGTTCCTGAAGCGCTGTATTGAAGCCAAACATCGGTGGGAGCCATATTTGAAATGCTGAATGCGATCTTACTTCTGTCGAGCTAGTGTGAGCTAAAGAGGCGAGCCTTTAGCCTTCTCGCCAACCAGCCATGACCTTAAATGGGCAAAACTCTTAATCTTAATATCTTCTTAACTGTTGCGTTATAAAATAGTTCATCCCCCGTACAGTGTGTGCTGATAGAGAAATAAGCTCTTCAGACCGAAGCTGTTTTTTGAACCAGGCTGTAAACATGTTTATTTCTGCTGTAAAGATCGTCTTCTTTGAATGGGTGTGTATGTGGTTTCTTGTGTTTCTGCAGCCAGCCTCAAGTGGATGCTCAATGAACTTCAGTCTATAACACTTCAGCATGGGCTTCATATTTTAAGACCGGAGATTGCTGCTTGGTTTCAACACCAACTAAAAAACTGAACTTGTCTGTCGCCGGTTATTATAACCTGCATGTTTGTATCTGTGCAGCAGCAGTGACACCTTAGCCTGTCTTTTAAACGTCTTGCCATTTTTGTCCCTGCTGCTGTGTTGACAATCACATCCTTTCTGCTTCTACTTAACCAACACTGGGGACACGTGACACCTGTCGTGCATCTTATACAAAGTTAAGCAAGTATATATCCTGCCTGACAACATGATCGATTTCTTTGGGGATCCTCTTTGAACATTGTAAATACAAAACAATAACAATCTGTACTTGCCACCTACCTGATTAGATTCTGATATACTGAAAAATATCTATCTCAACAGATTTCATATTCAAGTTCAAATTGTGTTTGTTTGTTTGTTTGTTTAAGCCTGGAGAAAAAGAGCTGATGGTGCACAAGGAGAAATCCCTGGATTAGTTCATCAATATTTCAGGATTTCTCACTAACAAAAGTCTGAAGTGACTAAACCAAGCCTGGGCCAGCATTTGCAGCCTTCGGGTCTCTACACATCAGTGAGTTTCCATGCCTCTCAGCCCCACAGGAAATGCCTGGACTGCAGTGACTGGCTGCCTGCGCAGGCTCTCCCTAGCCCTCCAACTCTGCTCCCTGAAGACATCAGTTTAAGAAGAATAGCAAACGCTGACTCAATGCAAACCGCACACAATGAAAGCTCTCACTCACATCTTGATTGGCAGGAGCGTGCAGCACCTCTGTCTTTCCCCACTCGCTGACTCCAGGGGAAAACAAACCATGCAAACAGGTCTATCTGCAGCAGAGAGTGCCTTTACCAGCCTCGGGGAGTGAGAGCAAACACAACACTGTTGCTACAGCGATGCTAATGGAAAACACTGCCAATCAGGTCAATCGCACAGATATTTATTTATTCCCTACGAGTCTGATTCACGCTGCAAACTGCTTACAAGGTCCATTCATTACACTTCAGCCCGAGCAAACAGAGGTGAAAATACGGCACAATAATCCACTATTCATGTGACTCACTGAGCCGGCACAATCCATTCACGCTGCTCACACAGGCTCAAACACAGCCGCGCACACACAGAACGCCTCAGGTGTCACAGCAAATGGCCCTTTAAAAACACACAATCAACAGGCTCCTACCTGCAATTTGGCGGCGGGTCCAAGGTTATCTCTGCGAGCTCCTTCTGGATCCTGAAACGAGAGGAGGAGCTGTGTTACTATCCCACACAACCGAAACACAGACAGTTGTATAAATCCTGCCTGTGAAATCAATGTAAGTGTACACACTGAACGCATCATTGATTTTCTAATGAGCCTCTGAGCACTGTGACTGGATACACAAATAAGTGCTGTCATGCAAAATCCTCACAGCTGAACATCCACCATCATTTTAAACCAGATGAGCATTGATATTGATGTCAGCAGGCTATGTCTGATAAAAGCATCATATCTCATATATGAGGGTTAATTCATTCCCCTGCTCATCACAAAGCGGTCTCTGCCCTCGTGCTTCCAGGAGGCTGGAGGAAGCATGTCCACACCAGGCTCTTGAAAAGGTTTAATGAATAGAGCATGAGGTCAAGTTTCTCCTGGTTAAGGATTCATTACATAACAAAGCCAGTGATAACAATAAGGATCCAGCTGCATGGTGCTGTACTGCACAATCACTCAGTCAGATATAAATGTATCTCTCCATGCAGATGGAACCACGTCTCGCTCACTCACACTCTTTATCTTTACTTCTGTACTTTTTCCAAAACAGTCTGTAGACTTTTAGTAAGACCGCCTTCATAACTTAAATATGTATTTCGCTCTTGGTTTGTTAATGTGCTTTTTCTAAAGGGCTGTTCCGACTGAAGTCTGAATAAAAGACCAAATTTAAGATTGAAAATTCTGTCCTATTAAAATTTCCCTTTTCGGCTCTCTCTGAAGTCCTTTCGATGTTTTTCTGAATATTTGCTCTGAACAAATCTGGCCGTGGATGTACACTACCGTTCAAAAGTTTGAGGTCACCCAGACAATTTTGTGTTTTTCATGAAAACTCACACTTTTATTTATTTATTACATGAGTTGCAAAATGAATAGAAAATATAGTCACGACATTGAGAATGTTAGAAATAATGATTTTTATCTGAAATAATAATTTTGTCCTTCAAACTTTGCTTTCATCAAAGAATGCTCCCTTTGCAGCAATTACAGCATTGCAGACCTTTGGCATTCTAGCTGTTAATTTGTTGAGGGAATCTGAAGAAATGTCACCCCACGCTTCCTGAAGCACCTCCCACAAGTTGGATTGGCTTGATGGACACTTCTTGCGTACCATACGGTCAAGCTGCTCCCACAACAGCTCAATGGGGTTGAGATCTGGTGACTGCGCTGTCCACTCCATTACAGACAGAATACCAGCTGCCTGCTTCTTCCCTAAATAGTTCTTGCATAATCTGGAAGTGTGCTTTGGGTCATTGTCCTGTTGTAGGAGGAAATTGGCTCCAATCAAGCGCTGTCCACAGGGTATGGCATGGCGTTGCAAAATTGAGTGATAGCCTTCATTATTCAAAATCCCTTTTATCTTGTACAAATCTCCCACTTTACCTGCACCAAAGCAGCCCCAGACCATCACATTACCTCCACCATGCTTAACAGATGGCGTCCGACACTCTTCCAGCATCTTTTCACTTGTTCTGTATCTCACTAATCTTCTTCTGTGTGATCCAAACACCTGAAACTTTGATTCCTCCGTCCATAACACTTTTTTCCAATCTTCCTCTGTCCAATGTCTGTGTTTTTTTTACCCATATTAATCTTTTCCTTTTATTGGCCAGTCTCAGATATGGCTTTTTCTTTGTCACTCTGCCTAGAAGGCCAGCATCCCGGAGTCGCGTCTTCACTGTAGACGTTGACACTGGCGTTTTGCAGGTACCATTTAATGAAGCTGCCAGTTCAGGACCTGACAGGTGTCTATTTCTCAAACTAGAGACTCTACTGTACTTGTCTTCTTGTTCAGTTGTGCACCGGGGCCTCTCAATTCTCTTTCTGGTTAGAGCCTGTTTGTGCTGTTCTCTGAAGGGAGTAGTACACATCGTTGTAGGAAATGTTCAGTTTCTTGGAAATTTCTCGCATGGAATAGCCTTCATTTCTAAGAACAAGAATAGACTGTGGAGTTTCATATGAAAGTTCTCTTTTTCTGGCCATTTTGAGAGTATAATCGAACCCACAAATGTAATGTTCCAGATACTCAACTAGCTCAAAGAAAGGCCAGTTTTACAGCTTCTCTGATCAGCAAAACCGTTTTCAGCTGTGCTAACGTAACTGCACAAGGGTTTTCAAGGTGTTTCTAATCATCCATTAGCTTTCTAACGCGATTAGTAAACACAATGTACCATTAGAACACTGGAGTGATGGTTGCTGGAAATGGGCTTATATACACCTTTGTAGATATTCCATTAAAAACCAGACGTTTGCAGCTAGAATAGTCATTTACCACATTAACAATGTATAGAGTGTATTTCTGATTAATTTAATGTTATCTTCATTGAAAAAAACAGTGCTTTTCTTTCAAAAATAAGGACATTTCTAAGTGACCCCAAACTTTTGAACGGTAGTGTATGTGCTGCACTTTGTTGTGATGTAGCCAATATTTCAGTGCTCTCGTTGTACAACTGGACAATTGATTATTAACATTCAGGCCAGGACTACCACTACAGTTCACAGCGGGGGCACCATTATAATTTAACTGTAGTCATCTATGTCAGTAAACACATTAAAAACACATCATCAGGGCTCTACACTAACTTTTCAACTGGTAGCATCTTTCTCAGTTGGTCGCACCAGCACATGATTTGGTCTTTTTTTTTAAAGCTATTTTGGGTGATGCATTGGTCCAGACTAGAGATGTCAACAACGAATTGAGTATTGATTAATTAATTGTTTAGAACTCACTTGAACACATTTTTTTGTTTAAATTTTCTATTACATGGAACAAACATCATGTGGTCTCATATTTGGTTCAGCGATCAGGGAGGTGTTTAAAGTTCAAAACATGTTTCATGTGAATCAGCTGACTGAAGGTGTTGCGCACAGAGGAGATGCTCAGCTGGGGAATGCAGTTGAGTGACAGGTCTCCACGAGCGCTTTTTTTCTCTGCTGCCGGACTGATTATGACTCACGCTCCAGGCTGACACCTGACCTCGTACACATGCTTATTTTTCTCAATAAGAACGAGTAGACAGAAAACTGGACACTGTGAGTCTGAAATATGTTTCTGTTCAGTTCTCTTGTTGCAGTAAATCCACATGTTGTTGTCCGAGCCTTCCCCTTATATGACTGTCTGTCCGCAGAGATTGTGAGCCTGCTCCACACATTGATATTCATGTGTTGTGTTTAATGTTTTGAACACCTCAATACGATCCGTAGCTATTCAATACTGTCGGTTATTTACACTGTGTCGTGAAAGAAATTTTGATTCAGGGGGAAAACACATTTGGTGTTGTTTCTGACACGGGAAACGTTTAAGTTTTTTCAATGATTAATTGTTAATTAATCGTTAACATTTCCAAAGATCGATCACGAAAAATACTTGAAATGTCCATCCCTAGTCCCAACAGGTTTTATGTTTCTTACTGTTGTTGTGTAACTTCGTTTCAAGTTTAAACTGTGTTGACCCGGTAACAAGTTTAGAGTTGTCTGAAACAGACGGGCCTCACTGTCGACAGTAAACACACAACATAGCTTTCTCCTCGTACCGCAACCATGGGTACTGCGTAAGCCATTGTGGTTGAAGACAGTAATTATTTTTCTTCACCTGCTGCTCGGCCGGTGTCTCCCTGTCGGTAACGTCTGATTTGGCACTTTTTGCTGGCTCTCCCTCACCACCAGCCTCCTCTTCAATCTCCTCATTTAGTTTTTTTAAATAACCAGCGATAGACCGCTTCATTTTTGGAAATAGAGAAACGCTTGTTGTTGTTAAGTTCTGTCTGTCTATGGTTGTGTGATGCACGTATGTGCTGCGCATGTACACGACGCCGCTCTCTCTTCTGAACAGGAGAGAGTGCAGGTGGAGGAGACTGACTGAAGCCAGTGAAAAAGAGGGCGACATTCAACCACAATGTGTAATACAGCGCCTGTGTTAGAGGGAGCATTAAAACAGAGCACTCGCATGAACGCGACCAGATGAAATTCTTACTCACACGCACCGGTCGCAGTCTCGAGTCCTGATCATACTCTGCAGAACCACCTAAATGTGTCAGTCAGCTAAACTGAGTAAATTTGCTCCCGAGGGTTCAGTCAGTTCCTCACTGCAGGCTCAGATGGTTCCAAAGCAATATCCAGTCCTCATTAGATATGAAAAAAAAAAAACGCTCTTAGAGGATAGACAGGTTAAGTCTGTGCTGCTTGATTCCTGCTACAGTATCAGTACACTAACAGAGATCAGACATGACTCTGTAGTGGAAGTCACTGCATTAAAAACAGACATGACTCTGTAGTGGAAGTCACTGCATTAAAAACAGACATGACTCTGTAGTGGAAGTCACTGCATTAAAAACAGACATGACTCTGTAGTGGAAGTCACTGCATTAAAAACAGACATGACTCTGTAGTGGAAGTCACTGCATTAAAAACAGACATGACTCTGTAGTGGATGTCACTGCATTAGAAACAGACATGACTCTGTAGTGGAAGTCACTGCATTAGAAACAGACATGACTCTGTAGTGGAAGTCACTGCATAAAAAACAGACATGACTCCTTAGTGGAAGTCACTGCATTAAAAACCGACTTGACTCTGTAGTGGAAGTCACTGCATTAAAAACAGACACGACTCTGTAGTGGAAGTCACTGCATTAAAAACAGACAAGACTCTGTAGTGGAAGTCACTGCAGTAAAAATAGACATGACTCCTTAGTGGAAGTCACTGCATTAAAAACAGACATGACTCTGGAGTGGAAGTCACTGCATTAAAAACAGACAAGACTCTGTAGTGGAAGTCACTGCATTAAAAACAGACATGACTCTGTAGTGGAAGTCACTGCATTAAAAACAGACATGACTTTGTAGTGGAAGTCACTGCATTAGAAACAGACATGACTTTGTAGTGGAAGTCACTGCATTAAAAACAGACATGACTCTGTAGTTGAAGTCAATGCATTAGAAACAGACATGACTCTGTAGCGGAAGTCACTGCATTAAAAACAGACATGACTCTGTAGTGGAAGTCACTGCATTAGAAACAGACATGACTTTGTAGTGGAAGTCACTGCATTAAAAACAGACATGACTCTGTAGTGGAAGTCACTGCATTAGAAACAGACATGACTTTGTAGTGGAAGTCACTGCATTAAAAACAGACATGACTCTGTAGTGAAAGTCACTGCATTAAAAACAGACATGACTCTGTAGTGGAAGCAGAGCATGCAGGAAGAGGCTGTTTCTGGGTCCATCACTACAAAGTGCTTGAAGATGTTTCCAAAATACAAAGCAAATAGAAGAAACATGATAGAGACAACTGAGCCCAGCAGGGGAGCAGAGAAACTCCAGTGAGCGTGTTGGTTTGTTTAAGGGGAGCTGGATGAACTGGGTCCCCTGATGTTGATTAAATCCTCAGAGCAGTTACACAGTGGGCCTTGATCTCATATCTCTATTGTGATTTTCTATTTTCATTTTCTCTCTACCTCCTATTTGTTCTCTTTAATCCTGTTTAAATGCTTCCCTTCTCTAACTCTAAATATATTCATGGTTGTAGAAAATAAACCAAAATAAATAATTGACTACAGTTATTGATCACACTGTCTGTTCTCTCGGTTGTTTGTTATCTGGGACATAAAAATAATCTGCTACAGCAACAGAGAGGGAGAGGAAAGACAAGCAGTCGATGTTGACATGATTTATTGTTTTTGCGTCGACACAGTAATAAATGGAAGTGCGATACTTACACTACAAAGCAATGTGAGGCCCTGTTACATTTCACTTCATCTCCTGCTGCCTGAAGGAGATGTTCTTTGTCAAACATGTTAAAGTAGACCTATTCTGTACACTGGAGAGAAATGTCTTTGAATGTTTACTGTTTATTTACTCAGACACTTTGGGAGTCACATTGTTCATCAGATTCATTTGATACATTGCAGCATTTTCCGGCAGGTCATCCTCCTAACACCTTCATTTGTAACGCTATCTTGATGCAAGCTTAACCTGTATTTTTAAAGAGGTGTTATTGTGCTTTTTTGTACATTTTAAAAACACATATTAAGGTACAATGTCTATAATGTACTACAAGTGGGCAAAGTATTATATTGTGAGGAAAAAGGTGTGTTGGAGTAGTCACGTGAGAACTCAGCGAAATCAACATGAGATTTTCTCAATTAGTGACATCACCAGTTGGGGAATCTCCTTAAAAAAGCAATTTTGTCGTGTTAAAAAGAGAAACACGACTTTGTCTCGTGGCAGCAGTTAAGGAGGCTTCCAGAATGCTGGGTTCTGGAATGCTGGGGGTCTTAAAGAAACAGTAGCTGATATTGTATGGTATGGCATATACTTTACCATATACTGTATAAATAATGGACGTAGTATCAGTGACGTTTACCCGGTTTCTGAAGCCCTGTTTTGAAGCCAATATTGGAAATGCTGAACTCAACCTAACTGCTGTCGAGCTAGTGTGACGTAAAGAGGCGGGGTTGAGCCTCCTAGCCAACAGCTACAGTGTTCCCACCTGTCAATCAAGTCAGTCATGTCCTTATTTGGGCAAAACTCGTAATCTTAATATCTTTGAAATTGCTGCGTTATGGGACAGGTGTGTGTGAGTGTGTGTTGGGGCATTCGAATTATCTTTGAATAGATGCCAATGAATATTGAATAGCATTTTGGCTTGAAATCCCCATCCCTAGTGATATTACACCGGCTACGTCCACTCCCAACATACAGTCTAGGATACCAAAGATCTGAAATATTCCCGGTTTGATCTTAAAAATATCATTCCCTCAATCGTTGTATCTCTAATGTTGTCCAAGTCTCTCCCTGTCCCTGCCTGCATCACTCCTCTCTGTTAACTAAAAGGTATAAACCTAAAACAAGATGTCTAGGGAGAGATAATAATCTCCTCTCATTGGCAGAACGAGCTTCCACTGTATGAGTGGGAGGTTGGCAGTGGCATAATGTCCCACTGTGTATTCTGTGTTTGAAACATTCGCCTTCTTGTGCACAAAATAAAAACAAACTCTAAAGTACAAACTCCTGCTGCTCCCTCGTGAGAGCTCCGTGAACACTCGGGGAAATTGAAAAAGGAATCAGGAGCCGAGTACAAGGCCGGCTAAAGATGTCTACTCCAACTCTTCATCATCATAAAAGAAGTGGAGGAATGAAGAGCACATCACAGGTTGATGATACATAACATGGGGGGGATTATCCAAGAGGGGATTTTCCTTTCAACTCTTCTCTGAGGGGAAATGACTGCACACGACTCACTCGGGGAAGCAGGAGAAATACGGCATATTTGCAGAGGAGCCTGTAATACAATCTCCACGGTTACAGAGTCATCCTCAGCTTGAGTGCGTGCTGTGTAATTTTATCTGCAGTATTTCCTGAGGTGGCACATTCTGTCTGCTGAGGCTGGGGACCTGTTAGGGAGAGTGGGGCGATGAACAAGGCCGGAGGAATCCAAAGGGAACAGCTCTGATGATTCTGCGAGTTCCTCTCGTTGCTGCACGGCCTCTTTAACCAAACACTTGCTCTCTGTAGCGCTCCACAGCTCATTGCATTTGATAATCCCTAAAGACAGCACACATACTAAACTATTACATTCTGCATGCCCCGACAAATGCTAATAAGTCAATATCATCCGAGCTGAGTTTTTTATGATGGAAAACAGCACCTCTGGCATCTGTGTGCAGAGCGCTTGATGATTTATTACAGGATGTAGCAATGAGAGCGACTAAATAACGCTGTGCCTGTCAACCTTCTTATAAAGTGGTAACCCTCAAGGTCCTTATTTTTTATGTCCCACCCATCTCTGCTGATAAGAAGTCAGTGCGGTGCTTATATCAAACAGTCTGGGGTGGCTCCAGTCAGAAGCAGTCAGTGTATCATTTCAGTTCTTCCCCACATGCGGAGGCTTTCATACGATCACTCTAAGAAAAGACAGATACAGTCTTTGTGGTACGCTGCAGTGTGGTTACATTATTTGACCAGATGAGGTAGAGCAGGCAAGAGCTTCTACTTCCTGTCACTGCCATGTGTAAAGTAGTAGTGTAATGCTGACCTTTTACAAAATGATGCTTATAATTAGGGATGTCCAGATCAGCTTTTTTGGCCCCTGATCCCGATCCGATCTTTTATTGAATATTTGCAGATACCGAGTCTCGATCTGATACTTGTGTTTGCCTAGATAACAGTTGCATAGGAGATAAGATCATTATGTGCGCATGCGCCAACCGTGCATGCGGCCTGTTAGAGTCACTCCTCTTCGTTCATTCTTCTTTCTGATTTTTCTTCTCTCTATTCATCAAACTTCTTCGGATGTTTCTCAGGCAGTTTGTTGAAGTTGTGACCTCTTTTGGCCTTCTGTTGGTGAGAGTTGTGAACCGTTTTAACTTTTACTCGCATTACTGTTGCCAAGCGACCCGCTTTGTTTTGTTTTTACTCGTGCTCAGCTGGTTGAGCTGAAGCCAGCCGGCCAGCTCATCAGCTTGGGCCGCTGGATGTTCCTGCAGAACTCTGGAGATTTAGGACGCATAGAGGCAGAGGAGGCATAGAGCTATGAGGGAGGAGAGCTGGTATAAGAAGACGGAGGTTTATGGAGAGGAGATAGAAGCTGTGTCTTTCCTGTCTTATCAGGTGCAACGTGAGATCTCTGGCTTATAGTAGACAAGCTAACAGGACTAGCCCAGAGACAGACAGAGTTTCGGGAATGTAGCATGGTGTGCTTCACAGAAACGTGGCTGCATCAGGATATTCCTGACCACAACGTCTCTAATGAAGGCATCCAGACTGCCCGGGCAGACCGGGATAGCACTGAGAGTGCTGTGGTCCTCCGACCATGTCGTCTGCACAGGGGGATCACACATGTCATACTGGTAGCTGTTTACATCCCCCCTCTGCCAACCTGACTACGGCATCCAACGTTCTCAACGCTGCCATAGCCAGACTCCAGACAGACCACCAGAGTGTCCTCTTCCTGATCTCCAGACAGACCACCAGAGTGCTCTCTTCCTGATCTCCAGACAGACTACCAGAGTGCCCTCTTCCTGATCTCCAGACAGACCACCAGAGTGCCCTCTTCCTGATCTCCAGACAGACCACCAGAGTGCCCTCTTCCTGATCTCCAGGGACTCCAACCATTTATCTATTCTCTACATAGCTTATTTTGTCTTCTGTACATACTTTTCTTATCATTATTTTATAAGAGAGTTGAGCTGCATACTGGGTTTTTTTCTTTAACAAAAATAACTTTAAAAATTAATTATGTCTTATGTGTATTCCATTTAACTCAATCCAGCTAGCATTGCTGTAAAACTCATAATCTGTTTTAAGGCTCTGCTGTATGAGACCAAGAAACTGGTGTACATGCAATACAGCACGCTGTAATCCGAGGCTGCTCTGAACGCAACTCTCACGAGACAATGCATGATTCACAACGACAGCATCAAGCTGCAAGACGTAAATATTGGGAGTGACAGCGAGATCGAAACACACCCGGTTGCATGCAACTAGCTACGGAGCAACATGCCAGTATAGAGAACGGCAGCTGCAGCTAGCCACGAGGATGCTAATGCTACTGTAGCAGACTGTTGTGTCTTTGGTTTCTGTTTACTTCTTTTTGAACCACATGTCCCTGCAGAGTTACCGTAAGGTGTGTAGAGTATGTTTTTTTGGTAATGTGTCTGACAGTGCTCATGTGAGTTCAACAATAAAATGTAAATCATGGTTTGAGTTCTACATCAATGTCCCATTTATTATTTTTTCATTATGTAAGCGAATTCAAATTACACTCACGTCTTCAGCTGCAAATTATTTTCAGTGACAGAGGACGTAAATGATCGGATGAGATCAATTAAAAACGGTGTTGAGATCGGGATTGGGACATCCCTTTTTATAATCGTGTTGACTAATCTGCAAGAACTGCTTATTAGACGTAAGGATAGTCCCCTGAGACTTGAATCAAAAAGGACATGAGTCGACCTGCGTGTCAGCCATCTTTCTCTCTCGTTGTTTTTTTTTTGCTTTTGAATTCAGAACAAAGCAGGAGCTCCTCAGACTTCTTCATTAACTGTATCAGTGCTGCAATTCATCATCCTGCATTGACTTACAACATCTACTGGCTGAAATGAAAATGTTATTCCAGAGCATTTATTATCTGATTGGGTGAACTGCATCATTACGGCAATATCATGTTGTCAAAGGCCCAGCAAATCACTGCATATGTAAGCACAGCAGAGTTCCACGCTGCCACAAGTAGATAAAGAAACACATTGTCGGGTCATTTTGACTCGGCATGCACTGATCTTATCCTGGTACTGCATATCAGTCAGATACTGACTCAAAATGTAACGATGGCAAGGGCCCAATCTGTGGAGCCGATCTATTCATCTCTGTTCTGTGCTTACAGCAACCGTTTAACATTATCAGAGCAGTGATAGGTCTGTGCGTTTGGCAAGGTGGGGAGCTGATGTAGGATGGAGGGAGCCAACTTAATCAAGCACATTGAGACTCATCATACTAAAGAAGAAAACAATGATTACAAGTTTGACTAAACAAAAAAGTAAGTCAAAAAGGAAGACGTTAAAGCTAGGGTTGGTAGTCTCGGAAAACTAGCAGGAATTTGAATGTAGCATTTCCTCATGACTCCGTCTAACCCCTCCCCTCCTCCCTCAGAGCTCCTCCAAAACGACGCCCCCCCCCCCCCGCTCACATTCACGAGTGCCGCTGACTTGCGACCATATGATCGTGACTGATTCAAAACAGGTCCTCACCAAAACATTATCATAGTGAAAGTTAAAAACACAAACAAACATGGCTGCTGTTAGTACTCACAACTATCATGCTAGCATTATCCAGTTGTACTGGTGACATGATATCAGGAGAAAAGTTATAACACATGTAATACTGTAACAGATCTACTGTTTGTTAAACGTGTTCAGTGTAGATGTTCTTAATTCCTACAGTGTTGACGGTCAGTGAAGGCATCAGGAGAGGTGTAGAGTGTGTGAGCGGGAGAGAGGAGAGACAAGAGGAGAAGTTCTTCATTCATTCAAACATTGATTGTTGTTTTGTTGGTTGGTGTGATCACGGCCGACAGTGACCGGTTATTAAAACTAAACGTGTTCACGAATCGGCTCGTCATCACTACAGCGTCCGTACGGACGCTACAGTACATATACATTTTCTGTAGGACTTACTAAATGTTATTAATTCTTCTGCTTGTCAGAGGTGAGAGCTTTTTAGACTCTGATCCGGACTACAGTCCTGAGCAAAGCACCTCATCGGGTCAGAGGGGACAGGCCCGAGGACGAGCGAGAGGGGCAGCCAGTAGAGTCAGGGGAAGCAGCGGCAGGAGACGGGGACTCAGAGTGCACGCCGGGGAAATGTATGCGCAGGAGGCAGGCAGAACAGCAGGACAGGATTTGAATGGTTTAAAATTTTGGCACCCAAAAAAGGCTGATTGGTTGGTGTTTTCCCAGGTTTACTCCAGCTGTAGATAGCAGCTTTTCTTCGCTCTTTTTTAAGAACACATTATGTATTGATTGCCATCAGGACATAAAGATCATTTTAACCAGTATAACAAAAAGTGGATCTAAATCTGATTACCAACCCCAGCTTTAACGTGTGTTGGAAAGACGCTAGAAACTCTCTAGTGACTGTTTGAAAGGGTGAAAAATAACAGAGAGGGTGTTTTGATGCTTGATTGGACGGGCAAATCAAGCTGAAAATAAGGGATTCAACTGCCTGGTTGAACACTTGGAAGTAGAGATGTCAACAATGAATTGAGTATTGATTAATTGATTGTTATGAAATTACTCAAACACATTTTTTGCTTCGATTTTCTATCACATGGAACAAACATCATGTGGTCTCATATTTGGTTCAGCTATCAGGGAGGGGTTTTAAGTTTAAAGCATGTTTCATGTGAATCAGCTGACTGAAGGTGTTGCTCACAGCCAAGAAACTCAGCTGGGGGCTGCAGCTGAGTGACAGGTCTCCATGAGCGCTTTGTTTTTCCACCGCCAGAATGATTCTGACCCGGTTGCTCTCCCAGCTGACACCTGACCGCGTTCACATGCTTATCTTTCTCAATAAGAACGAGTATACAGAAAACTGGACACTGTGAGTCTGAAATATGTTTCTGCTCTGTTCCCTTGTTGAAGTCTGAGCCTTCACTTTTATGACTGTATGTCCACAGAGGTTATGAGCCTGCTCCACACGTTGATATTCAGTGTGTTTAACATTTTGAACACCTGTAGCTATTCAATACTGTCAGTTATATACATTGTGTCATGAAGGAAAATTTGATTCAGGGGGAAAAATGCATTTGGCATCATTTCTGACATAGAAAACATCTTTTTTTTATATGATTTATCGATTATTGATCGTTAACATTTCCAAGGATGGATCAAGGAAAATACTTGAAATTTACGTCCCTACTTGGAAGCCAGGTACAGCGAGAGTTTACCATCTCGTAGATGTTACTGACACCTCTCTGCCTCAACTCTAAGAGAAAATGTACAAACGTTAATCAGCAGAGTTATACAGCGATCCCTTCAGCGCAAATATCTGAGCTCTGATGTTTGCCTGTTATCACTCTGGAGTCTAACGGTACACTGAATGGACACGAGTTACACGCCACATGCTGCAGCGCTACAAGCTACAAACATCAGTGTAGGTCAGTTTGTTTGATGATTTCATGTTGATGTTTCTTTTCTCATGTGATGCAGTGTTTCTTTAAAGACAGGAATTTTAATGCTGGACTAATCCACTGCTGCTTTTACAGCTTTACACCTGAGTTGTTTGTTTTGAAAAGTGTAGTTACCAAACAGTCAGAACACATTTATAATTACGATTCAGTCACTTTAAATATAAATGTTTATTTGTTTTATTTTGGTTTAAGGAGGGTGAGCAGCCAGATCTCACCCTCACATTGAGGAGCACAGGTTGTCAATTGAAGACTGGTGTTGGATCAGATAAGTATCAATGTTAGCCGATACCAAAGCCCAGGTATCAGTATCCGGACTAAAGGAGGTGGATGAGTGTGTCCTTCATTTTAACACAGTAAAACTTTGACTTTCAGGGACAAGGTTACTCAAGGACTCAAGGACAAAACCTGTGCGAATGTAGCACGTACAATCAGTAAAACACATGTCTAACCGTGCTGCAGAGAGAACAATGTCTGTGTGCACCAGCAAACACACTTTAAAATATGCCACATGCTCTGCTAACGAGACTCAAAACAAGCACCAGAGTGAAAGGATTTGCTTGTTCAGAGAGTGGTGACCAATGCAGCTTAATTAGTGATCATGCCTTCAACTCCATCTCTGTGTGACTTGATCATATTCTTCATCTGTTCATCATACATTTTTCCAGGTGAGTGTCTGTTTGGACGGGGAGGACGGTGGTATTTTATCTGGGGTTGAGCCTCGAGAAAGGAAGCTTGTATCAAATCTGCCAGGTCTGGTTTTCGCAGTGAAGTGGAGGAAGAGCTGTTCTCTCCTCTTGTAGCCCGTCATGCTGACAGAACTGAACTACGCCAGTCTGAGTGCGTGGCACGTAGTTTAAAGGGATATTTCTGGGTTTTTGAAGTGGGGTTGTGGGAGTTTTATATCACTAGTAATTGTTGTGGCCACAACAGATCTGCTGCTCAGCTCGGCCCCTGTAATGAGAAACTGCAGGGAGAAGTGGAACGCAAGTTGGGTACAGTTTCTGCAGACAGGGTCATTTCTGCCACTTCATTTAGCGAATTTTAAAAGATTCCAACCCTAGCACTCACTTCTGTTTAGGTGTACGCTCAACTTGGATTATTTTCAGTGCTGTACTTTGCCGCCAGAAAGCCCGTTCGTTTTTGCATTATTTGCAGACACAACAGAGACATCCTCTTCTGCCTGCAGAGCATTGATCACTGACACGTCTCGTCGTTTATGTTAAGTTTGCACTTTTTACTTCAGTCTTGTCTTTCCTGTTTGTGATGTCTGCTTTTATTTTGTAATCACGTCTCTCCTCTCATTTCAGGCAACTTCACTTCCTGCCCTGGTGTTTTCCCGCCGTTGTGATTGTTGTCCCCGCCCCTCATTGTTTCCACCTGTGCCCCATTACCTCATGTATAAAGGCCTGGATCTCCCTTTGTCTTGTGCCAGATCGTCGTGTTTCGTGCTGATGTCTAGAGCCGTCCAAGTCCACATCTGTTAAGTTTGTTACAGTTTTTTCCAGCATTGTTGAGATTTTTTGTTCTTGCCTTTTTTCTTAGAGTATTTTCCAGCTCAGCTGTGATTTTGGTTTAGCACTTTGTTTCATAACTACACTAATAAAGAGCCTCCTTTGTTATTTCAACTAAGTCGTGCTTTTGGGTTCTTTGTGCCGGTCATTGTCATCAGCTGTTCAGGTCTGCAGCTTCAAAGTGACAAATTTACAACTGAACTTAATACGTGGACAACTTTATGAGCCGGAGTTCACCAAGGAAAAGGTGATTGCGTGCACAAGAGGTGTGTTTAAAAAGTATTATTAATAGCAGAATTTACACAGGATAGACTGTTATTACAAGTCATGGTCATTCAGTGTTTTATTCCTTAGTAGTGAATATGTGAGTGTAAAGGAAGGGATGCCTTAGTGTACACAGTTTGGTCTGCAGCTGACTGAACAAAGACAATAATCAAAGCTCATTAGTAAAGTCTGTAATGACTATATTCATTATTGATTATTTTGATAATGTTGTTTCTTCTAATTGATTAACTGTTACAAGCACACACCCCTGTTATAATTTAGCAGAGCCCATGGTGACGGTCCAACAGTGTTAAATTACGCTGATAGAAAACAGATAAAAGCAGCACAGTCTCACTTTTTGTGAAGCTGGAACCAGAGGACGATAAGTGAATCAATGACTTCAGTGATTTATCAGAGCGGTTATTTTTATGCTGCTTAAGTAACAATTTATCAACTAATGGTTCCAGCCTGCGCCACTTTGATTGACTGATGATGTCTTAAAAATCCACAACAGCGCTCAGAAGTGAGTGTGCAGCACCAAAGATGGAGGAATAAATCCGCCGGAGGAGTAAATAATAGATGACCACTTGAGCAGCTCCATCAGGACAAAGTAAAAGCAGATCTACCTCTTGGCGCTGGTGGAGAGCTTGGCGGCGGTCTTGCTGGAGATCTTGGCCTCCTTCTTCTTGGGCTGGGTCTGGTCCCGCTGCTCGGGGCCCGGCTGCTCCTGTGGAGCCGCCTCCCTCTGCTCGGCGTCCGAGCTGCCCCCACTCGTGTTGGGGCTGTCGTCCGGCCTCGGCTGCACCTCACTGGACATGCTGACACTGCACACACAACAACAAATAATCCACATGGTGTTATATACTTTCAAAGTGAACACACAGAGACACACACACATAAAAATGTAGACATTATTTATACACCAGTTCAACAAATCTGAAGGGACAATCCTGATATATCGCTGTGGTTACTCATAATGAATTCAATTAAAGCCTTCAATTGTTTGGTATTTTTTCAGATTATTGAAGACAGGATTAAATAGTGAGATGATGAAGCAGATGAAGTCTCTGAGATTGTAAGATGTAGATTATTAAATGACCAACATCAAGAGGAAACTGTCACGCCTGATGTATGATTTGTTTTGGGTTTAAATGTCAGAAGAAGTCACAAACACTAAGTGACATCTTCAAAAATCTCCTCTCCTGTCCAACCAACAAAGATCCTCACTCTGCAAAGATGACAAACACAGAAAGAGAAGCAAACACTGAAATGAATGAGGCTGGGAAAAAAGAAGGTTTTGGTTTTTTTAATCTTTTTGCTCAAAGGGTAATTTAAGTGTTGTTAAACCTATGCCCTGTTTGCACACAGGTAGGAGTCTTAATGGCTCAAAGGTGCAGAAACATTTTGGAATGGTTCCTCTGGATGGCTTCAGGTGGTAGTCATAAAAACAACTCTAACAGCAGCAAGTTAACCCTCAGGGGCAAATGTTCCCGATCAGAGAATGTCTTTTAAAAGTGTTTCTTCTGACACTAACAGGCTCTGATTTTTATCATAATGACATGACTGAAATAATCCCCAAAGGACAGAGCTCTTTGTTAAAGAGGTAGATCTTTCTCTTTACAAACAAAACAGTCCCTTTACTCTGCAGAGCACTCAAGGTGTTTGTCTACCACTACTGTATTCATGGAGAAAATACTTCATTCTTGATTGGTCAAAACCAGGGATGTGTGTGTGTTTAGTCGACTACATGATAAAACATTGCCACCCTTGCTAGTCCAGACCAGATTTACTGGTCAGTAAAACAAGTTACTTTAGTATCACCACTGGCTACCTGGTTGTAAACAATCACAGATGACTGATGACATCTCATGGCACAGTACAATTAGTCATATTTAGATTTAACATAACAGAGATAAAGTTGGATGTTAGCTGTGTCTGGTTAACTCTGCTGGAGAGATGTATGACAAACACAGGGGTTTGGACATTTACCTGCAGGGAGGACTGACGGCCAGTGCTGCTAGCCATGCTAATGTTAGCCACACTCTGCAAATCCATTGACATTGTTTGCCCGCAGACTCTGTGATCCCGTGTATAGCCGTGTTGAACGCCTTGTGCTCCATTTGGACTTTTCTTTCAGAGTTTTTTCTAAACTTAGTTTTAGTTCTTGTTTACACAGCTAGCCAGTCCCTCCAGGAATTTGTGATTTCACGGTCGCAACTATCAACGCAAATTCAACCAATCAGCGCGATTTTTTCGCGGCATTGCAGTTTTATACAATCACCGCAACTTTCCCGCAACTTTGACCAATTACCTTAACCTCAGCCCCTGTACGTCATCGGTTTTGTCATCAATTTGACTTCCTTGGAACATAAACGTAAGTCCTCACTTGATCGGCACTTTTCAACAACAAAACACGCACAGAGAACGGGTGAAGAGAGGGGACAGCAGGCAGGACAAGTGAACATGACAACGTTGTTATTTATAGATTGAGGGGCTCAGTGTTAGCTTGGTCTCTACCTGCAGCAGGTGTGCTTTATGAACCAGCTCTCCTCACCTCCATGCATCTGTCTCATCTTCATTGATGATTTTTACCCCGGGTGTGTGTTAGTGACAGAGATACACCCGGGGGACGTCTGTTTACTGTTTGAGGTTTGGCGTTGTTGCCGTGGTTACCGTAAAAAGCTCCGCGTCTACAGCTTGATTTAATCCAGTTTGGTGATACATCAGACACCTTTAGTAATTTTTGATCAACTCCTAGTCATCAAAGATGCAGATTCACTTCAGAGTGTGTGAACTGACTGTCAAGTGCCTCTGTCACTGCGAGGTGCATTCAGGGACCGTCGTAAATGTGCAATATAGTCCTTTCATGGCATTTTTCTGGGAATCAAGAGAATCAAAATACAGTCAGTGGCCACATCAAGAATGTTTTCTAAAAACAACTGTAATTTAGCATATTTACTTGCCCCTGAGATGTTATTGGGGGGAAAAAAGCAACAACAAAAAAATCGCAACTTTCAGCGCAATTTTTTCAAAAAGCTGTCGCAAATTCAGGCTATTTGGACCGCAACAATCCCAAAAAAATCCCGCGAAATCCTGGAGGGACTGGCTAGCAAATAAGTCTCTTTAGAACACCCTTAGCCAAAACCATAGACTGTATAAATAATGGACGTAGTATCCGTGGCGTCGCCCATCTGTTTCTGAAGCGCCGTTTTAAGGCCGATCGTCGGCGGGAGTCATATTGGAAATGCTGAACTCAACATAACTTCTGTTGAGCGAGTGTGGGATAAAGAGGCGGGCTTTGAGCCTCCACGCCAACAGCTACAGTGTTCCCGCCTGTCAGTCAAGTCAGCTGTGCCTCTGGTAAAGGAAAACTTGTAATCTCAACATCTTCGAAACTGCCGTGTTATGAAAAAATTCACGCCCCGTACAGTGTGTGCAGATAGAGAAATGAGCTATCCAGAGTACACTCGTTTTTTGAACCAGGCTGTAAACATGTTTATTTTGGCTGTAAAGATCGGCTTCTTTGAATTGGTGTGTATGTGGCTTTTTACCACTTCCCCATGGGCTCCTTCTCAGCTTGAGGTTGCCGCTTGGCCAAAACTCAAAACAACGGTGATTCATTATCAAGAGCAAAAGCAACACTGAAATAAAGCCTAAACACCCACACCACATTAAATGTAAAGGAGTATGACATTTCTCCTCTGCCTGTTGACACTGTGGTAAAAACATCAGTGTGGCCTCAGGCTGATCTTGAGAGTGGGGAAATAATGACAGCCCGAGGAGCTACTGGATCACAACCATCTCTCAGAGGGAAAAGTGAATCCAGAGAAAGGCAGCAGAGCAGTGGGTTGGTCTTCTAACAGATCCAGTAAAAAGAGATCAATTCAAAGAGCTTCATGTGTTCAGTTTGTCGGACCAACACTAACATTAAATCCCGTGCAGAGACAGTGAAATAAAGCAGCCCACTCTCGATCACTGAAGCATCTCATGTTGTGTTAAACGCATGGAGCCACATTATGCTTTGTTTATGGGAGTGCTGGAGGCTACAGTGATTCTAGGGGAAGGTTGTTGAATGTATAAAGCGTGTAATTGGTGCAGACGTTGACTCTGCAGGCTTAGGAGGATCCCTGCTCTGTTCTGAGTAAATAGAGACATACACTCAGACTGTACAGGACGTTGAACAAAAGGGCTCACGGTCTGTGCTGCTTCTGGATTGAGTGAAATATAACAGCTGGGGCCGGCCACATATATCAAGTATTAATGATCTCTAATGTGTCTTTTATGGTCTTGCTGAGTGATGATATTATTGAGAGTTCAATGATAAATGCTTTTTAAAATGAAGATATCCCTTTATTAGGAAAGCAGATTTCTTTGAGCTAAACATCTCGAATATCAAAACACGGTCATGTGTCCATTGGCCCAAGAGTGTTTTTAACCAAGTTTTACAATAAGAAAAGATAACACAGATGTTGTGGTCGAAACCGCTGTGACGAGTTTTCATGCTGTGTTTATTCTGGCACCCACTCTGGATCAAGCGGCAACCTCCGGTCTAAAGATATGAGTCCAATGTGGAAGTGCTAAAAACTGCAGTTCATCGAGGATCCGCTTGAGGCTGGCTCTGGAAGTACCGGAAACCACATACACACCAATTCAAAAGAGCCTTTTTCTGCCATCTTTACAGCAGAAATAAACATGTTTACAGCCTGGTACAAAAGACCAGTGTACTCTGGATAGTTCATTTCTCGATTGGCACACAACGGGGGGTGATTTTTTCCCCCAAATACATCTCAGGGGCAAGTAAATACGCTAAATTACAGATGTTTTTAGAAAGCATTCTTGATGTGGCCACTGACTGTATTTTGATTCTCTTGATTCACAGAAAAATGCCATGAAAGGACTGTATTGCACATTTGCGACGGTCCCTGAATGCACCTCGCTGCGACTGATGCACAGTCAGTTCGCGGCACTCTGAAATTAATCTGCATCTTTGATGACAAGGAGTTGATCAAAACTTACTGAATGTGTCTGATGTATCACCAAACTGGATTAAATCAAGCTGTAGATGCAGAGCTTTTTACGGTAACCACGGCAACGTCAAACCTCGAATAGTAAACAAACGTCCCCCGGTTGTGTCTTTGTCACTAACGCACACCGGGGGTAAAAATCATCAATGAAGATGAGACAGATGCATGGAGGTGAGGAGAGCTGGTTCATAAAGCACACCTGCTGCAGGTAGACACCAAGCTAACACTGAGCCCCTCAATCTATAAATAACAACGTTGTCATGGTCACTTGTCCTGCCTGCTGTCCTCTCTTTTCACCCGTTCTCTGTGCATGTTTTGTTGTTGAAAAGTGCCGATCAAGTGAGGACTTACGTTTATGTTCCAAGGAAGTCAAATTGATGACAAAACCGATGACGTACAGGGGCTGAGATTGAGGTAATTGGTCAAATTTGCGGGAAAGTTGCGGTGATTGTAAAAAATTGCAGGGCCGCGAAAAAAACGCGCTGATTGGTTGAATTTGTGTTGATAGTTGCGATTGCGAAATCGCAACTTCCTGGAGGGACTGAAGTGTCCTGCGCATGTGTTGTCAAATTGATGAAGATGTTTTCTTAATTTGCTTGTGTTTTCTCTTTTTGCATGTGTTTTCTTAAGTTGCAGTGCTGCGAGTTCTCAGGGCCACCGTACAGAAAGGCAGACAAGACAGCGGAAGGTACAGCGGCAGTTTCAAGAGAAAAACAAAGCTTCAAAAAGTAAATGATGCGGCGCTGGTGGCGCCCCACACATAGAGGCTACAGTCCTCGTCGCAGGGGTCGCCGGTTCGATTCCCGGCCGGTCGACCATTTCCTGCATGTCTTCCCCCACTCTCTACTCCCCACATTTCCTGTCACTCTTCAGCTGTACTATATAATAAAGGCAAAAAGGCCAAAAATATAACTTTAAAAAAAAAAAAAGTAAATGATGACGTTGATTATTAAATAAGTCGTCGATGACTAGTCGACTAATCTTGGCAGCCCTAAACACGGTAATGATGTTGAATTAGATCCTGAGTCATCTCTGTCTCAGATTGAGACGAGACGGAGTAAAATGATGATCTACTTTGAGACAAGACCTTTAAAGAATGGTCTCAAACTGGCCTCTTGTGCTTCAACACCACCTTTAACAATTACCAATGAATACAGAACAGATTCATCATGCTAACACAGAAAGTGAGGAGTCGGTTCTGCTCTGTAGTAGTGGTTCTATACGGCTCTGCAGTGCTCTATATTCTGAGCCACAGAGGGTAGGAGGGAAAACGCAGGGCTCACATCTTTTAGCACTCATCGTCAGAATCAGCCGAGTTGAACGCCTGCTGGTCTGAAGCATCCAGTCTCAATAATGAAAAGACACCTACAAGGTCATGTTCACTAAATCCAATCTGTCCATCTATCTCTCCATCTGTGTGTGTGTGTGTGTGTGTGTGTGTGTGTGTGTGTGTGTGTGTGTGTGTGTGTGTGTGTGTGTGTGTGTGTGTGTGTGTGTGTGTGTGTGTGTGAGCCTCAAGGTGAATGCCTCTATTTACATTCCCTGCTCCTCTCTGAAATATGTATGATACAGTTGAATAAGTGTGCAGACATGTTTCTTTCTGTGGAGCTGAGACGATGGTCACATCGGACAGACGTACACAGATTGTTCGATAAACACGACAGCAGCTTTGGCACGCTGACTCGGCTCCTGACATTTGACAAACAGTCCTCTGCACACAGGCTATTTGATTCAATTAGATGCATTCGGTGGTGAGATAATTAAGGGGATTATAAGGGTGAGGATGACACACAGGGGGGCATCATTCCAAAGGTTAAAACACACACACACACGTCAGTGAATCAAGTCGTTAAAGGTAAACTTTCATCATGTGGTGAATGATGTGTTTCCACTGCAAAAACCAAGAGAGTAAAAAATGCAGACAGAGCAGAAGATCCCAGAGATTGGACGGGTGTTTTTTCCCCTTTCAGGTGTGAAACTGTCAAAACACCTCAACCAGAACTATCAGCACAGACAGATCCTCTACACGGCGTGTTACTGAGAAGGCTTACAGGTTATCCTCACAGGCGGGGTACACGTTGTAAAGATAGATACACTCCCTGGGATACACTCTTTGTTTTAATATTTGCTCTTTTGTTTTGAAGCAAACCTCGCCTCTCCACGCAGATTAGGAGATCTACTTTATTTTAATACTCCCCTCAAACAATCACAACCACGTCTGGGTCCAATTATCATTTTGACTTTGCACTAATGGTGTGGCTCAGAACCAGAGTCCACAACAACTCTCAAACAGAATCTAAACAGCCCATCTTTCATTCAGCAGTAACGGGCAAATTCCACCAGATCTGTGTCCGGTCCGTCTCCAATTTGTTACGCCTTCAGATCTGATAGGTTTCTATTCTAGTCCATGTGTTAACTTCCACTGGATCCACTCCGGATCATATTTCACTTAACTACAACAACAAACCGTCATGATGAGCGGAGCCAAGCCTGGAGTCAACAGGTCAGAGGTTTACAGAGGACCAGAAAGACAACATGGATGATGAGAGGAGGAGGAGAATCCTTGATTCAGTAATTACAGCGAGAAAACCTTGGTCACATGACTCCCGTCACATGACTTCCCAGGCGGTCCTGCTCCATGCTGGACGTACGAGAAAACATGGAAGTCTGGTGGAAGTCCCGTGTTACACTGACCTGAGGCGTTTGCTACAGCGTAGATTGGAAACAGAAGTATAAATCAGGCGACCTTTTGACCTTTTCCTGCGGTGCCGAATCAATACACATTTTCAGACTTCATACGCTTTCATAGCTCTAGGAAATGTAGGATCCGGCCCCCTTTTTCTTTTCCTAGAACCCTATATTAGCTCCATAGACGGAAACAGCCCACTTAGTGTGTAGTTCTCAGGAAACCCCATGAATGAATCCTCTTCACAAAGTCCTGTTTGGTTGTTATCACACATTTCTTGCCGCTCCAACGGTCCGTTCTTTGTCCCAACAGTGTGCTGTTGAGGAATAACAGACTGCTGTTATGGAGTATGGACCAATCAGAAGCAAGGATTTAACACAGCTGTGTGTTAATTCTGACACTGAATCAGTGCATTGACTGGTGTACTCACAAGTATCTGATAACAGGAATATCAGAGGATGGTACAACAATGGTCTGTACATGAACCATGCCTGTCTTTATATCTGTAGATCAAGCTGCTACAGGAGATGCAGTCTCTTGGAGGACGTGTGGAAAAACAGCTTGGCTCCAGGACTGAGACATCCATCTCCTCGCAGACTCAGGCATGTGGTGTATCGCAGAGTTATTTGCCAGTAGAGCGAGATTTTGATGAACAGTGTGAGGATTTGGACACTTGGAGATCTAATGCAGGAGTTTCCTTCATTGTTCCAGTTCAGATCTTGACTGCATGCTTTGGGGTGTCAGTAAGATATCTGGACCACTCCATGAAGCCTCAATTTATATCCAAAGGCATTTCTGCAGGCTGTTACAGTCCTGTCTGCATTGAGGACTGTTAGGGAGGAGAATTGGAACTGCAGGCTGTTACAGTCCCGTCTGCATTGAGGACTGTTAGGGAGGACAATTGGAACCTTTCCTTTAATGAGTCAGAACAGAGCAGGATGTGCAAAATCCAAAGACGGTTGTACAGGATATTAAAGTCAATTTAACAACCTTATCGCTTCCACTGGACACCTTTAAGATGAGTTAGAATAGGTCTGAAAATGGAGACAGAGTGCCTGAAATGTCATCCCTCAGAGGGCACACACCTACATGATCTTGGATACAGTCGGATACAACACTCGAGGTGATTTTGAGTTCTCTTAATATGTGCTGTGAGCTATAAACTGTGTTAACTGTGCGGTATCTGATCCAATCTCAAATAGTGGTTCATAAAACTCAGAGAAGTGGCTTCAGAATGAAACGTGAACGAGAAGATCATGGATTGTCATAGAAAAATATCAGATCTTCATTTGTGAGGATAAATAATGCATTATTGCATTTATTTTATTGACATATAATAATAACAATAACTTGATTTACATGGAACATTTAAGACCAATAACTCCTTGTTTAAGAGTTTTTTTTTAAATAAATAAATAAAAATGGATAAGTAAATAAAAGCATTAAAGACAATAAAAGAGGGTTTGAGAATAAGAGGACATCACATCAGAGAAAAATAGAAAAAGTGAAAAGGATAAATTAGGAACAATAAAATAATCAATGAAAAAGAAATAATAAAAAAAATAATAATCAAATGAAATAGTCAAATACAATTTTAAAAAATGAACTAGTTTGATAAAATGATGTAGATGTATTGTGTACCAGTGCTTGCATTTTGGTGTTTATTTTTTAAGACTGTTGGTTTTTCTCTTTCTTTATCTGTTTTGATAAGTCATATTTCATTATTCATCACTGATGTACCTCATTATGTATTTATGTGATGTATTTATGGTAATACATGTATACAATGCTGATTGTTGTGAGTGTTTAGACCTGAACTTACAATATAAATGAAGAAAAGTTGAACATTTTGCACATAAATGCAGTTTGGTGCAGTAAGTGAGCACTGTGATTGTTAATGTGTTTAAAAAGCCATTTAAGGACATCATGTTGAAATATTAACATGTCTTTTAAAGGAGTAGTTTGTCAAATGTTCATGTTTAGGACCAGGTTCTGAAGACATTAGTTCCAGAGCACCCCGGGCACTCACCGCCCCGGATCCCCGGTTTCAGCGGGGGGTTAACGCAAAGACAGCTTCGGTTTCCTGATGAACATACCCGGGGGTGAAGCTCAGCAAATCAATCCAACGATATGAAGACGACCCGGTCCGGAGCGTCCACACTGACCACCGGTTATTTGTGCTCCAGCACAAAAGACAGAATGGATGCCCCCCTCTCTTCCACAGCCGCCACCGCCCCCTCCCTCTCTCCCTCCCTCCCTCCACCAGATAACGTAATGAACCTGCTTGAAACGCAGCAAGTTGGGCTTTTCCTGAGGAGAATGAGGCGGACTCACCTTAACAAGCAGGCTGGACGCTCGGCGGGAGGAGAAATGTGAGAAAATGTCCCCTGTATATTCCGTAATCCGTCACACTGGGTGTCCGCTGCTCTCCGTCCGTTGCTTTGACTGCTGCTGGAGAATGTGCAGAACTGCGACCGTAAAGTGAATGTTAGGGGAACTGTAGCAGTACTGCTTCCGGTTATGACGGGAAAATAAGAGCCGTCGTGGAGAGTTTTGTTACAACGTTACAATGTTACAATGTTACAATAGTCATTTAGCAGACGCGTTTATCCAAAGTGACGTACATACGAGAACAAGAACAACACAAGCAAAGATCTAGACAAGAGGAAACAAGATCAGTAAGAGTAACAAAGTGCTTCAAGTCCATTTGGGTGCAGGTACTGCAAAGCACTGTAAAGGCAATGCACAAAAGTAAGTAAGGATTTATTTATTTTTTCATTTTCTTAATAAAATAAGGAACATCTACAATGAAGCAACCAAACAATTTAAGGCCTTCCATTATCATCATCAACAATTAACACCACCACAATAATGACCAAAGTACCAAGTGCTGGGTCACTCAAGAGCTGAACACAGATTCCCAGAGTAGAGCAGGACAGTGCGAGTCAACTGTAGCTGGAAGACATAAGATAAGATAAGATAAGATAAGATAAGATAAGATAAGATAAGATATACTTTATTTGTCACCCGTTGGGGGAAATTCTTTTTGTTACAGCAGCTTACAACATGGGAAAGGGGAATACAACAATGTACTAACATAGTTAAAAAATATAATAACAATAATAATAGCAATGACAAGGGTAAAATATAATAAAATAAAATAAAATAAAGTAAAAATAAAATAAAATATGGCAACTATTACAGATATATACACACTATGTACACTTCTATCTGATAAATAGATAAGGTAAGTTATTGCACAATAAAAATTGCACCAGGTTATTTAAAAACAAACATACACAGTATGAAGAACAAACATGATCTGCCACTGGGGACAACAGTGGAGAACAGTCTAGCTAAGTGCAAAGTGCTTCCTAAAGAGCTGGGTCTTTAGCTGTCTTTTGAAAGTAGAGAGGGACTCTGCAGAATGAATAGAGTTGGCCAATTCATTCCACCATTTAGGGGCAACAGAAGAGAAGAGTCGAGCTAGTGAGTTTGAGGCCTTATGTGCTGGAACCACTAGGCGCCTTTCTGAGGCTGAGCGTAGCGGGCGAGAAGGGCAGTAGACCTGGATGAGGGGTTCCAGGTAAACTGGAGCAGTTTTGGTTACTGATTTGTAAGTCATGATTAGAGTTTTGTATCTGATGCGAGCTGCAACTGGAAGCCAGTGTAGCGAAATGAGCAGAGGAGTGACATGAGCTGTCTTTGGCTGGTTGAAGACCAGACGTGCGGCTGCGTTCGGAATCATTTGCAGAGGTTTAACTGTGCATGCAGGGAGGCCTGCCAGTAGAGAGTTGCAGTTTTAAATGTTATGTTTTGCACTGTTAAATTAATCACTTAAAGCTGAGGTTGGTAGTCACATTTAGATACGCTTTTTGTTATACTGGTTAAAAATATCACTATGTCCCGATGGTAATCAATACATAATGTCTTCTTAAAAAAGAGTGGAAAAAGCCGCTATCTACAGCCAAAGTAAACCTGGGGAAACACCAACCAATCACTGCCATCAGGAGCCAAATGATGAAACCAATCAAATCCTGTCCTGCCGTTCTGCCCGCCTCCTGCAAAGCGTACATTTCATGTTTGTTTGTGTTTTTAACTTTCACTATGAGAATGTTTTGGTGTTTTCTTATGGAGTGAGACATGAGTTGATGTAGTGCAAAACACAAACAATGTGCTGAGGACCGGTTTTGAATCAGTCACCATCATATGGTCGCGATTTGCCGTATTGAGAGGATCTATGGTGTATGACACAGTCAGCTCTATTTGCTGTCCTAGTTGTTGATGTTCTTTTACTATCTGCACGCAGTGATATAAACTCTTTTATAAACAACAAAAAAGTTGCACACACAATTTATTTAAAGAATAAATATTTAACTTATTTCACAGTTTATTAGTTATAATTGTCTATATTTTCCATGTATCATTATTTCATCAATAATTAAAATATCATGTCTGATATTTTAATTCCTTTTATTTTCTTAAATGCATTGAAATATGTGTAATTATACGTATGCAAGTTTCCTATAACGTATGCAATGTTATCCAACGCCTTTAATAAAGGTTTCTTCAAAATAAATGCCTTTAGAAGTTATTTCTCATGTTTTATGTTGGCTCATTACTTCTACGAATACATACATACAAAATCTATAAGCTTTATTGATCCATTATTTTTGGTAATACTTACATTCATAACAGCATTAACAATGGCTCAAAGGTACAGTGTGTAGAAAGGGGAATATATAACGCTATCGCTCAACCCCTGGAAATGAAGCTCCTGATGCATGATAAGCTCTTCCTTTATCAAGTAATCTTTATAAAAACATGTGCATGGTGTATAGTATAGTATTGTTCATTCTGAGCTATTGTAGAAATGTTGCAGAGCAAGATGTTGGCCTCCATGGAAGGGGTCCCTCTCCTTTTTGTAAATATAAAAGCCTCATTCTAAGTTAAGTTTAAATAAGATGATTATACACTCATTGAAACATACTTATGAATATTATATTCAATTTCTGTCTGTTCTTATAAACACTGCTAAATTCTCACACTGTACCTTTAAAGTAGTACACAATACATATCCAAAGGCTGTACAAAAAGTACTGAACACATTAAAATAATGTCACATTAACCCTGAAATGTTTGTCCAGATTACATGTTAATGATATAAAATCATCATCATTGCACCTTTACATTTCTACAGATGTTACATATGGTGATTACACAGCCAGGAATACAAGATATGGATTTATATCAAGGAATATATCATGACGTGAATAAATAAATAAATACAAAATAAACCATAAAAAGGTGGGATAAGTTGGCAAGCATTGACTAACAATCTTAGAACCAGCATTTTGAACAGAAACTATACATTTAAATTACTCCTCTTTTCTTTTCAGTGGTGTTTACTCAGTTTTTCCTTTTACTGACACTAAATTAAAAAGAGGTACACCCTAAAACCTTGTCTTGTCTGTTTTTAGCATTACTGTACACAAACATATCTTCTAAACACAAACGCCACGATTTTTATTTAATTTTTTACAAACAGAACACTACATTTGGTTAACCTCCAGTCTTTTATTCCATCATGTGTTTAATAAGTCTTTTATGTTGAGGCACAGACTCCCAAGTTCCGATTGTTTCTTTTGTTTGCCTCAGCTTGACAAATCAGACCGCCTCCATGCGCGCTCCCACGCGAGTCCGCGCAAACTGTGTGCTCTCTGAGGCTTTATGGCAGGCTTTGATGATACTGTGGACTACAAAGGAGGTGCAATAGAGGGGGATACAGTGAGGTCTATTACTTATACATCTTGTTTGAAAAGTGCACACTCTGATGTCACCACTTACTTCTGAGATTGCGATCATTTACAGTCCATGCAGCTACTTCGTCGCTGGCAACAGGGACGCATCCGGAGGGGTGGCCAGGGGTGGCATGGATCCCCCTTGAAATCTTATCTGCCACCTCAAAATCCAACACTATGATTGGTTGTTTGCTTTTTCAAATGCAGCACATATATATTTGAATCCACATCCTGCTAGTGGTTTTCTTTGCATTCAAATGTCACTCACGTTCTTTGGTTGGAACTTCAAATTGCAGAAAAATACTTTGCAGGTCTTCTTCATGAGACAGAGACCTGAAGAATAATAAATCCATCGAAAATTGCACTCTAGCTGTCAGAAATTAACGAATAGTACCAATATATTGACAGTTAGATTGTGCAGAGGTTTGCTTTCAATTTTCAAAAACTACTTCAAATTGTAGCTTTGGACAAATGTCTTCATTTTGAGTCCTGTTGTGAGATAATTAAGCTTAAAAGTGTTATAAATTGCAAAAACTGATCAACAGAAATGTAACATCAGTATAACTTCCATTTTGTTGGATAAAGAATGATCACAGGGCAGCAGCACCAAAAAGTGGCCAGTGACATACAGTAAAGTAAGCATGTTTTATGCCAATGGTTCTGCTGCAGATGCCACCGGCTGTGCAGCATGTCACCAGTCGCACATCATAGAAACCTTCCCTTTGAAGAAATCCTTTTTCCTAATCAATGGATAATCCTGTTTTTATTGGCATATATATAATTGGTTGAGACCATCCTTTCAATAGGACATACAAGAGAAACTTACATGCCTTTATTTACATCACTATGCTGCCTAAGATGTCAATGAAGACGAAAAGTTAGTGCCATACTGGAGGCACATCACAGAGGGGACTGGCACACCAATCTGGTGACTGGCGATAGAACCACTGTGAATACCGCCAAACTACTGGCATAAGCAGAACTACCAGAATATGGCATACCCACTTCCACACGTTCGACCACCCCAGTTAATAAAGTCTGGATACACCCCAGCAGTGGAGCATAGGATGTCTTAGCTTTGGTGTCCTGCACCTGACAAGTAGTCTAAAAGCAGAGGTGTCAAGTAACAAGTAGAAATACTTTGTTACCTTCCTTAAGGTGAAATTTGGGGTATCTATACTTTACTGGAGTAATTATTTTTCTGCTGACTTTTTACTTCTACTCCTTACATTTTCACCCAATTATCTGTACTTTGTACTCCTTACATTTTAAAAAATAGCCTTGTTACTCCTGTTTCACTTCGGCTTGTTTTTATTCCGGCTTGTCATCTTTCCAAAAAACACATTTATGTACATTGACATTCCAATAAAGGCTTTTGATAACATGCCTGTGGAGTTTGACTTTTTGTACCATTACAATACTTATAGGCAACTAGTCATCATATCTTCCGCTCCATGAAACACATTAATGCTCAGTAGTACACATAGGCTATGGTTCTGTAATGTATCTGCATTGTACTAAATCGGTTCATTTTCAATGGGTATGAACACTGCTGAAACAGGTGCAACCCAAATATTTCAACATTACCATTGATATAACATTATAGTCATTATGGCCTTTAGAGAAATGTTTTTTTTGGAGGTGGGGTAGTGCACTATAGGCCCCTGTGGTGCAGTCTAAGCTTTTGTCCTTAATGACTTTTTTCACCCCCTTACATTACTTTTACTTTTATACTCTAAGTAGTTTTGAAACCAGTACTTTTACACTTTTACTTGAGTAAAAAGCTTGAGTTAATACTTCAACTTCTACAGAAGTCTTTTCAAACCCTAGTATCTATAATTCTACTTGAGTATTGAATGTGAACACTAAAAGCAACTAGCTGAATGACTGTCTGTCTTTTCCAAACATTGGAGCTTTATGCAATTAAAATTATGATTAGGTTTAAGTCACTCTATTAAGTACTCTGAATATGTCTAAATAATAATATAAAAGTATCAAATAATAAAGAAATAAATAATATAATATCCTCTGGCAATCAGCATCATATTCCTCCTGTAACTGGCTTGTTTGTAACCCTCTATCATGCGGAACCTTTGTAGTGCTCGATGTTTCCCTATGCCGGGTATAGTGACGGACATTAGCTACTCAACATGCGCCATTGAAAACAAACGCAGCCGACACGGAGGTTACCGCTTCAGTTTTAAGTGTTGTAGATAGAAGCCGTAACTCATCTGTGGTAACAAGAAAACACATTCAAAGACTATGGAGACTATTTTGGAGCAGCAGCGTCGCTACCATGAAGAAAAGGAGCGGCTGATGGATTCTAAAACAAAGGAAATGCTCCATAAGAAGTCCACGGTAGGCTGTTTGCTTTATGCTAGCATTAGCATCAATGCTAATCAGACCTAAATAGTACATAATGCATATTCATTTATACTCACAGTGTTACTTTTTCTCTGACAGCTGCGGGAACAGATCAACTCTGACCACCGAACAAGAGCAATGTTGGATGTAAGTAAGATTTTAATTCATTATACACAGATAGCACCGGCTGGTTAGCGTCAGTGTTAGCTCTAAGTTTATATAACACAGGTAAACTTTGGCTTTTAGACCACAGGTAACAGGCGAGCTTCTAAATATAATGGTTTACCAAAAAGTTGTGCCTGCCACCAGTTTTTATTTAAAAATATGAGGTATATATATATCTCTCATCAAGTACTGTAAAACTCGTAGACTGTGTCACGCAAAGATCCTCCTAAAATCCATCAAATAAACTGAAATTTGACTTTAATTCATCGGTGATATGCGGGTTTAAGTGTGCTTATAGAGATTATAAATAATCTGATTGACTTGCATACCATTGATTTATATCACATAGTTACATAGCACCCTCTGCAAACGTTTGACTACCTACAGGTCCATCTAAAAAAAGATAGCATATCATTTCAAAGTCAAAAAGTAATATATCAACTATCTTCTTCAAGGGGTTTTATATCTACATTGGCCTACAGCTAAAAAAAAGACGTGGATATTCTCCAGCACGCAGACTTAGCACCTGCCCACAGCGCCAGAACTACCTTCAAATGATTACCTGACCATGATTAACTGTGCATGATTGCTCAGCCAACCCACCCTACTTCAACCAAATAGAAAATCTGTGGGATATTTGTCAAGAGGAAGTTGAGAAACACCTGACCTAAAGATGCAGATGAGCTGGAGGCCTCTATCAAAGCAGCCTGGTAGTAACACCTCAGAAGAGCCACAGCATGATGGAGTTATTTGTGGTTAAGGATGCTTTTTAGAAGTTGGAGAATTCTGTATTGTGAATGCTTTTTTTATTGATTTTAAAAAGTTTAATCATTTGAGATGCTGTATTTCTTATTCTCATGAACGTTAAAGCCCGGTTTACACTTCTGCGTGGACCCTACGCAGCAGTGGTCGACGCAGACTTGAGCACCACATACTTGTGCATCGATGTGTCCGTGTTGCTCAGCGATACTCCACCGAATCACTTGAGGGCCGTGTGTTCTCTCTGATAGCCGGCCGCCTACTTCCGGCCCCGCTATGATCTCTGTTTACTTTTCCACAGAGATTCAGAGCGTGTTATGTTAATCTACAGCTGATACATGTTGCTGTTTATCATACAGACATGTTTACATGAAGAATAGAGAGGAGGAGATGAAATACACAGACGATGTGTGGGGATCCCGGAAGTGCTGTAAATGCAAGAAATATGATGCACCTGAGCGGACCAATCACAGGGCTTATGGTCCGCTCTGAAATGAACAGAAACAGGATTCTATAGGTGATTAGATATATTAGCTGACACGTGCTCGTGGCGTCTAACTGCTCTTTCTATCAATGCACACACGTGAATGTCTGCGGACGGGAAACAGTTCTCCGTCTCTTATAATAACAGGACACACAACTTACTTGTTGGGCATTCACGCACACAGGAACGGTTATAAACAGGGCAGGTAGTCGGAGCGAGAGAGTCCATCTCAACTGAATCCTCCTGCAGCTCTGCTTCGCGGTGAGTGCGTGTGCCCGTCAGGCTCCGTTTGGCGCACTTCCACGCAGATGCAGAGAGCAGAGACGTCCACCCGGTCAGTCTCAAACTTTATTACAGGGTGAAAGTATGAAAAATCGCCTACTCTTCCACTCCCTCACAGTCACAGTCCTAGTATGAAGTGTCTTGGGAGATATTTCCTCCGTACAAAAAAGGTGATGACAAATCTGGACTAACTAAATGAGTTATTTGAGCTTTAAATGGTGAACATGAAACCTGTTTCTGACAGTTTGGTATCTTTTGACAGAGGTATATGGACGTGAGCGCAAACCTCCGAGACTCCTATGAAGACAAAGATGGGTAAGAAGCTTTATTCACTAGATGAGCCATACTGATCCTTCTTTGTAGAACTGACCCTGTATAATCAGTTGTCTGAACATGTAAACACATTTATGGACTTATTTTTTGTCCGATTTGAAAAAGCAGCCTCTTATTGTGCTTGTTGAGAGTCACTGCATGAAGTCTAGAATCTTACCATGTTTCTCTTCCTGACAGAATGAGGAGGGATGAACTCGCTGCCATCTCAGGACCAAACGAGTTTGCAGAGTTCTACAACCGACTGAAACAGATAAAGGAGTTTCACAGAAAGCATCCTAACGAGGTTCTTACCCCTTTCATGTAATGGCTACACTATATGACCCTTTGAAATGGAACAGTAATAGTAATGCACATGTTTTTTTGTAGATCTCCATTCCCATGTCTGTAGAGTTTGAAGAGCTGATGAAGGCCAGAGACAACCCTAGCGAGGAGGCTCAAAGTAAGTCCAGTTCATGTAATCAAAGTGTCATTATTCAGCACAAGGATGGCTCACGGTGTTTATCAGGTTAAAACATGTGTTTGGAACATGTTTAAAAGATGAATATTTGCTGATGCATCATTCTCCGAAAAATTTTCACTAAAATGTCGAGTGAAATTAACCCCAAAAAGGCTTTCATTCTCCTCATAACACTTTGATTAAAATAACTGTTGTGCTTCTCTTAATCACAGTTACAGAAATCTCCATTTACTGATTCTACATGAACACTTACACTACCAGTCAAAAGTTTGGACACACCTACTCATTCGAGGGTTTTTATTTATTTTAATTATTTTCAACATTGTAGATTAATACTGAAGACATCAGAACAATGAAATAATCTGGTTTTGACATAATCTGGATTACAACAGTAGTCAAATAGGGCTATCCATTGTGTACTAACCCTACCTCTGAACAACACAACTGATGGTCTCAAACACATTAAAAAGGCAAGTCATTCTACAAATGAACTCTTGACAAGGCTCATGTTAATTAGAAACCATTCTAGGAGACCACTTCATGAAGCAGACTGAGAGAATACCAAGAGTGTGCAAAGCTGTCATGAAGGAAAAAGGGGGCTACTTTACAGAATCTAAAATATAAAACATATTCTGCTTTGTTTAACACTTTTTTGTTCATTCAGTAATTCCATATATGTTTTTTCATAGTTTTGATGTCTTCAGTGTTAATCTACAATGTTTACAATAATTAAAATAAATACAGGAGTCCCCGGTCTTCCTCTACCCCCTACTTCTACCTTCCCATAACACCATAATACACACGTCACCTACTGTGTCAACAAAGAGTTACAACAAATCAAACATTCTGCACACAATGACAGAAATTCACGTCCTTAAAGACTCGTACACAACTGAGGTGGCTTATTACACCTTTAAGTGTGATCTGTAAACTTTCAATAACAGATTTTTACACACTTTGGTTGAGCAAAGTTTGAGACTGGCCCCAGATTTCTGCTGCATCGTTGAGTGAAAACTTTTCCCTGTCACAGACCTGGTGGAGTTCTCTGATGAGGAAGGATACGGCCGCTACCTCGACCTCCACGACTGCTACCTGAAGTACATCAACCTGAAGGGAGCCGAGGTGATTAACCTTCACAGTCCTCATCATTTCTGCCGCACCTCCTGAAATGAAATGTTGTTTAAAACCGTGACCTCCTGTCCTTTCACACAGAAACTGGAGTACATCACGTACCTGTCCTCGTTCGACCAGCTGTTTGACATCCCCAAAGACAGGAAGAACGCAGAATACAAAAAGTAGGTCCAACTTTTTCCATCACCTCTCAGCTGACCGCTTTAAAATTTTAGATTTAAATAAAGACAAAGCCCTCTTTGAAATGAAAGGATGATTAATGTTTCCTGTGTGTGTGTGTGTGTGTGTGCAGGTATTTGGAGATGCTGCTGGAGTATCTGCAGGACTACACAGACCGAGTCAAGCCTCTGCTGGACCAGAACGAGCTCTACGGCAAAGTGCTCATAGATTTTGAGAAAAAATGGGAGATTGGGAATTTTCCTGGCTGGCCTGTGAGTGCTCCTTACGGACTCTTTGTGTTCAATATTTAGAATTTCTTACTTTGTACCTTTTACCTGATCTATTTGTTGTTGTTTTTTTAACCTGTAGAAAGAAACCAGCAGTGCTTTGACACACGCTGGAGCTCATCTGGACCTCTCTGCCTTCTCCTCCTGGGAGGTAAAACATGAAACTCTCAACACTGGGATTTCATTTGGTACTCAGGTGCTCAAGCGTACCTTTAATTATATGTTTCTTTCCACAGGAGTTGGCTTCCCTGGGTCTGGACAGATTGAAGTCTGCTCTCATGGCACTGGGACTGAAATGTGGAGGGTGAGTGTGTTTGTATGAAGGAAAAATAGCATTAAACAGTCCCTCCAGGAAGTTGCGATTTCACGATCGCAACTATCAACGCAAATTCAACCAATCAGCGCAATTTCTGTGCGGCCTTGCAATTTTATACAATCACCGCAACTTCAGCCCCTGTCGTCATCGGTTTCGTCATCAATTTCACTTCCTTGTTAGCGGTTGACAAGACGTGACATGTCCGACGTGAAAAAAGCACATTTACCAACTATTTCCGCCATAGTTTGTGCAAGTCAGTTTCTGGATGCTTTATATGAAAGCAGGGGTAAACTGTTTTGCACGGCGTGCAATATCATAGTTGAACATAAACGTAAGTCCTCACTTGATCGGCCCTTTTCAACAGCAAAACACGCACGGAGAACGGGTGAAAAGCGAGGACAGCAGGCAGAACAAGTGATGATGACAACGTTGTTATTTATAGATACTCAAGTACCCTTTGAGTATTAACAAGCTATAGTTGTATTTATTTACAATGTATTTTTTTCTAGTGCAACAGTGTTTACACATAGACTGTAAATAAAAATGGACAGCGTTGCTCCTCCTCTTCCCGTTGTACGGTTCTGAAGCCAAAATATCCCACTCCTGGGTGCAGCTATTGTGCAGCCAGAGCCTGTGAAGCCACTGTAATAAGCTCCGCCCTACAGCGTAGCGTCACAAGACGCTGTGTGTCCTTTGAAGTTTCACTCCACGGCGGCTGTGAATCAAAGGAAACCCGGAAGTAAAACCCCGTTTTTTAACCTCTGATAACTAACGAAAAAGAAACTTATCAGAAAAAAGAGGCCTTGAACACAAAACAGTCAAATACTAACTACATATCACCACAGCATACGGATGTGAGAAATATTCGTACGACGAGTATTTATTTTTTAACGGTGACATATCACACTTTTTTCATCAACATATATTGGTCTAAGAGGTCCCCAAAACATGTCTTTAAAGTTTATCCTCAAAAAAACACTTTGAAATCAGATTTTGGCATGCCTGAAAAGCCCTCTTCTTCAGTCCTCCTCAGAACACTCTTTCTCTCTGACCACGCCCCCTCAGGAAGTGGATGTGGTCTCGGCTCTCCAGCACGTTGATCTAATGTTTACATGTTGGCTGAATATACACGGCTGCTCAGAGATCACGTTACTTCAACCCTCTGAATCTGATCCAGAATCTGCTCCTGAGAGGCGCCTGTAGCAGGACCTTTCTGAAGGATTGGTCACAGATTTAGTGTTTCTTGTTGTTTTATTTGACAGTATGTCGACGTGTGTCTTGGTACACAGCTACAGCTACAGCTATGAACATGTAGCTATGTGGCTATGCTAATTAGCTCTAGCACTTATCCATGACAAATAAAAATCATCCACTAGATCTTCAAATCTGCAGACGTGGGGAGTAAAACCGACCTCTACCAGAAAGGCAGCGGGACCTTTTCTGAAGGATTGGTCACAGATTTAGTGTTTCTTGTTGTTGTATTTGTCAGTATGTAGACGTGTGTCTTGGTACACAGCTATGAACATGTAGCTATGTAGCTATGCTAACTAGCGCTAGCACTTATCCATGACAAAAATCATCCACTAGATCTTCAAATCTGCAGACGTGGGGAGTAAAACTGACCTTTGTGTTTATTAAGACAGCCTACAACTAGCATGCCTCCCTCCTAAGCTCCTTGTTAGCACACATTTGTGCAGGTAATGAAAAACGGAGGAGGGATTCAGTATTATTTTATACAGTCTATGGGCTGAACAAGCTCCGAGCTCTGACTCCGTGACAGACCGGATATTGTTGTTACGTAACAAAAACACGGAAGTCTGAAACGGCTCGTTTCACACACATTTACAGAAAGGTGGAGAAATCAAAACAGGGGCAGAATGGATTTTTTTTCATTCTCGGGGGGTTTGTAGACATGCCAGGGACACATATTTCAGGTAGAGAACCATTAAAAAGTCCATTTTGCGTGATATGTCAGCTTTAAAGTTTCACTGCTCCCCCATTCAAATTAATGGGGAGACGGATTTTTACTGCGGCCAGCCACCAGGGGGCAGTCACACTCCTGAAAGCTTCACTTCCAGCCGAGCGAGATGCACCCCTGTGTTTACAAAGTAGGGGGAAAATATGAATACAAACACTAAATAAACATTTCACTTGAAAACAGCACATATAACATAGCATGTGTTGAAAACACAATCTTTTGTTTGTTTTAGGAAAATAATTTGCCCAATTTGAATTTAATATCAGCAATTAATTCAAAAAAAGTTGGGAAAGGGTCATGTTTACTACTCAGTTTGAAGTTAAATAGTTTTTAATTGTTTAACTATATGCCTGTACAGTATTTCACAAAGTCTGGAAGATTAAGATGGAGACTCTCTGTGATGTTACCTGTGTACAAATAAAGTATATTTTGTTCAAATAGTTGAAATCTCAAGCATTTTTTGGTAAGGCTACCAACAACACTAAAAACAACTGCCAATAATTTAGCATATTTACTTGCCTCTGAGATGTTATTGGGGGAAAAAAGCTGAAAAAAATTGCAACTTTCACTGCAATTTTTTCAAAAAGCTGTTTCAAAATCAGGCTTTTTGAGCCACAACAATCACAAAAAAGTCCTGCGAAATCCTGGAGGGACTGATTAAAGACGTGTATTTCGAACATCACCCCCACTCTACTTAATTTAAAACTTATAACAGTAAAGGCCAGGAATCTGGACTTCTGATTGACTTTGTGTGCATGTGCTGACAGGACTCTGGAAGAAAGAGCTCAGAGACTCTTCAGCACCAAAGGGAAGTCTCTGGAATCACTGGACCCGTCTCTGTTTGCCAAGAATCCCAAAGCCAAAGGCCCTAAAAAGTAAGTGGGTGTTAAAATATCAGTGTAACTCGGACAGTTTGAGAGGTGTCTCTATATAATCCATATCTCTTTCTTTCCTCCACCTCTGCAGAGACACAGAGCGAAACAAGGAAATCGGCTTCCTGGAGTCTCAGGTCTATGAGTATGTGGAGATCCTCGGGGTGAGTCAGCAAGGCATCAGGCTGCATGATTCATAGATGAAGGGTTAGAATGTGACAGGTTAATGACACTTTCTTGTGTTGTTGCGGTCACAGGAGCAGAGGCAGCTGACTCATGAGAACGTGCAGAGGAAACAGGCCCGGACCGGAGAGGAGCGCGAGGAAGAGGAGGAGGAGCAGCTCAGTGAGAGTGAGAGTGAAGACGAAGACAACGAGATTATCTACAACCCCAAGAACCTGCCGCTGGGCTGGGACGGCAAGGTGAGGAGACAAATCCAATGTTTATAACAACCTTTAAGGAGCATCACATCGTCCGGCTGCTTTTAATGGATTCATTTATAAAAAAGTCTTCTTTTTTTACTCGTCTGTCTTGAACTTTGTGTTTACTGACATCTGTTCTCTTCCCTCCAGCCGATTCCATACTGGCTTTATAAACTACACGGTCTGAACATCAACTACAACTGTGAGATCTGTGGAAACTACACCTACAGGGGACCTAAAGCCTTCCAGAGACACTTTGCGGTATGTTAAGTTGCATTTCTACTAAGAGTTCCAGGGTTTTTTAGCTTTTTAGGCTTTTTCCCCCCTGCTTTACCCTGAACTAAAAGGTTCCTGTGCCCCCATTGTTTTCGACCGCGGGCTGAAGTCCCGGGTAGATTGTGCAAATCAGGCCAGAAACGTATTGAGGGAAAAAAGTAAATGCACTACACCACCAGACCAGTAGAGGGCAGTAAAACAAAGACGAATACCATTCATCACAGATGACACCATAGAAGTAGATGGACAGGCAGGTATCATTATGAGCAACACAACAGTTAGCCTGTTAGCATGAAGAGACTCAGCTGGCGCTGTTTTAGATGGTGCTATATTTCATCACAGATGGATTCACTGAATCAACACGTGAGAGGAGATAAGCGCTAGTAGCAAAGACGTTTCAACACGGCTTTAAAATCCTTTTAAACTCAAAAAGCCGTGGCAGAGATCGGCCGGTGTTTTGGTTTAAACAGCGACCCTGTTAACTGGAGACTCAGCCGGATGCATCCCTCATAAACGTCTTTAGACGATCATTAAATATCTGATGAGGATATTTTGAAATCTTAATAAAAACTAAACTAGTTTGCATTCCCAGGAACTCCCTCTGTGTTTCAACAGCTGTGTAAACTCCACAAACACTGACACGTTCAGCTGAAGGTCTCCAGTTTACAGGGTCACTTTGAAAACCGTAACACCGGAAGAGACGTATTCACGGTGGGCTGAGAGAAGACTTCTGTTACAAGCTGCTAAATCAAGAGAATCACAGCTTCTTCTTTTGAAAAGTACACACACATACAAAAAAGATATAACAAATTAAAACTAATGAAAGAAAGAGAAATCAAGTGAATCACAGATGTGTGTGATGTTATTGTGGACGATGGGTGGAATAAAAACACTGCAGTTAATCTACCAATCAGACACGTTCAGCATTGCAGGCCCTGCCCCTAGAAAGCCCCGGGACCTTTAGAAAGTACTACCCCCCTAGCAGGGGCTTTTTAGCGGGGAGATATCTACCCCTGAACTAAATTTAGACCCTGGGTCCACTGATCGAAATGCACGTAGTTCAGGGGTAAAGTCCCTATGTTGGAAAAAAGCCTTTATTGTTTCATCAAGGAATCACTTGTTTTGAGTCTTTATTGCATTCAGTAAACAGTTTCTCCTCAGTCATCTCATCATACTCCTGTAGATACTCTACATTAGACTTCTCCATGTGATAAAAGTTGTTCCCCTGAAGCTGACGTGTGTTCTGTGTTGCTCTCTCTGCAGGAGTGGAGGCACGCTCACGGTATGCGCTGTCTGGGAATCCCCAACACGGCTCACTTCGCCAACGTCACACAGATCGAGGACGCCGTCTCTTGTAAGAATATCAAGCTTGATAAAAACATCTACACCCTGAAGTGTCTCTGACATTGTTTTAACGAGCAGTGTTTGTTTGTTTCTGCAGTGTGGGCGAAGCTGAAGTCACAGAAAGCTCTGGAGCGATGGCAGCCAGACACAGAGGTGAGAATGGGACTGTCATATAATCTGCAGACTTGTAGTTTCATGAGGCTCTATTTTCCATGTTGTACACTTTAATATTTGTATATTGAAACTTTTATAATGAAAAACAGAAGTCATTTTTCTCCTCAGATTGCTTCCAAACATCTGAGTTTCAGTCTTTGTTTTCCAAAAAGAATCAATGACATCATCTCAGATCGCAAAACCAAACATTTTTCCCCCATGTCGGGAACTTTTTGGCTTTCATAGCAACTGAAAAGCAAGAGCAAGACCATTTCTAAGAGCTGATGCTTAAACGGTGCCACTAAAGTCTCTTAAAAGGATAAATGTAAATCATTTTTAATAAGCTTTACATTGATTTTTAACTTCCCTTGTAATGGGTCACTGATTGTCTGGTTAGCAGTCATGTTTATAGCCTAATAATACTTGTCTTATGAGTAGGGATGGGAATTTAAAATATTTTAAGTATAACAATTCCTTTATCAATTGCTGTAGATTTTCTACAGCCTGCATGCTCTTTGCTAAGCTTAACAAAGGTTAGGACATTCACTGCTCTGCTGAGACAGGGAACTTCCACCCGATTGTGCCGTCGTTACAGTCTTAAAATGAGCTACATTAAGTGTTAGTGTTGTTACTGTTGACCCTGTCTGCAGCGGTTAAAAGCCTCACTTCTGTGACGGTTCTCCGGACAGTTTCTCAACAAAGGGGCTGAGCTGACCGGGATTAGATTAGATTCAATTTATTTTCATTGGGCACAGGTGCAAGCAATGAAATATAGATTGCATCTAACCAGAAGTGTTTTAGCAGTAAAATGAAATAAATAATACAGAATATACGGAGTTATGAATGATGAATAAATATTATATAATATGTATCTCCATGAGTGACTATTGACTATTGCTACAGGTATGTACAGGCTATGAACAGACTTTGGCTATGGTTATGGTATACATTAGACTATACCAGGGGTGTCAATCTCAAATACACCGAGTGCCAAAATAAAAAATTCAGAGCAAGTCAAGGGCCGGACTGGTTTAATGTTTATTGCAAAACTTATTGAAATTAACTTATTGCACTTATTGAACATTGAACTAGCAAAGCTTAAGTTTTTGCCTATAAACATTTAAAAAATGAAAAATATGTTGCATTCATTTCTTATTGCTCAAAAATGCCCTGTGGTAGTGAGAAAAAGTGCAAAAAGGAAACATATTTCAGCTCAGTCTGCTGCTCTGTGATGCACACTAGTCTAAGCCAGATACTCAGCATCTCATCTTGGATGTAAGTTCATCAATGTTTGGGGTCAGGCTCTGAGCTGTGAAGGTGTTCATCAGTAAGACGACTCCTGTGAGATGTTTTGTTTAACTTCTTCAAAGAGAACAGTTGTTCACACAGGTAGTTCGGCAGCACGGAAAATGGCTCAAGTTTTCTTGCAGCATCTGCGTCTCCCACAGGCGCTGCTTGGTTTTAAAAGCCTTCACTGCAGCGTACATGTCTGTGATCACACGGCCCTGCCCCTGAAGCTGCAGGTTGAGCACGTTGAGATGGCTCGTGATGTCACACAGAAACGCCACTTCACACAGAAACTTTGTATCGCGGAGCTCTGTTGTGTCTTTCCCTTTGCTCTCCATAAACTGACAGATCTCCTCACGCCACTCAAAACACCTTTTCAGCACTTTTTCTTGGCCCCATCGCACCTCTGTGTGATGGGGCAAGTCACCAGATTCTGAACCCAACTCCTCCAGAAAAGACTTGAACTGGCGCTGATTTAAACCGTTGGGTCTTATGAAGTTAACTGCTCATGTTATGGTGCTCATCACATGTTCCATTCTCAAGGCTTTGCCACACAGCGATAAGTGATAAACTGTCTGCTCACCTGCGCTGTTTTCCTCCCACATCTTCTTCCGGATCCTGCCCACTAATCCACTCTTTTGCCTGCACTTCGCGGGCGCTCCATCCGTCATCAGTCCCACACGTTTATCCAAAGGCAGCCTCGTTTCATTTACAAATCTGGATACCTCTTCAAAGAGATCTTTCCCCGTAGTTGTGCCATGCATTGATCTTAATCCCAAAAGTTCCTCTGTTACGCACATGCATACTCTGCCTCCCACCTGTCTTGAACCCCCCTGTTTTCAAAGTCCACCTTTCGTTTAGTCATTTTTAGGGGAGAGGGATAGCTGAAAGTTGACTGCAGGTGACTAGCTTCATAAGGCTGATGATGAGCGGAGTCGGGTCACGGCTATCGCGTGCGGGCCCTCGATTGACATGCAGTGTATTGTGGGACTTGTGGTTTTAGTGGTGCTTGCAAAATACCGTCGGGCCAGCTCTATAAATAATTTGATATTATCTCGCGGGCCAAAGAAAATGCCACCGGCCCGCGGGCCTTGAGTTTGACACATATGGACTATACAGTACAGTAGTGCAAAGTGATTGTAGGAGATTTACACTATTTTTTACATCATCTCCTGTGCGGCACTAGTGACAAGTACCTTGTGCAACCCACTTCCAAAAGACGGGGAATGAACTATCCCTTAAACTTTTTATTTCTTTTTTTAATTTGCATTTTTCAAGATTGTCACATACAGTTAGTCAAACGAACAAAGAAGAAAAAAAAACAAACAAGACAGATGGATAATGTAATATACAACAACCAATGAAAAGGATAATAATATGATAATAATAATAATAATAATAAATAAAAGTAACATAATAATTAATTTTCAATAAGATTGCAAATTACATTGAAATCAGAATTAAATTGAGTTTTGATTGAGTTCTTACACTTGTAAAGTATGGGGATTTATTACCATTCTTAGTGTGAGTGACATCACATCATATGGTTAATTCAGAGAGTGGATACATATTTGAAAATAGACAAAGTGTATACCTGTGTACAATTTCATGTGTATATGAAGCGTTGAAAACAGGAGAGAAGCAAGCGTTAAAGATACAAAAATAAATAAGGCATTTAATATCCCTTTAACTTTTATGCTTTTAAATATTAAAAATAGGGGCGCTGGTGGCCCAGCGGTCTAAGTACCCCACATACAGAGGCTTTAGTCTTCGTTGCACAGGTCGCCATTTCCTGCATCTCTTCCCTCACTTTCAACCCTCCATGTTTCCTGTCTCTCTTCGGCTATCCTATCAAATAAAGGCAAAAAAGCCCAAAAATATAACTTAAAAATAATTATAATTAAATATAAATAAATAGAAAATAGATATTTCAAAATGTTTGATTCTGGAGCATGGGTTTAGCCTAGTGGTCAAGTCATTGTCAAAAGAGTGGGATTCAGATTCTAAGCATCTTTACCACGTCATTCCCCGATCTGTCTCCTATTCACTGTCCTGTCCTCTCCAAAATAAAGTTTTTAAAGCCAAAAAAATCACTAAAAAACTAGTACCATTCTTGCAAGTGCAATAAAGCAAAACTAGTAACAAGTAATGATCTACATATTAGCTTTAAATAGGCTACTTCTGTGCAGCCTACATCTTTAATTATAATTCTGAAGTGCTGAAATGTTACTGAAAGAGGTTCATAAATGTATTTAAACTATATGAAGGGCATCGTTTGCACAAACACTACAATCACATGCCTGATTAATAGTTTAAAACAGCTGTTATGGAAAAGTAAAACTTGTTAACGCCAGATCTTTTATAAGATGGTGTTTAATAGGGGTGCAGCGATACGTGTATCTGTATCAAACCGTTCGATACAGTGGTCACGGTTCGGTACGCCCTATGAACCGAACGATACGCAATTTTATATTCATTTGATCAACTTCTGACGAGGCGCTCTGTGCTGAAAGCTCAGAGGATCTGCGCTCGACTCCTCCGGGCTGCATTGTCGATCGCAGGTCCACTGAACTGCGCGCTCCTCCCTCATTCATTCAGTCCAAGCTGCTCACGTTTCTTTTAACTGTGCTTCATCTGGAAAAATATATTTCACCATACGATGGTCTGCTGGGTTCATATGTTCACGTATGTGTGTGTGAGCGCACGCCCGAACGAGAGGGAAGCACGAGTGTCCTCTTTGGTTGCAGAGCAGAGTTGTTCCGTGGTCCTGTAGTGACGCTAGACTGGGTGATGTGGTTTTAAAGTTCGTATATGCATTACTTGTGGTCTTATACTGCATGCTGTGTAAGACCTCAGCCTGATACCAAACAGTGTTTTCCCTGCAGTTATATCGGGGGCGCACCCACCGGGTCCCGCCCCCCCTTGGAAGTCAAAGCAGAAGTGATTTAATGTTCCCTCTCTCATAGATCAGGTCTATACCTTGTTCTTTTATTTAACAGACTAAATAGCATTATGTTATTTATCCTATTTACATGATGGGATGTCATTTCTGTCTCTACATGGTCGCGCACGGCAGATGCGCATGCAGACAGACAGACAGACAGACAGACAGACAGACAGACAGACAGACAGACAGACAGACAGACAGACAGACAGACAGACAGACAGACAGACAGACAGACAGACACATACACACACACACACACACACACACACACACACACACACACACACACACACGCACACGCAACCTCCCCATGTACAGCAGAACATGTGTCAGGTATAGCTGCCCCTGATACATTTAATTTAATTTAATTTAAAAACTGCTTTTGAGCTGAAACAAATGTTGGTAATATCAACTACAAGTAAAAAAAAGCATGGAAATTTCTCTTTTTCTGTATCGAAAACGTATCGAACCAAACCGAACCATGGATTTTGTGTATCGTTGCACCCCTAGTGTTTACGTATCACTTAAATTAGAATAAATAAGTTAATATGAAAACAAAATCTCATCACTCCCATACCAAAGGAGGAGAAATCCCTTCATTAAGGTTCCTTCTTAGTTTACATGTTGACCACTCTCACTCTCACCGTCTGTTTGTGCTGTTTTCTCAGGAGGAGTACGAGGACTCGAGCGGAAATGTGGTCAACAAGAAGACCTACGAGGATCTGAAGAGACAAGGCCTGCTGTAAACAGAAACAGCAGTCTCTTAGAAAACATGGCAGAGATGTGACGAGCGTCCTTTCAGATTTGTTGTATTTTTTTTTATGCACATTTCTTTTTATTGTATGTAGTAATGTTTTACAGACTGTTCCGCTCCTCCGTTCCTCCCTTTGATAAATTTGTAACGTGGCAACCATTGATCATTATAATAAACTGAGTACTTTTGACACCGAGCGGTTGGTCTTTATGTGCTGTTTGTTCTGTGTGTGCAGTGATTTAGTGTCCCAGTTGACTTGTAAGCATACTTTAACTGTCTTTATGTTGGCCGGTTTACTACTATAATTTTACGGTGGTAATAAACTCAGCTAGTTAAATACATTTTTAAAGCTCAGCTGTATCCCTATTTATGAGAAAACCTACCGCTGCTCCATAATCAAATTACAACTATTTATGGAGCATGACAAAGAAAGAGTTAGGCTTTTCTGCTGACCTTGCCACTGCGTTTATTCAGGGTATTTCACAGCAACATGCTTGTAAAAGTTTTCTTTTAATCTATAACGCATAAAAGATGGACAAAATTATGACTGACATACGTCCCTGACATGAAACGGACATGCAACTAAGTTCTACCACTTCCAACCTCCCAAACAATCCTTCAATACAAATCAGCCTCACCTGCATTCATTTAACCACTACGTTTATCTTGCACACGATTAATCAATAGAAGAATGGCAGAAACTGATAAAAGGGGGAAAAGAATTACAACAAATGAATCACTCATACTAAAACATAAATACAGTGATCGTTGTTCTGTCGTTTGAAGTGTTATTAACTAATCTTCCTCTGCGTCTTGTTATTGTGTGTTCGTTCTGATCATTCTGCAGCCAGAAAACTTCATTTTCCAATCTAATTATTTCTGTAACGTCAGGGATTCGTTCTTTGTGAGTCGGTGTATTTAACTCCAGTCCAAATCCCCTGTGCACAGAGGAAGAGAAATGTTCTTATTCTTTGAAGATGCAGCGCTGAAGTTGTGCAGATCTCCCAGCATACACCCATCAGTCATAACATCAGGATCACCTGTCAAAATATTTGTAGACCTCTCGTGTCAGGTCCTGATGAAACTTGGACTCTATCAATCAATCAGACTTTATTTATAAAGTGCTTTTCATACAATGTCATGTAACACAAGGTGCTGTACATAAAAACAATTTCAAATAGAGCACATTTTTTTTAAAAAGGGAAAGATATATCAATAAAAATGAAAATAAAAAAGACCACCCTTCCTGATCCCAACCCCAGCCCTGATTCCAAATCCACCCAACAATCCTGAGGTTAAGAGCACCATATATGCAACAATAATAATAATAATGAAAATAAAATAAAAAAGAAGTTGCTGAACGAACTGAGGAAACACTCATGATATCTTAATAAGGAAACACTGGTGGTAAAATAAGATGTTAAAACTCAACACAGGAAATTACACTCACCAAAATAAAATACATTTCTAAGATAATAAAACACTAAAATATTAAACCACTAAAAGAAAATAAGATGCTATACTTAATAGATAAATAAATAAATAAAAAAGTGACTCAAATTTGAACCAGATAATAAATAAATAAAGTAAGGTGAAATAAAACTATTATAAGAATACGACTCAGTTAAAAGCGGGACTAAAAAGGTCGGTCTTGAGTTTGCTTTTAAAAATGTTTATGCTCTGTGCAGCCCTCAGATCTTCAGGTAGGGTGTTCCACAGACGTGGGCTGGGATGATAGAAAGCTGCCTCACCGTCCACTACCTAGGCTCATATGATAAAAGCCAATTTGATGAATAAGAAGGAGAAAGACCATTAAATGATTTAAAAACCAATAAAATAATCTTAAAATCTATTCTAAAAGACCTCTGAAGTTGTGCTGTGGTATCTTGCACCAAGACGTTAACAGCAGATCCTTTAAGTCCTTGAGGTTGTGAGGTGGGCCCTCCATGGATCAGACTTGGTCGTCCACAGATGTTGGATTGAGATCTGGAGAATTCAGAGGCCAACTCAACTATTTCAGCAGTTTGAGCTCCACTAGCTCCTCTCTTAGGCTGGCCTTCATGCCCCAGGCATATCACCTAGCCTTCACCTCCCATGACCCTGTCACCAGTTCACCATTTTCCTTCCTTAGAACGCTTTTTGATCAGTAATGACCGTTGCAGACCGGACACACCCGACAAGAGCTGTAGATTAGGAGATGCTCTGACTCAGACGTCTCGTCATCACAGTTTTGCTCATCTCAAAGTCGCTCACATCCTCACACTCACTCATTTTCCTGCTTCCAACACATCAACTTCAAGGACAACCTGCTGCCTTACATATCCCACCCGCTGACAGCTGACACTGTAAAGACAGAGCAAATTATATTCACTTCACCTGTCAGTGGGCATGTTGTGACTCATCTCTACTTAACTTTATTTATGTAGCACTTTGCTTTTATTGAAGCATGCAACCCAAAGAGATTGACAGAGGAACACAGACAGAAAACAACTGTGGCAGGTAAATAACAACGACACAGATTAGAGAGAAAATACGATCAGCACAGTAAAATCAATAAAACATGTAAGGGTAGAAATATCAGTCTCAGCAGATGTGTGTCTAACATGAGTCTGGTCCTGCTGGAAGTTTCTGCCTGTTAAAGGAAGTTTGTCCTTGCCACTGTAACTTGCTAAATGCTGCAAAGTGCTCTGCTCATGGTGGATTAAGATGAGATCAGACTGAGTCCTGTCTGTAAGATGGGACTGGATCTTATCCTGTCTTGATGTTGGGTCTTTGTTAATAATAGAACATAGAGTACGGTCTAGACCTGCTCTGTTTGGAAAGAGTCTGAGGATAACATTTGTTGTGATTGGGCGCTATATGAATACAAATTGATTGATTGATTGATTGATTGATATTGAAGCTCAAACCATGATCCTGTCCCTCAACATTATCAAGTTGATTTGGTCCAATGAAACAACCAAACAGCCATTTTTATTAAACTTACTGTTAGAAGGTCACAGCTTGGTTAGGCAAAGGGGCCAAATAAGTTGCTATGGTTTGGGGAAAAGATCATGATTTGGCCTAAAATACATTACCTTATATTTTGGGTTTCGCCGGGTTCACAAAGCACATCAAAGTGTGTAAAACAAAAAAACAAAAAAATACCCATATCTGTGAAATACTGTGTTTTCAGGAGTCCAGATGCTGGAGGCAGTGAGCCCTTTACAAAGCTTAGTGAAGAGCAAGAAAGAGGATGCAGGTGGTTTTGGCATGGCATGATGAAATAGTATACACGAAAGGCAAACCAATCTCTTGTTGTGTCTTATCATGTATCAGACATTAATCCAACCAGGTTCTATTTGTATTCAGCTAGTCTATTTTTTAAGGAAATGAATGAAGGAATCTGTGCAGAGAAGCTTTTTACATGACTTACAGTGTTTGAAATAAATGGACAAATAATAAAACAGTTGAGACACGCAATTCGAAAAAAGGTTTGCACTGCAGCCTTCTGATGCAACATACTGGAGCATTTCTGCAGCTTTTTGTAAATATTTCTATAAGATTTATTTAATTTAGGTTCATACATGAAAATAAGGCACAGGTAAACACAATGTGGAGGGTTGACTTTAATATTCAGTATTCACAGTGTGATTTTCTCTATTCGGGAACCGCAAACAGGAGGTTTCTCAGATAAGACGAAGTGACTCATGATTCTAATGCGAGCTTTTAGATCTATCAAACTGAATTAATATTTGAGATATTGAATATGAGCTTGTGGATGAAGTAATGAGCTCATTACCTGCTCCCACGGCTCCCTGTCTGCAGGAGAAGCAAATTCAAAGCAGCACTCTGATTGTGTTGATGAACGTGTGTTGGATTAATGTAGAGCGGTGTGACTGACTGACTGACTTTCATTGTCTGTTTTGTGGCAGGAAGGAATGAAATTCTTATCTGAGGAGGAGCACTGCTTCTTCTGATTTCATTACTTAACAAAATGTTACTTTTAAAAAATAGGTGTATAAATTCAACAAAATAACATGATTTTCATGATGTTCATGTGTGGTATTCACAGACTGTATAAAACATGGACGGAGTCTCAATGACGTCACCCATTGGTATCTGAAGTGGGGTTTTGAAGCCCAATGATGACATATTGGGAATGCTGACTCAATCCAACTCATGGTCAGCCTAACAGGAGGCAAAGAGGTGGAGTTTAGACATTTTTAAAACCAGGCAGTAAACATGTTTATTTCTGTTGTAAAGATCTTCTTTATTGAATGGGTGTAATTGTGGCCTCCAGTATCTTTTGGAACAAGCACCAAGTGGACACTCAAGGAACTGCAGATTTTAATACTCCCTTATATCTCAAGATTGCAGGTTGCTGCTTGGTGGTAATATTGGTGTGCTGGTGCTTTGAAGCTACATCTGTCACATAATTCGACACAAATGTATCTACACTGTAAAAAAAAGTACATCAAATTAACAGTAAAGTGCTGTAAAATCACAACATTACAAAAGTGTAAATAGAAAAACAATATGTCAATGTTAAATTGACAGTAATACTCTGTTAAATATAGATCCAAACAAAACTGTAAATTTGAAAAAAAAAAATGTGAAAGCAATCACATATGTTGGTAGAATTTACAGACTACTGTAGGTTAAACAGGTAAAACCTGTTTTATAAAACCCATTACAGCTCAGTTCAAATTACAACATGGCAATGTTAAAGCTGCTGTGAGGAACTTTTAGCTTGTATTGATTCTGGCGCCCCCTTGTGGACAAAGCGATACCTCTTATCTCTTGTCCTGTACATGCAAAATAATTGTCTTCAGACAATAACCTCATCCTGTTGTCTTTTACCATTTAGTCTTATCTTACAATGTGATTATTTGCAATGAAAACTGCCAAAAAAGGGTGTTTCTAAAGCGAGATGTCATTCATCTGTTCTGACACCTACCCCCGCAGAGCAGTTTTAGACATTAAAATGACAACAGAGAAGGTATCAGTGTTGTTGTAGATGGTCTTGTTTGCTTTTGAGAGTCATAAAGAGGCATCAGCATCAGTTTCAGTCTGTTTCTCAGCCAGTTAAAAACTCCTCATAGTGCCTTTAAAATAATGGACACTTTTTGTCAAGTAGCCTTTTCTACAGAGAGAAACCGTACAACATTTCAGTAAATAGTTTTATAGGCTGCTTCAAAGAGAATAAAATGTTGGCTACAAAACATTAAACTTATGGTAAAGTGGAGGGTTTGATCTGATGGCTGACTTCAAAATGTTACTCACACACCTTCTTGGTATAATACATAATTAAAAATGAGCTATCACATCAGCACTTTACCGTATGCAAATATAACTGCATAAACAGCTTAAGATTTCTTCTATTTATGATTGATTTATTATAGATTATTTCATAAATTTAACCATATGTAAGCCAGCTTTGCTCTAAAAACAATATTGTGTCTCTAGAACTGAAACTACTCTTTATTCATAATGTATGAGGCTTGAAAAACGTATTGTAGTTTAAAATAAGAATCAGTTGATCTATCTGTGCAGTCTGAATATGAAGTAAGAACTCAACAGCAAGGGATTCTCTGCTGCTGTAACACTGTACATTTCTCCATTGTAGGACGAATAGAGGAATATCTTATTTTATCTTCAATTCTACACACTGTACCTTTAAATGGTGACCTTTTTGTCTCTATACTGCTGACCTCTTCAGGGTGTTTCCTGCTTGTTTTGCAGTCCCAAACAGGGTAAGGGGTACATATAATCATAGACATAAAAACAGTAGACGCAGTATTGCCTGCTGGGGCACAAGAAATATGGCCGCCATCTTGGTCTGGTCATCCTACCCATGATCCTACCTGTAAATGTAAACTGAAGCAGCTGAGACTTCAAGATGCCAGAGCACTGTTCGGCAAAATACCTATCATACATCACATACATCACATATCAGAATATTCTATTACTGTTAAGCCCACTATGAATATTAAAATACGCTGAACCATGTGTCCTGTATTATACCTAAATTAATGTCGTTTGTAGAAAAAAACCTTGCATGAAAATCTGTTTAGTGTTCAGCGAGTTATGACTGATTAAATGCGCTGGCACTCAATGGCGCCTGCCAAACAGATTACACTGAGTGGAGCGGGTGACCTGACCAAGATGGCGGCCCAACGGCTCGTCAGCACCAAATGCTAGTACCGGTGGATGCGACGCCTACTCTTTATATGTCTATGCATATAATGGATGGATGAATGGGATCTGATCTGTAACAGACCTGTGAGTAAGCAATGTCATACAAACTGAAATACTCAAACTGCAGAGGAGTTCAAAGTCAAAATTCCCTTTTCATAGACTAAACAATCTGTAATTATTACTTTACATTGATAAGTGTGAAGTGTGTGTGGTTTAGTGAATGAATTTCTTCCAGGGGACTCAAACGCCACCAGGGGGAGCTCTTGTATCCTGAAGTGTTAGACTCTGCAGACTCATATTCATCATTTGAAAAACAGAATGTGAAACAAAGAGGGTCTGAAATGATGCAAAAACATAATTAATTGCATGTATAAATATTAATCTGTCACAAATAAAAATACTGGTATGCTTCTCAAGAGAGGGATTACATGATGCAGTAGTGTAATATCAATATGAAGGGTTTTCAGTGTATTTCTTTGAACCCTTTGAACGTTAAGGGTTCAAACAGATTCATGCAGAGTTTTTTGTTTAACCTTTTTAATCATTAAACATCTGCTTAAGATGTACAAAGGGCTAAGTTCACATTAATTTAATCTTTTTTAAAATGATTTTTGGAGCATGTTTGCCTTTGTTGGATGTGACAGCTGAGGAGAGACAGGATGTGTGTGGACAGAGAGCAGGGGAGGACGCGAGTGAAGGGTTGAGGCTAGGAGACGAACACTGTTGCTTCTGTAGTCTCATAGTCGGGCACACCTACCTGTTACCCACACAGCAGTTCAATATTAATTAAAACTTCCATTCAAACACATATTTAATTATCCACCAGTGCACACTCCTCACCTCCTCTCTGTGATAATAGTCTCTGAGATGCTGTGTTGTGTTGCTCCATCATTGACCTTTCATGCTTGTAGTGTGCACTGTGGTAATCCTGATTATGTAAGTGTAATGTGCTCAGGGCGGAGGGGTTGGGTGACCTTGAATATAAATATGAATGTGGTAACTTCTTAGGCACGTTATTGTGTCATAACTGCCTCAAAACTGCTCTTCAATACCAGAGAGTGAGGGCCCTTTTTAGACTCCCTGTGGAAAGGAAAAGTGCATGATGCAAGTCAGCTACGGCTCACACAACTCTACTTTTTCTTTTTTAACAGTGCATATTCTGGGCCAGGAGTAAGGTGAATAATGCAAAGAGGTTGTTGTACGTTTTAAAAATCATCATGAGTTGGTTTCTGGGGAGATGAAAACAATTTAGAGTTTACTAATGTGTCTCAACATTCAATTATTGATTAACCAAGCTCTAAGAAACAAAGTCTACAGATGTTGATACTTGACTATGACAAAAACAATTTGTATGTACCTGTATCTCTAAATATTTTAATGTTTGGTAGCTGCAGCTGTCTGATATGTACAGGGAGGTTATGAAAACTGAATATCTGGAGAAAGAAAGAGATCCTTGCCTGGTGTCATCTGTCTGCACAGCTGCAGCCATCGCTGTCCATTAGTGTGAATTACCCAAGGGGCAACAAAATATTGTTGAAAGTATTTTCTTTGTATGAAACTTCTTCTGCTCGGTGATTCCAACATATATAAAATGAAAATGGTTGCTTTCACATATTTGCAACCCCCCCTGCATGTTTGTAGATATACTGTTTGTGGGTCAATTTGACCCTGCAGTCAAAGGGATGGCTAAAAGGGGTCAGAAGTGTCAAATACTAGTTGTTTCATTGCAACTGTGTGACATATTCACCCCCCTCATACGTTTTAACAGTCTGGTGTAAGTGTTTGAAACAGACTGAGGGGGAAAAGATAATTTCCACTTCATGATACTACAACCGTTTTACAATGTTTTAAAATGTTTTACCCCAACAACTGTACTTTTTTTTACACACAACATGCCTCCGACGGAGGCTTAGAGATTTTCTCCATTAAATGAAGTACTGCAGCGCCAGCCCTGCCTCCAAGCCCTGGCCAATGAGCATTGAGGTAGAATGTGTGTGTGTGTGGGAGTGTAGGTATGTGTTAGGTTGTGTGTGAATGTTTGCTACAGATAAAAAACAAAAAAAAAACAAAAAAAAACATAATTGGTTGATTTTTGTTGTTATTTGTGATTCAATCACGCTATCAGAGGAACCTGTTTTCATATGATCACTTGTTACTTTAAAATGCTTTACAGACATCAATATCAGTAAATCAGTAAATCAGTAAATGGTCAAGTCAAACAAAATCGCAGTACATGAGCGTGATGGTGTGTTTGATCAAAATGTGAAGTGTCTGCCTCGAATGGCTCACTTCACTGATGACCATAAAGGTTCCCTGATTGCCCAGAGCTCGAAATTGTATGAATCTTAACAAACCAGTCATCAAACTGGGAAGTGGTCGTCCTCAAATTTCTGGAAACAGCAGCACAATTAAGATTGGCACAGTTCTTGGAGAAGGGTGTGAATTAAGAGCACAGTGTACGCCTACAGTTGATGTTCTGAGCCCAGACATGACATGTCCTGGAGGGAGAATATTTCTAGTTGCGTTAAACCAATGTAAAGAAAATACAAATGATCCTAATGACACTTGTTTAAGTAGGCAATGTTAAAATATTCTTCAGTTCTGGCCTGAACAGATTAGGATTCATCCTCTGGGGACTTTGAACACCATGGGCCAAATTTCATTTATTTTTAAAGAGCAATTTAGTCTCTTGTAAAAGCCTAAACTCTAAAGAGAGCCATTCCTGTTGGAAAAATCTTTCTTCCAGCCAAAACGGTTTATTAGTCACTATTATCTGCTTCCAGGCTCTGTGTTTGTGAGTGTGCTGCCACCAGCCTGATATCGGCTCACGGGCTGAGCCTTTTTGTGAGTGGAGCCATTAATGCGTGACATTAGATTGTTCTGAGGGATCAGCTGTGGTGCAGTGATTTCTCATTTACATGAAGCCAGGCTACTTGGACACTGGTGGATTAACCACGCCTGATGTGTTCCACTTCCAGCTGCTTGGCACGGAGTCACCCACTCTGGCTTCATCATTTAACACTGCTGGTGTACAGTCATTAAACTAACATCAGGTCCAAACACATAAAGCTGCTTTCGGAGATTTATAATAATAATATTACATTTTATTTATATAGTGCTTTTCAAAAAACTCAAAGACACTTCACAAAAAACACACAATAATGAAGGATGAGAAAAATCTTGAACTTTTCCTTCACTTGGATCAATGTTTGACTGGTTCTTGCAAAACTACCAGACTAACACAGATCATCTAACTGCTTCCCCATTGCGCTTTGATGCAGCAGTGTGACTGTGAGGTGACTGTCAGGTGATGGTTGTAGCCAAATAGATGGAAAACCATAGATATCCAGGCCTTCATCTTTGGTCTGCTGGCATCTGTTTGGCATCAACCAGATTATAATCTGCTCTCCCGCACTGTTAATAGATTGCTGAAGATTTTTGGGAAATGCATTTTGACCAACTTTTCCACCTATTTTGCTCTCATCAATTTCTTTCCTGCATACAGTCAAAGACTTATCAAATGGGATTTCAGTACTACTTTGACTACTAATAGACTCCAGAAATCCTCAGACACTAAAACTCCCATCTCTTGCTTCAATGGTTCTGGATTCATATCAAAATATATTTAAAAAGACATTACCAAAGTTTGCACAACTGATAGCAAATGGCACCCAACATATGTAATCCATATCCTGCTTCCTTCTTCCATATCTGAGCTACCAAACTCTAATAAACTCAATATTTGAGTCTGATGATAACTGTGTATTGATGACAACAATGAACCAATAACCAAAATTCAATAATTTAACCAGCTCACCTTTTTTCAGAACTTGAATGCATCAACAAGTCTTCCTCTCTTGCCTTGTGACATTAGGGGAGCAGGGGGAGGTAGAGTGTATACCCTTACCTGGCAGGGGTGAACTCCAGCTCAAACAAGCCCATCAACCCTGCTTTGCTGTCCCTACATGCTCTACGGACCCCTTTATCGGTTGTCTCTCTCTACACCCCACTCTCCCCTAATGAAAATGAGAGAATAAGGGGAGGTAGAGCATGCAGCCTTACCCGGTGGGAGTGAGCCCCAGCCCAAACAGACTGCCCAACCTGGCTCTGACTCCCCTACCTACTTTATAACACCCCTCTTAAGACTGCCCTCTGTCTCCCCTTCCTATTTTACCTCATTAAAATGGGTAATATATGGAGGTAGAGTGTGCAGTCTTATCTGGTACAGATGAGCTCCAGCCCCAATAGATGTCGTTACCTGGTTCTGTCTTCTCTCCAAGTTTTTAACATCTTTCTACATAATACTCTTTATTTTCTCTCTTATTTTCCCAAATGAAAATGGGAGAATAAGGGGAGGAAGAGCATGCAGCCTTACCCGGTGGGAGTGAGCCCCAGCCCAAACAGACTTCCCAACCTGGCTCTACCTCCCCTGCCCACTTTTTAACACCCCTCTGAAGACTGTCCTGTTTTCTCTTTCACCCTCTCCTCACTTATCTCAATAAAATGAGAGAATAGGAGGAGGTAGAGCATGCAGCCTCACCAGGTGGGAATGGGCTCTATCCCAAACAGGCCTCTAAACCTGGCTTTGCCTTCTCTGCTGTTGTTTTCACACCTCTGTTTTCCCTCTCCACCCTCCATCACTGATGTAATTAAAATAGGAGAGAAGAGGGGGAGGTAGTGCGTGCAGTCTTAGCTGGCACAGATGGGCTCCAGAACCAATCGATGTCTTAACCTCATTCTGTCTTCTCTCCAAATTTTGTAACATCTTTCTATACATACTCGCTCTGTTTTCTATCTCTTGTTTTCCCTAATGAAAATGGGAGAGTAGGGGAGGTAGAGCATGCAGCTTTACCTGGCTGGAAAGGTCTATATCCCAAACAGGCTGCTCAACCTGACTCTGCCTTCCCCACCCACTTTTTAACACCCCTCTTAAGACTGTCCTCTGTTTCTCTCTCTAATTCTCCTCACTTATCTGACTAAAATGGGTGAAAAGGGGGAGGTAGAGCATGCAGCCTTAGCTGGTGGGGATGAGCTCCAGCCCAAAGAGGATGCTCTACCTGGCTCTGTCTCACCTGCCCACTTTTTAACACCCCTCTTAAGACTGCCCTCTGTCTCCCCTACCTCTTTTACCTCATTAAGATGGGTAATATATGGAGGTAGAGTGTGCAGTCTTATCTGGCACAGATGAGCTCTGGCCCCAACAGACGTCTTTACCTGGTTCTGTCTTCTCTTAAAATTTTGTAAAATCTTTCTACATACTAATCTCTCTGTTTTCTCTCTTAGGGGGAGGTAGAGCATGCTGCCTTACATGGCTGGAAAGGGCTCTATCCCAAGCAGACTTCTCACCCTGGCTCTGCCCTCTTTCTAACACCCTTCTACAGATCCCTCTCTCTGTTCTTCTTTTTCCCTTTCTCCTTCAGGTATGATGGGTGTTTAGAGCTGGCATGGAGAACGGTAGTTTTGTGATGCAGGTAAGCGTTATGGGCCTGACTTGAGGAAACATCAGTGAAGGGAAGTTCCCACTTGATAACCTTGGTGATGTACTTGCTCTCGTTGTATCATAGTTATGTTTGGGTTGTGAGGAACATTAAAGGCCATATCGTGGGTTATGTAACTTATCAGTCGAGCACATGTTGAGATGAGGCTGTTATGGGATAGGTTGTGTATTTATTCCAGAAGATAAGCTGGGGCAGCTTCCAGCAGCTCTGACACCTCTCTGCTTAGACTGCTTAGTGTTCTGCACACATACGCTTCCTCCCATCTATACACTGACTTTCCATTTCTCTTTTTTCCAGGGCCCTGTGCCATCTTTCTTGATAATTTCTAGTTTTTCTTGTAAGTTCTTTGTTCAGTGATGCCACTGTTTCGGCAAAAGTAAACAGACACACTTTTTAATTCTTCTTCAAAGGAATACAGGACAGAACAGTCCATCATAAGAAAGTAAGAAAAAAACCCTCAGAACAGACTTACTGTACACAGCTTCACTTTCTTACAGTCACAAATAAAGTTCTTCTCAGGAAACAATGATAAGCCGTCCATTATTTGACTCTGCAGCTTCAACACATCAGTGACATTACTAACCTGTACTAAAACATGTTAGTGATAAAAACAGTAAAGGTAGAGCGAACATTAAAGGAAATTCTTATCACAAGATATCAGAGCAGAAGAAAACAATGAAGGTGGATGAAGAGCCAGTCTTTAACGGTGCATATACTCTCAAAATACAGCCCAGTCTACATCAGCCACTTGTCCTTCTCCTTGTTAAAGTTCTCTGCCCACTGGCGTGTTAGTTCTAAGTAGTGGTCCGGTTGGTTGGGTTGGTAGTCCAGGTACAAACGGGTCACTGTTTTCTTGGGTACGGCTTTCTCTATCTGTGTGCCCTCGTGCCATTGGTTAAAGGAAGTGATGGTGACGATTTCAGGTCTGACAGACAAAGCTGCCTGCAGGGACGTCTCATAGTACCGTCCGTTGACTCTGTTTCTGGTGTTATGGTTGTTCCAGGGTCGAACAGCCGTGTCCACGTACCCTGGACCAACACTGGGAATGAAAAGGAGATTGTTCGCATCACAGAAAGCTTTGATGGCTTTCCAGTTCTGGTGCGACGAGCCGAAGGAAAAGCCATTAGAGGCAAAGTAGGTGTAAATGCCATCAAATCCACTCGCTTTAATGTCATGTTTGTGGCGCTCTTCCACAATCAGGGCGACGAAAACGCCATCGTAAGGTGTGCCTCTGAGGCTGTGGGAGCCTTTGGTGGTCAGGAGCTCCGCCCAGGACTCTGGTGGCGTTAAGTAGGAGTCGTAGACGTAAAACAGAGGCAAGATCTGACCTGTGCTGGACCTGAATCTGTAGAAGGCGCCGTGCTTTCCATACCTGAGGAAAAACAAAGAGAGGGGACATTTCAAAGTGTTGTATTGTGCAAAACAAAAGCATTTTAAAGCAACTATACAGATGGAGGCATTTCTGTATGTAAAACTTCAGCTGGTCGCACAGTGGCTCCTACTGAATATAGGCGTAGGAAGTCAAAATAACTATTAAATGTAACAAATGGATCCAAAAGGTTGTGGAAATAAATGCACAACAATGCAGATAAAATGAAGTCTCTAGTCTTGTTTTTTTCACACTGTCTACAAAAGACAACCACACCGTCACACCCTCCCCTAGTAGTCAGTAACCTTGGCATAATCCTCGACCCCACTCTCTCCTTCAAACCACATATCAGAAACGTCACCAAAACATCCCTCTTCCACCTCCGTAACATTGCATGCCTCAGATCCTCTCTCTCCTCCTCTGCTGCCAAAACACTCATCCACGGCTTCATAACCTCCAGACCGGACGACTGCAACAGCATCCTTTACGACCTTCTCTCCACTGACCTCCCAAAAACTCCAATATGTCCAGCTCCAGAGCTCACATCACACCCATCCTTCAGCATCTTCACTGGATCCCCATTCAGCATCGAATCAACCTCCAGATCCTGCTCATCACCTACATAGCCCTCAATAACCTCGTCCCCTTATACCTGACTGACCTCCTCTAAGATTAGTTTGGATTGACGACTCCTGATGCCACCTTAGGGTGTCAGGAAAATCTCAAACTGGATAATAACTGTCACAAAAATGTGTAAATTTGACTTCTTAAATTCGAACAAATACTTAAAGGTTTTGACAACCAAAAAAGCCACTGGAGGAAACTTGAAGTAATGTCCAATTGATGCGGTAAAATATGATGCCGTCATTCACTATGTTTCAACTCTTTCTTGAAAACATCTACAAAAAGGACGGCTGCACTGGGGTCATGTAAAAACGAGCTTGTAGGTATGAAACAAGAAAAACACTAAACACGGGAGGACCCCAAAACAACCTGCTAACACTCTTGACTCCGGATTCCCGACCTCTGTTCACCTGTGACTCCCCTTTGTGGTAAATGGTTATTTGACTTTTATTAGAGCGCTTTCCCCTTTTTTCTCTGTCCTTTCATCCACAATACAACAAGTCCTTGCTCAATCAAACCAAGGGCAAAACTCCAGACTTCAAAATTTAGAGTCATTAACCAAAAGGTTGTATCAGATTGTTACCTGGCTTTCTTACTTTAGTTAAACACTTGATCCTGATTGGTCAAAACCTGTTAACAATGCCAACTTAATCTGAATTGCAAAAGCAATGCCAAGAACAACCTGATCACACACCTCACACATATCAGATCAATCCGCAGAAAGGAGACAAATTTATAAAGTTTATGATCTCACCTCTTCCTGTTTACACTTAAAAAAAACTAGGACTAAAAAAATCCTCTTTTTACCTGCTTACTCCCCCTTAAATAGATGCAAACTCATTTTTTCAACCTTAGTTTTTATTTCTGTAACTACAAACTTTTAATTTCTTTTAACAAACTGAGTTTTAATGACATATTTTAATTGATTTTACTTTATTTCTTTCTTGATCTTAGATTTTAAAATATTCTATGTTTTCATGCTTATGTTTGTTTAATGCCATTTTTTAAATTGGATCTTTTCTGACAAGGTATGGCATTATGGAATTAACCTGATATTGGATCTTCAATTAGATGTTGGGCTGTCGGGCACAATGTAGGGGGGTCAAGAGACCTGAGCCAGCTTCGGGCTGCGACTCGACACAGAAAAGACTCAATGTGTGAGTCTTAATCTTGGGAAGAAGTTCTCAGATGAATTGAATGGTTAAAGGTTCATTTCGGTTAAGATGAGGTCAGTTGTGATTCTGTGTCCGGTGGGACGGTAAGACTCTGCAAGTTACAGACTTCAGAGCAGTGAAGGGGGCTGATCATTTATAATAATCCATCCTAATTTAAATAAATAATAAGAACCAATACTAATTACTAAGTACATTAAGTTACATAAGTACAGAGAGAGAGAGAGACTAGATCAAACATAAGTGGCCACATATAAAATGTAAAGGTTTTAAGTGTTTTTTGTTGATTGTTACTGTTCTGGTTTATGTTGTCAACTCTGTAAAGAACTTTGAATTGCTTTTTGTATGAATGGTGCTTTATAAATAAACTTTCCAATGGCCATGGTAGACAACATGGAGGATATCAATTTATTTGGAGAGCACCAAACTTGAGATGGATGATTACTGGCTGACTAGTCAGCAGCAGAGAGAAGAAGAAGAAGAGAAAGGAGAGAAATAGCGTAGAAACAAGAGAGTGAGTGAAAGAGACGTTGGTCAAACTGAAGGAAACGGTCGAAGCAACCATAAACCGCAACACGGTATGAGCTCTGGCAGAGGTACAGGACTGGTTGAGTGAGAAGAAAACACTAGCACAGAAAAGTTACTGGAAAACAAGGACTTCAACGTGAATGAAAGTGTTAAGTTTAATGAGAATTCAACCCACAAGTTGGATGATAAGAATATCGCTGCCATGGAAATGTTACTGTCAAATCTGAGGGACTATCTTTCAGCGGCATACTTTAATCATTTTTAAATAACCTTTAAATGAAGACCTTTTCAAGACCCCTCTGCTTCAGGATCTTTCTCACCCTGTTGGGATCCTAATTACCACCTGCTCACTATACATTATCCCTTACTACATCCACTTAAACACAGTCTATAATCTAACAATGTATCTTATGTTTTAAAGTGACGCATCTTTAATACTGCCAAGATTTCACAGACTGAGTTTGTGTCTGATTTCAGGTCATATTTGTGCATCACTGAACCACCACCTCTTTTCTCTCAGCTCAAATATTGTGTCTTGTCATACAGATGGTGAGCACAGTGGGTTTCTGAATATTGGCAGCAACATAAAATCCAGGAATCAGATTCAGCTTGCGGTGCTCGAGCTTGCGCTTTGATTTGACTCCAGTCTTGTATGACTATAAACACAGCATCGCTGAGGCTCTTTCTTCTTGTTCCAGGTCACAGCGCCAGATCATGGGCTTCTTCTTTCCATTGAATATTTTATTAGATGAACACTATCTGATCAGCTTTACAGCCTTTCCCGTTCTCTCTCTCATTGCTAATATATTTTACATGTTTCTACAGAGGAATATCACCAAGTGTTAGGAGTCAGGCTCCCTTTGACACGCTTAGGCTGGTGGAAAAAGCTACCTGCTGATCTCTCAGGGGAAACATCTATATTTAACAACCACCGTCCTCATCTCCTCTTATCAGACTTCATGTTTCACCAGATCTCCGGACTCCTAACGTCAGCAGCCAATGATACAGAGACTAGATCTTGACCTTTTGGAAAACAAACCGAGCACAGAAGAAAGTGGAAGCACAGAAAGAAACAACTCACTTGTCAATAATGTATTTGATGTTGTCATGCATGCTCTGGTCCGTCCGCCCTTTGTATGGCTGGATGTGAAAGGCCACCTGTGCAAAACACATTCAGATGTTAATAAAAAAGTTCCCAAATGCAAAACGAAACTACTCAAAACCCTGAAAAAGAAGGTGTTATATTATGTGTTTGACTGACAGGCAGATTAAAGGCAGGATGTGCTTTGCAGTCTGTGAACCTTGCTCGTTATTCGGCCTCCCTTTCTGTGAAATCAATTGTTTGTTGAGGAATCAGGTTGGTTTAAAACTCCAATATGAAAGTCCTCCACATTACCTAGCTCCTCTAATAACGTAGTGTACAGGCCAAATAAAACCTGTATGTCATAACAAACTGATTATATCATTATGGAGTAAAATAAGTGTTTAATTTGACACAAGTCTTTCTGTCCCATTAAAGTTACAAACCATAGACCTTTCTGGAGTCCCTGAGCTCCCTTGTCTCGTAGGTTCCTCTGGGTCTCTGCTGCTGTGGACGTGCCTAACTCCAGCTGCTACAACTACTACTATCCGTCTCACCACTATCATCTCTCTCTCTTCATCTCCCTCTATCCCTCTCTCCAACTCGGTCTCAGCAGGTGTGTGTCTAACATGAGTCTGGTCCTGCTGGAGGTTTCTGCCTGTTAAAGGAAGTTTGTCCTTGCCACTGTAACTTGCTAAATGCTGCAAAGTGCTCTGCTCATGGTGGATTAAGATGAGATCAGACTGAGTCCTGTCTGTAAGATGGGACTGGATCTGATCCTGTCTTGATGTTGGTTCTTTGTTAATAATAGAACATAGAGTACGGTCTAGACCTGCTCTGTTTAGAAAGAGTCTGAGGATCACATTTGCTGTGATTTGGCGCTATAAATCAAGATTGATTGATAAGTATCTTAGACAAAGCTCAGCAGTATTCAGGAAGAACTGTGCAGAAAACTCTTTCCTGTGTAGTTTAAACAAGAGAATCAAACTTAGAGATAATGAGTACGTTGACATAGACTTGAGTGTCCCGGTTTTGGCCACGGTTTTCAAGTATCCAGTTTTCGTGTTTGTTTACGTAAACATCAGATCCTGATTTCAGACACTGGTTTACAAAGACTCAGTTTTTCTCCCTGGAGAACTCCAAAGAGGGGACTGTAGCATGTACTCTGCCAAAGCTCATACCATCTTGTGGTTTGTGGTTGCTTTGTGTCCGTTTTCTTCAAATCGGTCGACTTCTCTTTCACTCAGTTCCTTGTGTGTTTCATCAAAGTTTAATTTCTCAACATCTCTCATCTTCTTTTCTCTGCTGCTGACTGTCAGCCATTAACCACCCATTTAAAGTTTTGTGCTCTCCAATGATTGAGACTAATATCAAAAATATCCTCCATGTTGTTAACGAATGCTATGAGAAAGTAACGTTTTTGCCACATTGTCAACAGGAAGAGGTGAAATCATAAACTTTGTAAATGTGCCGGTCTCCATATCGCAACTTGTTTTGAAATAACGTGTACGATCTGGTTGTCCCTGGTGTTGCTCTTAAAGATCAGAACCAAGTATTTGACCTAGCACGGTTATTAATAGGAAATAGAACTAAAGGCTTAAGCTGAAACTAGATGAAGCCGGCTTAAGCGAACTGCTACTAGCAAGAACATGGACAAACTGTGTTTAGTCTTTCCAGAAAGTGTGGTTTGAGTTACTGAGTCAAGGATGGATGGTCTACTTCTCCATGAATGTTGGTTCTTTGTGAAAAATGATGAGATCGCCCAATCAGACATAATTAAAGAGCTATGTAAGATGAGAACAATGTGTTTTGTTGCTCATAGTTTAGTTTTCTTTGCGGGAAACTCAGTTAAATTAGATGTTTTATTGGATAAACTTCATAAACTCTCTACAACAAAGTTACTCCAGGGTTTTCTTTGAGCATTTTTTGAGTCTGGTATTTCTCTGAGTTTTCTGCCAAGCCATGGCTAAAGAATGTGAACTTATCTGGCCTTGACTTGTATTACTGAGTTTTAAAGCCTTGGATTCAGTTAGAAATAGTGGTTATGTGATTGAGTGCCTCAGCATTTTAAGCTTCTGCAATAAAAATAAACCTTTATACTTTTAGAAGCCTCATTCAGAAATCAGCTTATTTTGCTGTACAGAGCATTTCTATTTGGTGGATCATGTTTTGAATAACACATCCCTCGTTTTGATGGACGTCCTTCTGACTCTGGTTCACAAATAACAGTGCCACAATGAACAAAAGTGCAGCCTTGCACTTTTAAGAAGCAGAAGAGGGGGCAGATGCCTAACAATCTAAACAATTCATAAAGATTGAGCAATGATACGCTGTAACAGGCGTGTACCAACATTTGCTGCTGTTAATACCTGGAGCTCGCTATCTTTGGGTTTAGCTCTGGTTTTGCTTTATTAGAAAAATGACTCACAATAAAAATTGATCATCATAAAGAGACTCATTGGATGTACAGTGTCAAAATTCAAGCTGTGCTCTGGTTTTAAAGCACAGAGCTTCTAAGGAATATAGAAGTTTACACGCAAGGAAAAAAAATCACATGCTTCATTTTGAGTGAGCAAAGGTTTCTACTCTCTCTGGACTGGAGCCTAGCATGCTGTCAGACTCTTATTCCATCAGTGCAGCTCAGAATTACACGAGGCAACACTGTGGTAGTTAGAAACCAAAAAATCAACCCACACACGGATAATTAGCTCCCCTGATTGTAAACAGAACATTTGGTTTAGACGGATCTCTTCAGAAATGAACACTTTCTCTCTCCTGTTTTGACAGCATGAACAGTCCGACACTCTACCTTTAAATATGCATGCATGCCCATAGCGGCAAGGAGTACATGATGATAACTGTCATCTAAATGTCACATTACTGTCAGTAATAAAGGGCCCTGTTTAAATGATCTAAATGGCCTAAAGTGCATGGCGCAATGTGAATTGTTAGTTAAGCAGTGCACAATCTGGGTGCTAAGTGAGGTGTGAAGAGGTTGGATTAAGTCCCGTGATTATTTAATGATGACTCTAACTTCCTACCATAGACTGTATGAATATTGGATGTAGTATCTGTGACGCCACCCATCTGTTTTGAAGCCAATCGTTGGCGGGAGCCATATTGCTGCTGTGGAGTGATTGTGATTTAAAGAGGCGGGCTTTGAGCCTCCTCGCCAACAGCTACAGTGTACCCGCCTGTCAATCAAGTCAGCTGTGCCTCTCATTGGAAGACTCCTAATCTCAATACCTTCAAAATTGCTGCGTTACAAAAAATTCACCCTCGTACAGTGTGTGCCAATCGAGAAATGAGCTATCCAGACTACACTCATCTTTTGTACCAGGCTGTAAACATGTTTATTTCTGCTGTAAAGATCAGCTTTTTTGAATTGTGTATGTGGTGTGTACTTCCGGAGCCAGCCTCAAGCGGATCCTCAATGAACTGCAGTTTTTGGACTCATGTTTTTAGACCGGAGGTTGCCGCTTGCTTCATACACACTGACTCAAGACTTTAGACCAGGCTTTGGCCTTCTGTTGGTCGCTTTCTGCTTCAATTCCTCTAGATAGCAATACACCACCTCTATACTCAACTACACATCATTTTAATACCAGCACACCCCAATGGACTCGAAGGAGGGTGCAGGTTCACTTGCTATTTATACAATGTGGGCTCTGAGCGTTTAATGATGAGTAGAAAATAACAATGACACTGCTGCACGCCAAAACATGATGCTCTGGGCCCAAATACACACCCTGCAGAGTCCATGCATGACGATTCTATTCAGCACATTCATAGCACACTACGTGACCCTCGCATTCTTTTGCAGGCATTGTTGATGCTCATTCGTCTGTTTTTGATGCAGATTAATGCCAAATAAATGCTAACTCACAAGTCTCTTCAACGTTCTGAGAAAAGAAAACGGCAAAAGAACGCCGCACTATACACACGCCAACCAGTGAATAAGGGGAATACCGGCATTTCTCTTTTTTCCACTTCGAGCGATGATTGGAGGTCACCTTGGGTCAGTCATGAAAGAGCAGAAGAGGCCGGCAGACTGTCCTTCACCTCCTCTGGTTTAAAGATAGAACCAGACAGAGAAGGCAGACAGAAGCTGAGCCTGCAGGGCGGTGACAACATTTTCGGAAAAGAGTAGTGAGGGAGGATGGGGGGGAGAACGAGGAGAGAAGAGGAGCAGATGCTTTCTGTCCCCACAGGGTCGACCTGTGTTGTCATGTCATGAAACATCTGCAGACTCAGGTGACATCTTTTACACTCACCTGAACTGTCTCTGAAGTCTTTTTATACTGCTTCTCAACAATAATGACGACTTCAAACCCCTTTCAGGAGCTTTTATCTTGTTATGAAGCAGACTGTTAATAAACATGAATCCTCTTTATGACCTGAAGAGAACCAGACCACATGCAACAAGACTGACTGTGTCTGTGCTGTCATTTGTAATGCCTGTAACTACTGCCAGATGAAGAGCGTGGTGCAGAAACAGTAGTCTTCTGTATTTGCACATAAGTGATACATAAATCTGACTGTTAAAGAAGCAGCAGTGATTTTTAAATTAAAAATCTAGACCTTCACATATACAGGACAGAATCAGCAGAGGTAGGAGGCACAGCTTTGTCCAGAGAGGGCGCCAAAAAACAACACACAGGGAGTTCCCCAGAGGAGCTTTTAAAACCAAATCTGTGCGCTCATTTAGTACAATGTGTTCTCAAAGGAAATTAAGTTCAGATTAAAATTGAGATGAATCACATTAAACGTGAAATCCAAGATTATGATGCAGCTAGGCTCTGTAAAAGGAGCTGAAAGCAAAGCGATGGCGTCCCTCCGTCCTGCAGGACCAACTGTTGCACGCTCTTTTGCTTCACAAAGAGAAAACGGGTCTACCGCAGCTCAGCCGCACACACTGAAGCATTTACGGAGCCGTCGAGCCACAAACACAGAGAGCTCAACGCCCACTCCATTTTTCAAAAGAGGCTGCAAGGTCTTCCTAAACAGTTTCCATGGAAACGTGGTGTTTGGCGAGAAGGCGTCTCGACTGGTTGGAAATCATGAAAGGCCAGCGAGGTAAGACGTTGCTCAATCTGTTCCTGTTTGGCTGAATAAAGCTCACATGGATGCAGATGAAGTGTTTTGTGTTTTCAGACCCCCTCCTGTGGTGCACACACACTCTCGTATTTACACTCTGAGTCTCAGGCGTAAAGACGCCGCTGCAACAAACAGGCCTCCTGAACGCTTTCCACCAATGTTTGGCTTCTCTTCAGACGATGACAAACACTATCCTGAAGCCATGTTATATCATCATGTCAGTGCATGCTACATTAAATCAGCTATTATGTAAACTGAGACGCTAAATTCAAGAGCGTAGAAGCAGAGTCCGTATGAAGGAGCTGCTTTTACAATAAGAAATCACACAATGAGGCCTGAGTCAAAAAGCAGTTCAGGAACTTTGAACCTTGGCTCTAATTCTACATAATCTGGGTCTAAATTCAGTCTGAAGAATCATTGAAACTTGTTGTTACTGCATGGAGAGTTTGCACTGAACTTATTGCAAAGGTGGGGGGGCTATAATTTAAGAGGGGAGTTAAGATTAAAGATGGTGAGTGTTCGGAGCACAAGGAGAAGCTGTTGTATTTCAATCTGTGGTGTAAAACTCTGGAACAGACTCAACATGGACTTACAGCAATGTCTGAACATAATCCAGTTCAGGAGGAGGTATAAAGAAGTATTTTTCATGAGGTGCAAAGAGGAAGATAAGCGTTGATAATCATGTGGGGTTTACTTTTGATTGTAGGTGTAAATATGAAGATAGTATATGAAGATTTGTGTTGTGGGAATGCACTAATATAATGCCAGAAAATAGTGAATAAAGGGGTAGGATTAGATAAGTTTGAACTTCTTCCTACTCCTTTTTGCACATGTAAAGTAAAATGTTTCAGTGCTTGCCAATGGAACTGATTGATTTTGGTTTTTTTGTATAACTATTTCTTCTTTTTTACTTGTATGTTTTTTGTTTTTTTCTATTTTACTTTTACATGTTTGAAATAAAGACATCAAATCAAATCAAAAAAAGGTCTGAATTTATCACCGCTTTTTATGCAAACAGCATGAGTGAGAGCGGGGGTTAATGTCCATGCTTTCACATCATTTTGATGCAGTTAGCTGAAGCTAAAGCTCCCAGAAGATTTTGTGTCCATTTCGGTAAAAAGTGTTGCTTTAGATTCAGAAGGGGGAAGTTGCAAACACAGAAACAGCAGTTAGTTTTTGAAACTGTGCTCGTCTTTATATATTTTTGGCATTGCATATCATTACCACAACATTGCACAACACACTGCACATTCATCTCTCGTCATACAGACTTGATTTAAATGCCTCCAAGGCACCAAAGGAATAGGTACCAAAGGTTTCCTCTGTTTTTTTCCTGTAGGGTTGTACAGATTTTAAAAAACCTGGGCTGACTCTGATTCCAGTCCCAAAATGAATAATTCAGCCGACAGCTTGAAGTAGAGCGGGACACACTGGTTATATTTTATCTCTTCATCTGATGAACTAGTATCTGATTGGTTCTAGTTGTACCTAAATTTGCAGATTCAGATTTTTAGGAAAATTTAAACCTGAACACCTCTACCTTTCTGCTCTACTAAAGGTTTAATCTCAGTCCTCTCGTCTTCTGCTCACATCTGCATTTCAGTGAGCCGACAGGGTCAAGCCATCCTTAATTAATGAGGATAGAGCACTACGACTGATTACAGATCTGCCTGTGTCGCCCTGTTGGTGAAAGCAGTGCAACAATGATCGCCTTCCAGACCTCGTTGTGCTTCTGAATATCACTTTCTGATCTGTCAAAATACTTTAAGAAAAGACGCATATATAACATCAGCAGGGAAACACACACACACACAAGTGCACAGGAACACAGACTTCAGCCTGTGTTTTGTCTCTACTGAAACGCTGCAGCGTTAGGTCAGCTGTGAGACGCACACTGTTGTGTAAGTCTGACAGAGACACACACAGACTCATTTCTCACACTAAGACCTCCATATAAGGAGCACGAAAGTAAACCGAGGGGAAGCTCTTCTGCACTCTTAATGCTGAATCTACAGTCTGTGCAAGGCTTGTTTTGCTCTTGCCGTCTCCAGCACCTTCAGCATCTCACGGCTCTGTGGTGTCAAACCCCCTCTGTGCTTAAGTAGATGTGACTCTGTTAGATAGAGTGCTGCACTGAAATAGAAAATCTACCCTGAAGCACTCCCAGTCTGTAAAAATAGCTGAAATCAGGAATGAAAGCAGAACATTTCCATCCCTCTGCAGCGTCCGTATTACTGTAAATGTCAGGTTTTCAGGTCAGGGCTTCAGAAATTGAAGATGCAATCACAGGGTGGGTAACAATTTCTTCACTGTCAGGGGCCTCACTCGACCAGAATGCAATGCAGCTGCAAGATATGTTGCATTTAAAGTAAAGGGCGTGACACACTTTTTCTTAAGCGGAGACGAAAGAGTGTGACACCGGTGTTCAAAGCAACATTTCGGCCAAAGAAAAAGTAGATCTGTGAATCTTTTGCAGCCGGCTGAACACTCAGAGCTCAAGTCTGCTCTGTGTCACCAGCTTAAGTCTTATAAACACTGACTTTTTAATGGAGAAAAGTCAAACTACAACAATATCAGAGGTGTTGCACCATCCTCTTTTACTATCCTTTCTCCTCCTGTTGCCTGTCTCTCTGCAGGTGACGTTGGTCACTCACTCAGTGAGGTGCACCTCGTCTCACAGGTTCAGTGTTTTCCTCAGAAGACAGAAGCTGAAGGAGCTCTCAGACGGGGATTTTGTGTTGAGTTGTTTTTTTCTGTATTTGGTGTTGGATAAATGTGTTAGTGCTAGTAACCAGTATGAACTTTCGTGGCTGGGTATGACCTTTCACATTTTTACCATTGAGGATTAGATACTTAAGAGTTTTTACTGCAGTAACATTTGAAAAGCTGACCTTCACTTCTGTCAAAGTCATGCTGTCTCTACTCAAGTATGGCTTTCAGGTTTTTCATCCAGCACTGTTAATTACATATCATTGTTGTCTCGATGGGCCCTGACATAAATTAACTCCATGCAGCTTTCTCCTTTCAATCTGGTTTTGGGAAATAAAAACTACATCTTTGAAAGGTTAGAGACAGATGAAGTTCTCAGCATCAACATCCCAGTCACAGTCATTCAATCATTCAATCATCAGAAAGGAAAAACATACCGGTTGTCTCACCAGTTACCTTGATGCTGTGCCTTTGGGCTGCGTCCATGACAGCAGGGACCAGGTCCTCTGTGGGCTCCCCGTGGTCGTCTGCCACCCCGGGAGGATACCAGGACAGCACCAGCACCCCTACAACACATGGGCAGGGCATTTGAATGGGAGAGATGATAATGGATATTTCTCAGACGAGGATTTAAGTCCATGCAGATATTTTTTCCAATTCTTTTTCATAAAAGCTCCTAACGGTCAGGCTCCAACAAATCTTAAGGTGCTTTTATAACTCCTCGAGATCAGTATGATCCCAGCCTGCAAGCCTGCTTGTGTTATGTAAAGTTTCTAAAAGTAGTATGGGAGGTAGAGCCTGGACTTTTCAGGCCCCTCTCCTTTGGAATCATCTACCAGTCAGGGTCCAGGAGGCAGACACTCTCTCTACTTTTAAGAGTAGACTTCACACTTTCCTTTTTGATAAAGCTTATAGTTAGAGCTGGATCAGGCTTGGACCAGCTCTTAGTTCTGCTGCTATAGGCTTAGACTGCCGGAGAACCTGAAATACCAAGCCCCTGTCTCTCTGATCATATCATATTACAGGGTATCACTTCCTTAAATCTCCATGTCCCTTTGAATGAACTCACTGTGGAGTTTTTCAGCTCCCTTGTCTCGTATATTTCTGTGGATTGTTGCTGTAGACTTACCTGACTCCAGCTGCTTCACCTATCAATATCAGTCTTACTCTTATTTTCACTATAACAATCTATAATGTGAATCTGCTCAACTCTAATTGCTAGAACTAAGATTATAAATTCTCCCAATATAATCTCATTATGGTTGTTAATATTATTAATAGACTGATCAGTCGATTACCATCACAAATCCTTTTACCATTATTACTGGCATTGAAACCATAGGTTTGTTTTATCTGCTGTTGTTCCTTTGTTCATTTCTGTTTTGCACCTCCCTCTATCTCACCTTCTCAGTCCAACAGCAGATGACTGTCCACCTACAAGTCTGGGAGGCTTCTGCCTGTTTAAAGAAGGTTTTACCTCGCCACTGTTATTTGCTAAGTGTTGCCAAGTGCTGGATTAATGTTGGGTCTCCGTAAATAATATATTTTTTAAAAATTACAGTCTAAACCTGCTCTAAAATTTGAGATGGAGTGGGACTATAGAAATACAAATTGATTGGTTGGATGAACTCCAATATAAAGAGAAAAGTCATGTCTGTTTTGAACTTGAAACAGATGATTCTTAGTCGGGTTCTGATCATCTGATCTGATCTTTAAAATTAATTTACCCTTTGACTATTAAGCATCTTACGTTTACTGCTGGCATGGTTGCAACACAGACTGCAGCTTTCATAAGTATAAGTCAATTTTGCTGTCAAATATTCCTTTAGATTATTATTGACCTTGGTCTCAGCAGATGTGTGTTTAACATGAGTCTGGTCCTGCTGGAGGTTTCTGCCTGTTAAAGGAAGTTTGTCCTTGCCACTGTAACTTGCTAAATGCTGCAAAGTGCTCTGCTCATGGTGGATTAAGATGAGATCAGACTGAGTCCTGTCTGTAAGATGGGACTGGATCTTATCCTGTCTTGATGTTGGGTCTTTGTTAATAATAGAACATAGAGTACGGTCTAGACCTGCTCTGTTTGGAAAGAGTCTGAGGATAACATTTGTTGTGATTGGGTGCTATATGAATAAAAAATTATTGATTGATTGATTGATATTGAAGCTCAAACCATGATCCTGTCCCTCAACATTAGCAAGATGATTTGGTCCGATGAAACAACCAAACGGCCATTTTTATTCAACTTACTGTTAGAAGGTCACAGCTTGGTTAGGCAAAGGGGCCAAATAAGTTGCTATGGTTTGGGGAAGAGATCATGATTTGGCCTAAAATACAACTTTAACCTTATATTTTGGGTTTCGCTGGGTTCACAAAGCCCATCAAAGTATGTAAAACAAAAAAACAAAAAACCACCCATATCTGTGAAATACTGTGTTTTCAGGAGTCCAGATGCTGGAGGCAGTGAGCCCTTTACAAAGCTTAGTGAAGAGCAAGAAAGAGGGAGGCAGGTGGTTTTGGCATGGCATGATGAAATAGTATACATGAAAGGCAAACCAATCTCTTGTTGTGTCTTATCATGTATCAGACATTAATCCAACCGGGTTCTATTTGTATTCAGCTAGTCTATTTTTTAAGGTAATGAATGAAGGAATCTGTGCAGAGAAGCTTTTTACACTGCCTATACGTAAATCTAGTGCACCAGATGTATCTCTATTCCCCTGATAGTTGTTGTTGTTGACTACTTTTGATGTTGACATTGTTTAAACCTGAACATCTGTCTTTGAAAATAAGTCAGATTTACCTGTTTTAGCTGCCAATCTGTCGATAAGTCACATTTTCATGATTATCCAACCAGATAAGATTTAAGTCTCCATCCTCTTATTTATAAATCATACCTTTGTCAAATATCAAGGAGACAGCTTATGGAATAAAACCGTTCAATTGTAAAAGTCTATGTTACTGATTGCGTAAAAAAGACTTTAAACTCTCTAAAACTACATTTCTGTACATCACGTTTGAACTCTGTGTTGTGTTGTTGGTTCTATAATACCCTTCATATGTCTACCTGGTGTGGTTTATAAGCCACATACAGGTTCACCACACCCATGCATGTTTTTATTGTGTCTTGTTTGCTGGATAAACATGTCGTAAAACCCAATGATTCAATGAAATTGAGAGCATCATCTTTGTTTGGGGCTTTGGGAGGACTCAGGTTAGGACCTGGAGTGATGTCAACATCATTAAACAGTAACATGGAAACACACAGATCCACTGTTACCTGCTGCAGCCGCTTCTATCTGGGACATGTGAGACTCCAGCACCTTTGGGTCCCTGGAGCTGTAGGGTCCAAGGTCGGGGTAAAAACTCGACGCAATATCTTCCGGGGGAGTGTGTCTTCCTTGGGCATGACTGGCAGCGATCTTTGGGTCCCAGTGTGGAACCAGCACGTGATCCCAGTGGATGTACTTGCTGTCCATGTCAGGGGAGCCATACCACAGGTAGTAGAAGATGTGCACATCATAAAAGATGCTGTACTCTCGGTCTGACTTGGTGAAGACCACCTTGGTATCGCTGCTGCCCATGTGGAACTGGCCCGGAGACACCACCATGTCTTTCACATCCAGCCGCCTCCTTTCGGACCTCTCCCCGATGAAGTCCATACCGGGAGCCAGGTCCGAGAAGCCATCGCTGGGTTTCAGCGTCCTGAGCCCCATCATGGCCCCGAAGATGAAGAGCGCGAAGAGGAAGAGTGCCACGAGAGCTTTCCTGCGTAGCCGAGTCATTGTCGCTGTCCGTGGTGCTGCTGCAGAGACAGACCTTAAACCAGCAGGGGGGGGGACACGGGTCCTCTTAATGCCAGCTACAGCCTGAGTATGCAGGCATCGGCTTTCAACAGGGGTAAAATAAAGCGCGTTTAGTCACTGCAGGGCTGTTAAATAACCAAAACAATCTCATCTGACTTCCATCACCACAACCTGAGGGAATCACTCTCTCTAACGCTGCTGCACACCGCCTCCTGCTCGCCCTGGCACAGCCATGATGCTTTTATTTCTCCTCCGTCCTCTCCTCTTGCACTGTAAAGTGAATAATCGGGTTCATCCCTCCACTGTTCCTTCATGTCTCGACAGAGAGCAGCATCCAGTCTGCTCAGAGGGATAAAGCTGTAATGAAGCAGCTCTGGTTGTCTTTGTTTTCCACCCAAAAGCTCGCACTCACTATTCATCTGCGCCTCATTCCTCCATCGAGCTGTTGCAGCTGCTCCTCCCGTCATCCCATCTTTATTAGAGGTGATCGAATCCGATTCTTGGAAAGCTGTTTGTGCTCTGCCCTACATTATATAAACTGTTTTAATAAATGGTCCTGCAACACGAGAGAATGACACATTTGTTCCTGTGGTGAGAGCAGGAGGGAGGCGGGCAGGATTATCCCCAACCGGAAAGATACGGAGGCTGAGAGGGGTGATAAGTGCCACACGAGAAGCAGGGGCGGGGCTTCTGATATCTGGTCATACCTTTGACTAAACACTTCCATGTTGAAGCTACACAGAATAAGTAAACTGGGGAATCTAAAGTCGCATCTTACTTCTTGGTGACAATTATTTCTGTATCTTATGTCCGGGTTTGATTTAAGGGAGTGTCATGAAAAGAACGATGGATCTTGAAACCACAGATAGACCATGAAGTAGCCATTGTGATGTCATTTGTTGACTTGTGTGGACTGAACTTCAGTATTATGTTGAATCAAACTAAACACGAATAAATCTTTGACTTTTCCCGCTTCAGATAATCACAACCGCTGGATTACAGTTACTAGTGAGCATGTAGGAACTATAGTAGGCCAGTAAGTACGGCTGCCAAGTCTTCCGTTGTATGGCTGTAATCCACGTCAGCATTCTATCCTATTTTTTTTTTAGCACAGGATAGAATATTAGCCTTGTTTTTCCTCATCCCACCTCACTGCACAACAGGAGATAATCCTGGTTTTGTTTAGAACCAGCCCTCATGGTAACATGTCCCTTTTGCAGCCCAGGTTCACATGCACATGCCAAAGGTCAATTGCCTTCATTGTGGCACTAATGACCCCTCATACAGTACGTAGTTGCTCGGTAAAAAATACAAATATTGATAATTATAAAAAATATATGTAATAACAACAACAATAATACTACTACTATTACTACTACTACTAATAATATTATTATTAATAGTAATATTAATAATGATAATAATAATGATGATAAAAAAATAATAATAATAATAATAATAACAACAACAACAATAACAATCATAATGATAATAACAATAATAATAATAATTATAGTAATAATAATAATAATAATAAGAATGATAATAACAATATAATTTTAATAATAACAATAATAATAATGATAATAACAATAATACTCATAATAATAATAATAATGATGATGATAATAATAATAATTATAGTAATAATAATAATAATCATAATAATAATAATAATAATGATAATAACAATATAATTATAATAATAACAATAATAATAATAATAATAATAATAATAATAATAATAATAATAATAATAATGATGATGATAAGAAGAAGAAGAAGAAGAAGAAGAAGAAGAAGAAGAAGAAGAAGAAGAAGAATTTAATTCCCAAAATGATTAACTTCAATTCAACACCACCTTTGTATGTGTGTCAAATAACAAAGAAACACCTTTATAATCAAATAGCTATAGTTATTTTAAATGTTTGACTGTGTTCTTGCTTCAAAATGTGTCTTTAACATCCTCATATAAATAAACACTCACTGCGTGTATTTATCCTCCCCCTCTTTTTTTGTATCTGTTTACTGAATAAAGTAGTGGTTAAATTGTGCACATTCATTTTTAAACTCAAATTAAACTCATGTTTGTTAAAACACTTAGAAACTATAAACATAAAGTACGTATTGACCTAATTCAACTCACAGAGGTAGAGCCCCTTGAGTAAAATTCCTCCTAAAGCACCTTTTTGGAATTAAATGTGTTATTACTGCCAACACTTTTAGCCTAGGTGTCCCCAGTGAGAGTTAAATCCTTAATGCATCTCTACTGCACCACCATAAACATCATGAAACATTAAACAGCAGCTTGCTTTATGGGAGACTTGAGTTTTTGTGGTGCTCTCAGAGCAGTATTTGGATTCTGAAAGATTCGGAGTCATGTTGCTGTGGTCCTGGGTGGTCTTAGAAAAAGCATGCTTGGGCTGACACCTAGTGGGAGAGATGTATAGAGCATTTATTGTCTGCTGGCTCGCAGATGTGTTGCTCAGTCTTTGTTCACAGAGGCTGGTCATAATCCTTCCAACGGTCACTGAGAGCTCTTATTTATCTGTGAATGGACTGCATGTCCATTTGTCACCCATAGATGGTGACTCTGCATGTGGAATAAAATGCACACACAGCAGAGGATGACGATGATGTTTCTGAATGAAGAAAAGTTGCTTAGTAAAAGGATTCTTCTCTATTTCTTTCTTTTTTTTTAAATATACCAAATTTTTCCCAAAAAAATAAGGATACAGGATATAGAACAGCTCTGTTGCACAATATTAATATAAGTCATGGACAGAAAGGAGTAAAAACTCAAAGTAAGAAAATAACAATAACAATAATAATAATAATAATAATAATAATAATAATAATAATAATAATAATAATAATAATAATAATAATAATAATAATAATGCATTTGGAGGAGGAAGCAGGGCCATAGTCACTGAGGCAGTTAAACAACTCTGAAGCAGCAAGGCCCCGGGGGGGGGGGGGATGAGATCTGCCCAGAGTACCTCAAGGCTCTGAATGTGGTAGAGCTCTCCTGGTTGACACGCCTCTGCAACATTGCATGGACATTGGGGACTGTGCCTCTGGAGTGGCAGACAGGGTTGGTGGTTGTAATGGCAATTTCTTGTTCAGGCTATGCTGTCAGCGTGATAGATGAAATAAACTCATGGAGAGACAAATGATTGTCTTTTGTCAAGTTTTATTATCAGCACTCTTTTCAAAGAGGGAGAAAATAAGTGACCACGAATGAAACTTCTCTCAGTCGAAGTCAGATGTCCTCTGCCCCGAAATGTGAGCTCAAACGGCATATATCAGAGAATGAAAAGAGGTGTGGTACATTGACAGGAAGCTCTTCCAAAAAAGGTAAAATCCTGTTTTCTAACAATGATCATTGATGAGTAAAATACAGGATCTGTGAATAAAGAGTTATGGGAATACAGGAAACCTTACTTCTTATCAAACAAAAGCCTTCTGTCTACGACCTTTGAGAACTGCACCTGCAACAGCTCCTATCAGTCTTACACAAGGACAGAGAAACACAAAGAACAGCAGTTTATTCTGACATTTTCCACCACATGGTTCCCCTTTTTAAGAAGGGGGACCAGAGGGTGTGTTCCAACTATAGGGGATCACACTTCTAAGCCTCCCTGGGAAGGTTTACTCCAGGGTGCTGGAGAGGAGAGTCCGGCTGTTGGTTGAACCTCAGATGCAGGAGGATCAATGCGGTTTTCGTCCTGGCTGTGGAACACTGGACCAGCTCTACATCCTAGGGAGGGTGCATGGGAGTTTGCCCAACCAGTCCACATGTGCTTTGTGGACTTGGAGAAAGCTTATGTCCGTGTCCCCCGAGGTATCCTGTGGGGGGGGTGCTCCGTGAATATGGAGTGGATGGTTGCTATGGGCCATTCAGTCTCTGTATTGTCAGAGCCAGAGTTTGGTTCACATTGCCGTTCCCAGTTGGGGTTGGACTCCGCCAGGGCTGCCCTTTGTCACCGGTTCTATCCATAACTTTTATGAACAGAATTTCAAGGCGCAGCCAAGTGGCGGAGGGTGTCCAGTTTGGTGGCCTTAGGATTCCATCTCTGCTTTTTGCAGATAATGTGGTCCTATTGGCGTCACCGAACAATGATCTCCAGCTCGCACTGGGACGGTTTGCAGCCGAGTGTGAAGCAGCAGGGATGAGTGAAGGGCGTGAGAGAAGGAGAGTCATGATGTTAGATTGAAACAACCACCCAGTGAAGACAGAGCTTATTAAACGTTACTGTACCTCAGTCCAAAAAGTGTATGAGCCAACGGACTAATAATTAGTTTACTTAAAGAGAGTTAAATTAGAACAACTTTTAGAAGAGACAGAGCATTTCATCATCATCGGTCCACCGTGGAGAGGAGTGAAATGACTGGACTCTTTCTCTCTTCATGGCTCTTCTCCAGGTGAGTGCCGGGGAGCTTCTCGTCCTCTGTTCCCTGAACTCTTGAGACACTGAACTGATCATCACCACAGCTAGAGCTCAGTGCAGCAGCTGTTTTCAAGGTCAGACTAAACTTGATGTTCATAGAAATGATCAGTGACTCAGTATTTATACCTGACCAAATGACAACAGGCAGCATCACAGAAACTTGTTCTCACTTTGAATTCAATCGTTGCTTATTTGTATTGATTTATTTTGACATCCAACAGTTACAAGAGAGACGAGCAGTTTGTGGATGTTGACTGAAGCTTCATGTCTGCTCGACAGAGCTCAGCAGCAGCTCAGGTGCAGCATCCTGAACAGAGACAGAAGCTGCCTGAGCTGTTTCTGACAGTTCAGCACCTTGGACAGCGTCGCTCTTCCTGTACTCACCTGGGAAGGAAACTGTATCTCACTACAGTCAGGGAATTTTAACCCATATTTGGCCAATCTGGGAATAAATTCCTTACCAAAAAATGTGTTCACGAATGTGTTCATAAAGGTCTCTAATAACACATATTAAAAGATTTCATCTGAATTCCTGCAGGAAAATCCGTGACAGCTGTTTAAAGTTTGGGTGCCTGGAACCTTATTGGTGAAAATGGGTTGTCAAACTAGGGGTTATTTAGGATTCTGAATTCAGTGCAAACATTAATTTTGCACAAAAAACACTCCTTGATGAAAAAACGTGCACCCCCACTTTTATGCATACATTCAAAAGTAGCTCTGTTTGTTTATTCCAATATCTTAATATCTAGTTATGAAACAGTACCGTCAAAAAAACAAAACATAGTGAAATATCTCAAGGATCTAGGTCTTCATCTTCTCTTCTAGTAGCCAATGGGCCTATGATGACTCTCCTCATACAAGCTGACATCATTTAAAAGATCCAATTATTTTTTCTTAGTCAAGGTTTAGTGTCTGATAAATCAGCATTGGAGAACATGGCTGCAATAAAGGCACTAACAGCCTCAAACTAATAAAAATAAATTCATAAAATAAACATGTTTTTCTGTTTGTGAGATGAAAAGAGCAGGGCAGAATTTTGTAAGGAAGTTGAAATATTTATCTTTAAAATTTAACATATTACTTTAATACTTTAAGCCTTGTTTATTTTATTACACGCCATTACACAACGTCATTGTCAAAAACATTAATCGGTAAAAATAATGAGTAACTTATAGGTTTTGGAATCACAGACAGTGACAGGTGGACAAAAAAAGTGAATGCTTTGATGCAAAATCGCCGATGGAAAATATTGAGGCTATACTGTTCAACTCCAAGGTAGGAGGCTCCACTTTGCCTTAAGTAGTATGAATCCAAAAATAAATAAACATTCCTTGTGATTTACTTGCAATTAACGGGTCATAAGTTTGCTGAACAACAACATCATGATGTAGATCAGTAAAATAAAAAAGTCAAGCTTCATCAGGTCTGTCCTCGAGAGAACAACTTTTAAAATGTTTGTTTGTTGAATGGATGTCCAGTAGACTATTTTTAATCTGTTTATGGAAGTCAGGAAACCTCCCCTGATTTATTACCTCATTTAACACATTCTGAAATAGTTTATGGTCTTAAACCTGAGCGTTCTTTTTCAGTACTTCATGATATTTATTTTGTAAATGTTTTAATTTGTAAAACACAAAATAAAACACGATGTGCTTTAGGGTTTCACTTTTATTAGACAGGTGAGTACTTGGGTGTTCTTAAACATGTCTTGTTTAGTGTTCAGTTGTACCTGAAGTCACCCTGAAGAGTTGGTTGTACATTATTTCAGGAGGGAAATTTTCTTTAAAGCCTGTTTTATTGCTAGCCCATATTAGAATCCCAGCTAAAAAATTAAATTATTCTATTCTTAAAGCTATTCTTTTGGGAAAAACAAAAATAGACAGCCGCACACTGAAATGACTTTACTTAAATTTTATTGACAGCAAACAGCGGTTTCGCCAGTTGCTTCCCCAGGTTGGCCTGTCATAATCAAAAAGAGCACTCACGGCTGTAATACTTAAAAAAAAGAATTATTCCTTACATTTGAAATAATTTCTGTAGTAATGGAAACGTTATACTGTTTTGACACTCCATACATTTTGTGCTATCAGATTATAAAAAATGTTCATGATTGGCCATGTAACCAGAGGTATTTATCACAGCTGTGAATGCCCTTTTTTGATTATGACGGGCCAACCTGGCGTGCCATTCGCTCTCTATAAAGTCTAAGTAAAGTAAATTCAGTTTACTGTGGTCTATTTTTTGTTTTTATAAGTACAGTATGTTCCTGCAGCTGACAAGCACCTGATAACATGAGTTGGCTGTTCATAGAGAACCCTGTTTATCAATAGCATCTATTCTTCTTTAGCTTTTCTGCCTTTAACAGCCAGACAGGACACTTAAGGTGCATTTCGTCCAAGAGTTCCAGGGTCTTTTAAGATAAGATAAGATAAGATAAGATAAGATAAGATAAGATAAGATAAGATAAGATAAGATAAGATACTGAAGCTTTGCTATCATCCTCCTGTCAGCCACCACCTCCACAGGGTCCAGCCCAGGACAGAGCTGGCCTTCTTCACCAGTCTGTTCAGCTTCTTCCTGTCAGCAGCAGAGATGCTGCTTCCCCAGCAGACCACTCCAAAAAAGATGGCTGATGCCACCACAGAGTCAAAGAAGAACTTCAGAAGAGCCCCCTCCACACCAAAAGCCCTGAGTCTGCTCTCCTGAGCAGAAAGAGTTTTTAGCCCCCAGAACTACTTTCCCCGGAACTAAAAGGTTCCTGTGCCTCCATTGTTGTCTATGTTTCGACCGCGGGCTGAAGTCCTGGGTAGATTGTGAAAATCAGGCCAGTGACGTATGGAGAAATAAAAAAGCAAATGCACTACTCCACCCGGCCAGTAGAGGGCAGTAAATTGAATGAACTTTTTTCGAAAAGTATACCCACATAATAAAGATAGAACAAATTAAAGAGAGAGAAATCAAGTAAATCAGATGTGTGTGATGTTATTATGCACAGTGGGCGGAATAAAAACACTGCGGTTAATCTAACAATCAGACATGTTCAGCATTGCAGGCCCGCCCCCCCGAAAGTACCGGGACCTTTAAAAAATACTACCCCCTAGCAGGGGCTTTTTAGGGTGGAGATTATCTACCCCTGAACTAAATTAAGACCCTGGGTCCATCAGTCGAAACGCACATAGTTGCGGGGTAAAGTCACTAGTTCCGAGGTAAAGTTCCTCCAGTCGAAAACGCCTTTTGGGAGTAGAGGGACTGACGTGCAGCAAGAGTCGAGGCCTGGATTCGACCTATGGGCCTGCTGCAACCAGGACTACCTCCACCACTACCGCTGCTCTTCTGAGACTAATACAGTATTCTGAATCTGAATCTGAATCTGAATCTGAATCAATGTAAGCGTGCATTTTTTAATCGCTAAGCCAAAATGGTACACCAAAAAGTGACTTCAGAAGCAAGTTTTGATCTGTGGCCATCACAGGATTTGAAAAACTTCAGATCATTTAATGTAAAAATTAAATGATTCACTTCTTACTTTAGCTCTACCTACCCTCTATCTGACCTGCCATGCTCACATTGTCCTATACTAGCAAAAGCTAACAAGCTAGTTGTACAACATGATCAGGAAAAGGTGGTTGACGGTGACAACGATGCACCGCACTCCTGCAAGAGTCTCAAAAGTTGGCTTTAATGTAATAGTTTTCATAAATAACCAAGGAAAGTTGCTGACATGCTGAGTGCAATTGTAGCTTATAGCTATGTGTTAATGCCTTGCACCTCTCCAACTTCAACCTATCATCCTTATACGGAAACTACATGCAAAGAAAAATCAACTTGGTCACAGCCAAAATACCAAAGTCAAGGCAACTGTAGTAAATACAGCAGCTAGTTCTACTTCATTTAAAGAGTCTACATCTTGTTTTTTCAGTCAGTCCAATAATACTGACTACAAAAACTAAGTACTGCAATGTTCTGTTTGTATTGCTGCCATCATGTGATGCGTAAAGACAGTCTATGTCTGACCAAGAGTGAAGAAGATGACTGAGCAAAGAGCTACCATGATTTTATGCCATCAGAGTTATTCTAAGTTGCAATAGACACATTAAAATGAACTGAATTTCAGCCACATGTCCACCGTTAGACATCTGACCAAACTGAATCTGTTTCATTGACAACAACCAAAGCAACAATCCCTTAAAACCTCGTCATGTCCCTTTAACAGACAGATTTCTTTGACAAACAAGGCTTCACTCTGTCATTGTTGCCTGTTTGGCCCTGCGGCGGTCCACTCCTGCTTTCTCTACCCAGAGGCTTGTTGTGGGAGGGATATCTGTCACAACACGGCAGCACATTATAGATTTGATATTGATCTGCTGTATTGATTTATTTCCCACAGGAGAAGAGGTGAAAGGTGAGCTGACAGGCCTCCCATGGGACTGCTGCTTATTGTCCCCTCTGCAACACACCAGGGTCCGAGCAGCGAGCACCAAGGTGTGTTTAAAATCATACATCAACACGAACACAACATAAACACTGCAGAGATGTTGTGTTGCACTTATATGACAAATTCAGGCACTTATACTGATACAATTATGAAACAGCATCTCTGTGTGTGTGTGTCTATCTGTGTGTGTGCATATGCCTGTGTATTATTCAGTAATGGCTCTTGAATGAGCACGTGCCATGCTTTGTTCCCACAAGCCCTTGTGCCTGACCCAGGTCAGTTTAGGGTGGCATGTGCTGTTGTGCAGCAGCCGGTGCTTTTTCATTTCCATGGTGACTTTGAGAGGGCCTCCTGCTGCACCATTAAACACATGAAGGGAGGGGGGCTTTTGGTTTTATCTGGCAACAACCAACACACACACATGCAAAAAGAAAGCACACACACACACACACACACACACATGCAAAAAGAAAGCACACACGCTCATGCACATACACGTTCTAAATGTCAAGACATAAAGCTCCACTTGCTCATAGGAAGTCAGAGAAATGCAAGTTGTAGCTCATGTTTCAGAGTATATGTCATAGCCATTCATTACACAGCTTTATAAAGTAGGATAGTTGTTTCTGATTGGTCATTTAAAAGCCATATATCTTAGCATCAGGCTGCTATTTCTCGATACCAGAGAGTTGTTAGGGCTGCGGCTCTGATTAAAGACTCTGGAGGACTTTCTGTAATCATATATCAAATAAAGAACTGAAAACATCAGAGAAAAGACAGGAGAGGTTAGAGACTCTTAAACTGCCACCATATCAGAATTGAACTTCATGATTATCATGGCCAAAAATTCACGTTAAATATTAAAGCTATATTTATTGAAAACTTTGGGGGAAAAAATACATTTTCAGTCAGATGAATCTTCAATGATACTGTGGTAAAATACCTCAAACATGAGTACAGGGAGAGTCCACAACTGTATGAAAAATGCAGAAGAAAGAACAAGTGCACTGATGATTAATAGTGATAAGACAACCAGATCAAATGGTAACTAAATATCCACAATGCCCAACATTAGATAACAACATGCTGACTAAATCAAAATAACAGGACAGAGAGTTTGTGTGAGACCATGGACAGCTAACTACTTTGGCTCATTAGCACAGATCATGTCTTTAACTTTTTCTCTGTCCATTTTTCATTTTCTCCCTCTTGCAGGCACTGTTGTGTGAATTTCCTGCAGACTTTTTTTCCTACAAAATCCAAAACGCTACGACACACACCAGCGAGGAAACTTTTTGGGGTTCGGGTGGGGTACCTCGCTTTCATCTGTCATCTCCTTCAACATAAGGAGGCTGCGATGAAAGCTAGCTGGTAAACAAGTCTTCTCCTTCTTTTGCTCCTGCTGATTTCTTCTTGGTCTGTCCTCCATTTTACGTTGGTGGTATAAATATATATATACACTACATACACTATCAGTCAAAAGTTTGGACACACCTTCTCATTCAATGGTTTTTATTTATTTTAATAATTAATGACACTATGGTGGTGTAATAATTGGAAGAATGTATATCCCAGCTCAGCCGGTCAGGGTTCTGTATAGTGAGCGAAGTAGAATCCTGACAGGGTGAAGCATGCTCACTATACATTATTCTATTTATCAACTGGCTACCAACCAAAAACATGAACAAGTTGACTCAAAATACTGAAATAAAGAAGTTTGTATTAACTGAACAATTATTTGTGTTTAGAAAACAGTCCCTCTCCCCGCTCGGTAACGCTTCCATGGTATCTAATGAGTATGAATCCCTGTTGTCAAGAGGTATTGACCAATCAGAATCAAGTATTTAACACAGCCTGGTAATAATCTGCACACTACACAGTCTCTCTAACATATACTGTGCATGTGTGTATAATCGTGTGGCATTACAGGAAAGTGCATGACTCAGCAGGTTTGTGGTCATCCCCAGCAGCTTGAGAGCAGCTAATTACATATTAATGAGAGTGAGTGAATGACTCAAACAGGCCACCATATGTCTCTTTACAGGCTGTAACAGGTGGGCGTGAATCCCCTCAGCAAAGACAATAAAGGAAGCTTCATTTAATCTGAAACAAATATGATTCATCCTGAAAAGATATGATAGAGGGGGAAACCATCTGGTGTCTACATGTCACTAATTATCAAGTCAACATAAATGCAGCACCAATCACATCCTGTGTACTAAGTGTTTATAAAGACAGCCTTCATGAGCAGTGTTTCTGAGCTGGAGCTGGGGGCAGCTGGATGACCAAAATGTTTCATACACTGTACTAGCTTTGATGATAGCTTGACAGCTCTGTCCACGAATGTGTTTTTTTACTGGATGGTCAGAGTAGAGGAGGAACGAGTGTCTGCTTCAGACCCACACAAGGATCATGTGGACTGGACCCACTTGAAGGATCTTGGACGTCTTATCAGTAAGTCTAATGTGTGCTTTGGTTAGAGGAAGAGGCGTGTCCCACGGCTCCACCAGACAGGTCGCTTCTTGGCTTAACCAACAAAACATTTTTGCAACCATCAAGTTGATATTAATATCATTATTATTTCACTATGAAGTAATTTAACTGCACACTGTAAACCCCAACAGAACTTCTAACTCATAGCCATTAAGGGTACAGCACTCAAAATAGCTATTTAGTTGAACCAACAATTAATTATTGAGTTATCCGAGTGATTAATGTTGTTTTAATTATATATGTATCAATTTTATTGAGTTAATATCCATGTCCAAATAACAACTTTTGAGTGTACAGAGTGACGCTGCGTATGACGTCATCAGTGGCAAAACTACACAAGACTAGACTAAGAAAACACAACAAGAGACATGGATCACTAAACACTCAAGGGAGACAAAGGACAACTGATACAGAATAAAGACAGGGAGGAACCAAGGCAGGCTGTGCGGTGGTGTGGTGGGTAGCGCTCTTGCCTCACAGTGAGAAGGTTCCTGGTTAGAGTTCCTGGTCGGGCTTGTGCCTATCTGTGTGGAGTTAGCATGTTCTCTCCTGGTACTCCGGCTTCCTCCCACTGTCCAAAAACATCACTCTAAATTGCCCGTAGGTGTGAGTGTGTGCGTGAATGGTTGTCTGTCTCTACATGTTTGCCCTGTGATAGGTTGGCGACCCGTCCAGGGTGTACCCTGCCTTCCGCCCAAAGTCAACTGGGATTGGCTCCAGCCCCCCGTGACCCCAAAACCGGATAAGCGCTTGAAGTATCTGATATTCAACCACATAAGATTAAGTATATGTTGCTAGTCTGTGTTGTTTAAAATAATTTCAGGGGCCCACAAGAATGAGTTACAATAGTAGGCTCCAGAAGTCTCTAGGAAGGGCCTAAAAAATATCACCTTTGACATAGGCAAATCTATGATTGACAGTGACAGTTGACGTCTCTGTCAATACTTAGAACAAGGCGTTCATAAATGGAGTCAAATAGCAGCTAACGTTAAACTTGTATTGAAGAGTCCATATATGTGTATGTTTGAAGGACACCCTCATTCTAATTTGAGTGCACCTTCATAGTATTTAAGCCAGAACGTGGAGACAGAAGAGAGGCGACTTCATCTGGCTCGGTCGTCCTCCAAGCAGTCGGGATGCTTGTTACTGATGCTGATGCTGTTTGATTGTAATAAATCTGAATTACTATTCAAGCTGGCCAGTGTCACGAGGTTCATTCTACATCTGCACATCACGGGCTGTTAAGACACGATACGCTCAAGAAAATGGATGGATGGATGAAACACAAGGACAAAACTAAACAAACCAAACCAAACCAAACCATGACATGTACTCGGTGTCATCTAGTATGTACAAATTAAAAATATTAAAAATGTAACCACTAAATTTGAGTTAGGGAACTTGAAACTTAAAAAAAGAAAGAGAACAATTGAGTAAACTGAAATCATATTTTAGAATTTCAGTTATACTATATATATTCTGACTGTTTTCTTACCTTTAGACTAATCGGTTAGTCAGTCCAGCTCCATATAGACGACCAGGATCACCATAGTCCAGCACAGACAGTTGCAGTAACCAGTCAGAATTTGATTCAAAAATAAAAACCTAGTTTCAACTTTAATCTCTTCGATAACGGTTGGATATGTGGTCTAAAAGAGAGAGATGCATGGATTAAAATAGCAAGATATCATCATGTGAACACTGAGAAGTGTGGACTGAGGGCAGGTTCTAAAGCTCAGACACGTCATCACATAAAACAAGTTTAACATACAACAATCAAACAGGATGTAATGCTTTAATCAGTTTTAGATGATCTGCACGGTTTGAGGGTTTTTCAGCAGTTAAAACACAGAGCAATTCAGCATTAGCAGAGAAAAAGACGTCAACTGTTCCAGAAATGACATGAACTGTAAAGATTATTGTTATGTTGTGGTGGGTTATATTGTTCTCCCGAAGCAGCATGAGATTGAGCTCACTGAGTATAAGGAGCAGGAGAGAGGAAGCAGTCAGAGTCTGTGGATGTCTCTCTGCGGTTGATGATCCGTCGTCTCCAGGAGTGTGGTTCCCTCGAGGCCTCAGGGTTTATTTCTTGGTTTTTGGATATAATTTGAGTTGATGGTGTTTGGAATTTAAATTAGCTTTTCTCTTCAGTTAGTGTTATTGAACAAAGCTTGTTTGAGTTTTTCATTTACCTTGGTTCGTTAATAAAGTCTTTAAAATTGCTGAAGCTTTGTTCCCTTCTTCTTTTCTCAAGGTTTACATTTTTATTGAGATTCCTCTGATCCCCTAAACATCTTTTGGGACAGAGCAATCATCCATTAAATGGTTAACATATTAAAACTGTTACTTTATCTGTTATTGTTTTAGGATTACACTTTATCTTCATCTTTAGTGACCTTAGTGGTGATTGGAGAGAAGTTAACATAGAGTTAGAATTACTCTTATTGATAGTTTTTATATGAATTTCATATGGCGCTATCATGACTCAGAGCCTTAGTGTTGTTATAGTTTCTCTCTTTTCCTCCAGTAAACTGATGGATGTTGGACAATATCAGAATGAGGCATGAACAATACTCTCATTATTCCTCTTTATCTTTTACAATCTTTTGAACAAAAACATTACTTCTCTTCTTGTTACAGTTTGCCTGTAACTTTGTCATTGTGTGTGTGTGTGTGTGTGTGTGTGTGCGTGTGTGTATGTGTGTGTGTGTGTGTGTGTGTGTGTGTGTGTGTGTGTGTGTGTGTGTGTGTGTGTGTGTGTGTGTGTGTGTGTGTTGTGAGTGTCAGTGGGCGGAGTTATCTTCCTTGGCTCTTGGTGCAAATATCAACCAGAGCTGTGATTGGTCATTTTCTCACTTGTTTTGGCTCCCAACCTGATTGGTCATTTGTGATTTATCCATGATTGAAGGTCGGGAAGGTGTGTGTGAGTGCGTGCTGTGGGGGTTATTTGAGGCTGGAGGGTCATCCTGGTTTTTTTGAGCATATTGTGAAGAAGGGAGCAGGAAGAGGAGACAACGCATCGTTTCTATCCTGGAGGATTAAGCTGTTAAGCAAAGAGAGCTCGTTCACGGATGTCCAACATGCAATCAACTTTTTTCATCTGATATTTGTGCAGTTTGTGCACGAGGCTGTGGACACCTCGCACCATGGCAGAAGGTATAGAGAGCTTTTCTGCAGATGCTTTATACCATTGCTTATCCTGCTCTAAAGAAGGGATGACTTGTTCTTCCCTCGCTTTGTCTTTTCTTTCCCCTCTTGAGTAAGGTTAAGTGGTTATTTATCCAGAAACATGGAGTGTGGGGGGAGGTGTGTTTTGTTGAAGTGGAGGTAGGATGGAGGTGTGAGGGACACTAGAAAGCTGCAGATGGATGGGCTCTGCACACAGGTAAACCACAAATAAACGAGTGATAAGGAATGCATATGTTCATACTGCTTTCTCTCAGGGTTATTGTTTGAAAGTTTTTAAAGATCAGCTGTTGAAGTTGTCAGTTTAAACGATTTAATTTTGACAAAGAGGAGATGCATTTCATTTTCAAGCAGACGTGATAAGGCAGACATGACAGTAAAAAAAAAATCCCATTATGCAATTAACTTATTTGTGCTTTCATCCAAGAAAATCACATTATTTACAATATAAGAACACTTTTACACGAGTTAAACGCATACAATTATTCATATTGTATTCCAAACAAAGGCATTGCAGCGTGATTATCATAATTGATCCCTGAAACGATCCGTTGTCAATCATAAGAGGACAAGGTGTTTTTTTGTAATCGTCATTTTAACTGATCAAGTTTAAAATCAACAAAAAGCAGTTTACGAAATGTTTTATTGGTTGTGGATGGTAAAACAATTAGTTTACCAATTAAGCAAAATTGTATAATTATGTATTTTGGAAGTTTTAAGCAATATATATATATATATATATGTATGTATATATATATATATATATATATATATATATATATATATATATATACACACACACACACACACACACACACACACACACATATATATATATATATATATATATTTAACAGATTGTCCCAGATTTCCAATTGTTAAGAATTTCTGTTCTTCAAACAACCTGAATGACCGTTCAAATTGAATATATTAACATTTGCCTTTTGACTGTAGCATGTCATTGCCTTTTTTTCTTAATATTTTCTGAGATTTTGAACACTTTAAAAAATTGGCCTATACATTCAGGAAAATCCTCAAGATTATTGTGAATATTGGCTTCACATGTATTTACCAAAACTCAGCCTTTACCTCTTGAAAAAGATCAATAAATATTAATAATATCAGCTGACAGCTTTTGTTGTTCCTTAATTTATTTATTTTCATTTATTTTCATATTTGTTTATTTATATATTTTTTGGTTGTTGCTTTATTTATTCATTTTATTGTATTTTATTTTAGTATTTTTTAAATTAAATTAAATTATTTTTATCTTTTTGTTCCTTTCTCATTTCTTCGGTCCATTGCGTAATACGTCAGACGCACGCACCATATCCTCCGTAGCTTTTACCTTTACTCTACTACTGATCATCGGACTCTGAAATGAGCATCACCATCATTGTGTGTCTCCGTGTGTCGTGTAGGAGGCTGGGTGCGGGGTGAAGAGGAGGTGGAGGAGGAGGAGGAGGAGGCTCTGGCCCGGGGCAGCGGGGTGTGTAAGTGGTTCAACGTGAGGATGGGCTTCGGCTTCCTCTCCATGAGCAGCAGGGACGGAGCTCCGCTGGAGGAGCCGCTCGACGTGTTCGTGCACCAGGTGAGACTCTTTTAGAGTTTAATCTGAGTCCCTCCTTCAGGAATGTAACCTAAGTTTTGCTGAGACATAAACCAATGCCTGCACATGATTAGTCTTACAAGGTGAGGGAAGTTTATTTTTACAGCATGTTTCATCAATAAAAGGCAACTCAAAGTGGTTCATACAAGACATAAAAACATGCATAAAGATATTGAAAAAATAATTGAAAAAGACAATTAAACAGAAAAAGAGGATAGCATAAAAGGCAAAAACAAAAGTTGAAATATGTTTTTTAGCCTCAACTCATGAATGCAAAAATGCTCAGATTATCCCAGAGGAAGCCCTGTGATACTCTGAATATCAGACACTTCTGTATGAGTGAACTTCCCATTTGTGGGGGGGGGGGGGGGGGGGGAATGGACTCTAACCTCTATCTCACCTTGGGATTCTGACCTGATTAAGATGTTCCATCCCCATGATTTTTTTTCCCTTCCACACAACAGCAGATTCACCCTTTAATTGTATGTTCAAAACAACCACTCTACAGCAGATACAATACTGTAGTGTATTCATTTTCTTCTTGTTTTGAAGAAAAACAATCAGATGCCTGACTGTGAAGTGAATCTCTGCGCTTGTGAACTGTCAAAACTCAGAGGATAACGAGTACAAAGTGCCACAAGCCTTACACAGTATGCACATATAAATCAGTCAAACTTTATCTCTAGAGCACCTTTCATACAAATCAAATGGCTTCAGAGTGCTTTACAGTGATTGAAAAGAACAATCTAATATATCATGACTAAACATAAAAAAGAAATGGGTTTAGAAGTAGAGATTAATGCAAACCAATTGCAATACAGTGTATATAAATAAACAACAAAGGGAAATATTTAAGATATAAGTAAATAAAAGATAAAACATGACGAGTTAAGACAATGACAAAGATAAAGATGAAAGACTAAGATGAATAAAAGCACTAAAATAGCAATACGAAATAGTTAAAATAGTTAAAACAGAAGAATAATAAAATAAATATGAAATTACATTAAAATTATAAATTAAAAGAAGTTATAAAAAAGTCAACATAAAAGCCAGTTAAATCGATGGGTCTTTAATGGACTTTTAAAAGTCTCAATATTCCTGGCTCCTCTCAGATCCAATAACCCGATAAAGATACATACTCTGAATCTGATTCTCAAAAACAATCATGTGTCTGTGATCCGATATTAGTACAATGAATGTAGACTAAAAGATAACAGATAAAAAGATGGAAATAAATAATGACGCAGCTGAGTGTATTCAAAGAAAAGCCATCGAACCTGCAAAACACATAACAGCGGGCAATGCTTATGTAGGATATATCCTCAAGTTAGTAATAGCGACGTTCACCAAATTCCCCAAACAACACTGAAAGAGATCTTTATTGTTGTCTTTTTCTCTGAAAATAAAAATGAAAAACCTGTGGTAGCTAGAGTTGGTAGTCACGGAAAACTAGCATGAATTTGAATGTAGCGTTTCCTCAGGACTCTGTCTAACCCCTCCCCTCGGAACAACGCCCCCACTCACATGCACGAGCGCCACTGATTCACAACCATATGATGGTGACTGATTCAAAACCGGTCCTCAGCACATGGTTTTTGTTTTGCACTATGTCAACTCATGTCTCACTCAGCAGTAAGAAAACACCAAAATATTCTCATAGTGAAAGTTAAAAACACAAACAAACATGAAATGTACACTTTGCAGGAGGCGGGCAGAACGGCAGGACGGGATTTGATTGGATCATAATTTGGCTCCTGATTGCAGGGATTGGTTGGTGTTTTCCCAGGTTTACTCCGGCTGTAGATAGCGGCTTTGTTTACCTCTTTTTAAAGAACACATTATGTTTTGATTGCCATAAAGATCATTTTAACCAGTATAACAAAAAGTGGATCTATATCTGTCTACCAACCCCAGCTTTAAGGAAGTATCTTATAAAAGTAAACAAAAATAAGTAGGCAGGTGAAGAAATCTGTTAATGAAAAAAAATAAATATATATACTAATTTAAAATAGAAATGAATAAATAGGGAAGAGAAAACAAAGAAAGTTCAAATAATGAAAGTTCAAAAAATGAACATATAAATACAAAAGGAAAAATAAGAACAACAAATACACAGACATATAAAAAGAATGAACACCACATGTTACAAACTACAACTTCTACCTGGTCTCATTTGAAGATACTCTGCTTGTCTCGTCTTCTTCATGAGGTTTCTGCAGTTTACTGACCAAGAGAGGCGAACACAAACACAAACAATGGTGCCTGTTTCTAAAAAAAGCTTAAGACCTCTAAAGCAGCTTGTTTGATGAATGTGAAAGACTTCTGATGTGTTTGTGTGAAATGACCTGATGATGAACACATCTTAAAGTCATCTGTGCCTGAGTGCAGTACCCTCACTCACTCCTTCTCAGAGAGTTATTTTTAGTGAGACCTAAAAGGTGCATTGGGGGGTGGTGGATGTTAAAGAGCTCAGACTTTTCTACTTACAGGGGTTAGAGGCTAAAGCAGAGGAAACAAGGCTCATACCTCACCCCATTGCTCCTGCTTCCTGTTATAAAGTCATTAAAGCATCAGGGAGCCCACCCAGCCCTCAGTGTCAGTCCCACCTCTCATGTGGAGCCTTCTGGCAGAGAAACTCTCAGGTTACCTGCTGCTGTGAGGTCGTAAATCATGGGATCTGAGAGAGGGGCTTTAGATGATGCTTCTGAAGGCTTCAGTGAATCACTGGTGTGCAGAGGTTGCAGAAGGAAGATTGCGCTGAGTAAGATTGTTGGAAAAGTGGTCCAATGTTTAATTTCGAAATTCAACAAATTGTAAGCTTTCAACTGCGGAGACTGTGCTGGATATGTGAGATACCAGTATTTTAAGCTGGGACACATGGTTAGGGTCTAAATGATTTACTGATAGGGAATTTTCATAATAAGACGAGTAGAAAACTTCAGTCAGCAGCCTTGATAAGATAAGATAAGATATTCCTTTATTCGTTACACAACAGGGAAATTTAAGTGTCACAGCAGCAAAGCAGACAGTGCAAAAGAGTATAAAGCAAACAAGAGCCTATAAAATATCAATTATTAAAAAGTTATTAGCAAATAAAATTAAAGAGGTAAAATTAAGTATATCTTAGAACATGTATACACAACGTATATACACAACTAAATAAGTACATTTTACAAATATTTCCAAAACCAATGACACGGACATGGATATAACCAAACAAAACAATATTTGTCCTCTTAAAGTGCACCTTTCTGACTCTGACTTTATTCGATTTTTATTAAAACTGTCCAAACTATTTAAAAACTACCTACAGAGGCAGACTTTGTATTTGAAACCAATAACAAACGTCAGAAATGTTCTCTTCAAGCCACCAGACTGAATTTAAAAAGAGCAGTTTGACCTTTTATAAAGAAGGGGACTTGTTTGTCTTCATCTGTTTAGTTTACAGGCAGTGAGTAGCTTTGATTTTTATGAAAATAACTTTTTAGATAAGACCTTTTATTCGAGGAGTTGCACAATTTTGAAACCAGTGACATATGTCAGAAATGCTAATTTAATAGCCGGACGACTGCATTGAAAAACTGCAATTTTACTTTTTTTGTCTCTCACTACCTTTGAAGTTATTTTTGTGTAAATGCATGCCAAAGTCACACAAACTACAAAAATTAGCCAGATGACTTTTTCAAAATGATGTTAGCACTTGGTTTGAGAATGAGCTTTTGGAGCCTGTTCTACTCACTGGATGTAAACCAGCACAGAGGACAGATAGCCTCTCGGTACAAGATGGCAGTACTTTGATCTTCTTAATGGAGATAAAGTTGTATATATGCTGTGTCTGGTTCAACTGGCATATAACTACTCCACCAGAGCAATGAGTAACAAGCACAGGTATGAGGACGTTAACCTGCATGGAAGGCTGGTGGTGCTAGCTCTCCTAACCTTAGCCACACTCTGCAATCCTTGACATCGTTAACCCGCAGACTCTGTGATCCTGTTGTAGCCGTGTTAAATTTATTCCACTCTGACTGTTTTCTGGATGTTTTCTTACCTTTAGACAAGTCGGTTAGTCAGAATTTTAATATCAGTTGCAAAGATTAGGAAATTAGTTTGCTTTTGATTAAATCATTCAATGTTAAGACGGAAAAGTTGTGAAAACTCAAAATTTTTGAGTTTTGAGGTTAACTAGAAATCTTACATTTGAGCCAACTGATGAGTTTTTGTTGAGATAACTTATCACTCATATGTAGTGTAACTTAAAGTTTTCAGTTCTACATACTAAGAAGTGAAAGTTTTGCCAACTTATTATTGTTTGTTCAGAAAATGTCCCTAAATGTTACTGCATGTTACTGCACGGTTTTCCCACCTGTAAGGTAGCTAGCTAATGTTTAAGGCGGCTAACTATTGGTAATGACCACGCCTTATTAAACTAACTAAACAAATTAAAGTTACATTAACCGGTAATCAACTCACCATCAACTGACCAGCTGTAAAGCTAAAGTTTCAATACAATACTCAAACCAAATACTCAACTTTAGGGCGATCAAATCCACACAGGACAGGAGAGATGGTGCCACATGTGGGGAATTGAAAGTGTGGAAGACCCCTGTAGATTTGAGTTGGAGACCCTGTTCTTTGACTGAAGCATACTCAGATAATTCAGCCGAGCCTCAAACCCATAATTTCAAGTTTTGCCGACCTAACTTATGAAATGAGACCAACTTTACACAACAAACTGAATGCAGGTAGTTGAGATCACTACTTTGATGTAGTTTGAAACAAAATGGAACATTTTAAGTTTTCATTTTTACAGTGTAGTATCATCCAGAGACTGCTTACAAGAAGAGAGCATAGCAAAGGCTGCGCAACACTTAGCAACAGGATAACCTTGTTGAGCTTCCAGTTTTGGATTTTGGCTGTAGATGTCTTGTTTCTCTTGGAGGTTAAGTGTTTAAACCTGGGGTGATTGGCTGGAGCTACTCAGGGGTCAGTCTGTGCTCAAAGCCCCAGGAAGGAGTTTTTAACTGCTTATGAAACAGACTTGAATTAATACTGATGTATCTTTATTGCGTAAAAAATATATATATAATATAGCGTCAATATTTTTTTTCAATGCCTGAAATTGTTGTCAGTGTCAGACGAGGCAATTTAAAGCAAACTGCCTTCAAAAGTACACAACAGGATCAGCAGAGAGATACAGCACACTGCTTTGTCCACAGGGGGCGCCAAAATCAGCACAAGAGGAACTTTAAGACTAACTCATTCAGTGATTATAAGAGAGTCGGTGACTGTGTTTCCTGCAGGCTGAGATTTTGTCTATGGTGGGAGCTGACCACATATGATCACAGTAAAACTGTCATTCACTTTCACACAGGATGGGTCAGAGAGCATGAGATTGCAGGTGAGCTAATTGGACTAGATTACCTTAAATAAGCTGGTCTTGTCACTATGGCCTGGGGGTCTGCTATGAAACAAGACTGAGGGAAATATGCATCTATAGAGCTGAATGTTTAAGTTTGTAGTGTCATGCTGGTTTCTTAACTGGCCTTAAAACGGCAGTGAAAGAACGCACAACTTTGGACTGTTAGGCTGAATGTCACAGTTGTTCTTCGTAAAAAAGACATGAAGCGTGCCTTCTCTTCACTCCTTGATTACCAATGTGATCACATGAAAAGCAAAGTCGCCCTTACAAATCTTCTCCAATTGTTTTCCTTGAAGCATTGAGTGAGAAATGCTCTCTGACTTGATAAGTTTTAGGACGGATTTTGCTTTGTTTGCATGTCAGCTCCTGGTTACTGTTCTGCGTCCACATATCCCATAGATGGTAAAGATGTGAGATGGCTCACTCCTCAGAAATCCAGCACCAGAAAAACTATGTCATGGCTGTTCACAGTCCGAAAAACAGGACTCACTCATGATATAACTGAATTATTATCAACAATATTACTCGCTGGCAGCTAATTCTGTCTTCCAGATTGTGTCGGGCTCGGCTTCTAGCCTCATAGAACAAGTAGGTCTGTAGGAGGGCTCATGTTGTACTCATCGTCGGACTCATCATCTTTGGGGAGAGTTGTAGCTTTTTCTTTCAGGCCATCATTTCAGGGCACTGGTGAAGATCACCAAAGGACCAAAGGAAATACAATTTATTCAGAGAAGCTGGAAAAAAACATCCAGGGACCACATGTACATCTGGAAATTATGTTGAGGTTTGGTATGGACAAACCAATACAGATTGGGTCTGCTCATTCCTCTGTTATTTACCTCCATCATTGGAAAGCCAATTAGTAAAGGATCAATAGAGCAGTGGATTGTTTGGTGATTTACTCCTTTTGGGATTCATTTATTCTTCCTGTTGCTTCTCTCTGGTAGTGATCCCAGCTTCCTCTGGTGCAAGAAGGCATCTGGAGGGTTGATCAGATGGATTTTTGTACAGGGGTCTGCTGGTGGATTATAGGCTTTTGGGAGGAGATGGAGGTTTGCTTGGAGGTATGGGGTCATGCAGGTAGACTTGAAGTGCATGCTTGTCTTTAGGCCACGTTTCTGGGAAACGTGTTGAAGTAACAGTTTGATGATAATAGACTGTTATAGATCAGTTAGCTTAGAAGTAGCAGTCTCCTTTGTGCATATTTTTTCATTGGATTTGAAAAACCTCAACGATTTACTTTCTCCAACATCCAGAGCAAACTGCACATGGAGGGTTTCCGCAGCCTGAGAGAGGGCGAGGCCGTCGAGTTCACCTTCAAGAAATCCTCCAAAGGGCTCGAGTCCGTGCAGGTCACCGGGCCAAACGGAGCTCCGTGCCTGGGCAGCGAGAGGAGACCAAAGAGCGCCCAGAAACGACGCTCCAAGAGTGACAGGTAGGTCCAGTCTGAAGATGACTACCGATGAAGTGTCTAATACGACATACACAGGTTGATATTTTGAGTAAAATGAGAAAGTTGATAATGTTTTGTCGCTGATATACAGTTATGTCAGGTTCTATAAATGTCTTTTAAAAATACTGTGCAGGGTGTTTAACGTAAGCTAACTAACAGTAATTAATCAGAGGTTACAAAGTTTAGTCATTGCCACGTGACAGGTAATAATCTGATGTAGCTACAGATCAACACAGGACCTCATCACTCTGCATCCTGATAAAAGTTGTCTCAACAAATGAGACACATCTTTACCACAGAGGGTGATGGTGCTCATGGGAAATGCAGTCTTCATTCTGGAAAAACACTACTGATTTAATCCGAAAGGGGCGCGAGAATCAACATAACAGGAAAACTCTGCAAAGTGCCTTTAAGTAACTCTTTGGGGTGACAGTTGAGCCTCTCTTTACTGTATAAGTTATAACATGCAGAAAATACATCTCCATCAATAACATCAAAGAAACTATAACTTTTTCCCTCTGCTTTTTGTCTTTAATAAAACCAAATCTCGTTCTGCAACATTTTTATGAATTTGCTTGTTTCACTCCCAGCAAGAGACAAATATGTTGACATAAAATAAAGATGGAATTGATGTAGATCTCAAAAGCTTTAACAACCAATAAAAGGTAAAGTCACAGTGAAATGCAAATAATCCTGGAAGTAAAAATGTGAATAATTTAGGATTTATTAAGACTACATATTTCAGTCTTAAAGTCTTTATAATTTTGTCAAGTTTGGCGCCCCCTGTGGACAAATTGAGACCTCCTATCTCTTTGCTTAACTTGTCCTTTACATGCGTAAGTCCTATCTTATGAAAGTCTGATCCTCCTTTCTTTTAACAGTCAAATTGGGAATATTTGTCGTGGAAACTGCAGAAAAAACTGTGTTTTTCTTCAGTGTGCTATCCGACACCTAGCCTCTTTTAATGGATACAGGCATGAAAAACTATAATGTAACAATCGTCAGTCTTGGAGTGGATGGTCTTGTTTGCTTTGTTAGGTCATGATGAGGCATCCCTCTTTATATCAGTCCTCACAGGAGCTTTCAAGTGAGTAATATTCAACCAGAAGTAGACAAGTTGAGTTTTCGTTCTTCAATTGTTGAAAAGACATAAAGGAATAAAATGACAGCCAAATCATATGACCGGATGTAAGATGTTTCTCATATTATTAATAAAATATCAGGTTGGAGTGAAGCAGAACTTCCTCAAACAGAGAGTGTCCAGCTGATTGACCGTTGTCTCTTTGTGCAGCAGCTGGCCGAGCTGATCAATAGATTGTTTGATCTCTGAAGGTTTCCTCATCCCCCAACGCTCGCTTTTTTGGCTTTGTGCCTGCCGCAATGGAGCTTCACCATTTTCAAATACCTTCCTGTGATGATAATAAACAGTCTGAAGTAAATATTAAGACACATTTTAATGTCTAGTATCCTTACTTTAAAGAAAGTCAGACTTTTATCTGGATTTATAAAATGCATAATTTTAATTTGTGTTTCTCTTTTATATGAAATATGTTTTAAAGCATGTCAACTCAAAATACTGGCAGTTGGTTTTGATGAAACCTTCATAATGACTGCCCTCCAACATCCTCTGCACATTTGATGATGTTCTGATATAGATTTCCAGAGATAAATGTGATAAAGCATATCCTAGCCCTTTTGGAGATGACATCATTTCATAATTTTTGGTCCAAAAAACAGCAAACAAAGTAATTTTTCTGATATTTATTTCTGTACAACCATCTGTTTCATAAACAAGACATGTTTAAGTTATGAAAAAACATTGTCATGCTTTGTTCTACCTTGAGTAAGGGTATCACATCTTATAAACTGACGCCTTAATGTGAGCCATTTTTTATCATATAACAAAATTAAACACTGAAAGTAAAAACTAATGAAGTGAGTAGTTAATCTGAAGTTTTCTGTTTTTTGTTTTAGCGTGTTTGTCTGGTTTAGATGCTCTGAGGCTTTAATTTGATTGAGTCTTGAACGTCCGTCTGATCTAAATACCTTCTGTGTTTGAGTTCATTCAGAGGTGTCAGCTTTCTGTCCCTGGCAGCAGGAACATTGCAGCTAAGAAACTGAGTTTTATTTGCAGATTTTGAGCCATTAAGACCTGTCAAGCTCATTCATTTGAAAGGTTTTATCGAGTTGAACTTCATTAATCACGGTGAGCAGCGCTGAGAATAATCCAGAAACTTCCCGTCTTTAAGTACCTGCTGAATGTTTGATTGCATTCACATGTTCCTGAAACATAAATGCAGCATTCAGAGGAGTGAAGGATCCCAGTTATTTAATTGATAACAGATGTAGGTGCCCGAAAGAGGTCAGAGGTCACCATCGCCATAGCAACAATGGGATGTGGTGTGCAAATGAGGCAGAAGGGAGGATGGGAGGAGGGGCCGTGAGGGAGCGGGGGTCAGGGGTCAGAGGTCACAGTGGCATTGAAACAAAGGAGCTCCGTCCGTCCACGCTGATCGATACTCGGACCTGATGGGGGGCAGGGAGGGAGGAAGAGGAGGAGGAGGAAGAGGAAGGAGGTGATCAGGAGCTTAGTTTGGATTCATCAATCTTTATCTCACAGGCTTTAAGAAACATGTTTATATATTTTAAAACCATCAATAAATTCCATTAAAAGACCAAAACAAACAACTACAAGCATGTTTATAGTATCAAACCTGACATATCATCTTCCCCTCTGCCCTCCATTGTTGTGCATGAAGCATTAATGAGCCTCACAGTTACACTGAATGATGTTTCTTTAATAAATCCATGACTCATACAGTGATCTGTTTGTGTTTTCTGTGTTTTAAGAGGCACAATGGATGGAGAGGAGTTTAATGTGCTGGCTTGAGCCTGGTGTATTTAAGAGGAAAGGCTGAAATTCTCTGTGTAAATAGTAGCACGTCTGCCTGCAGGTTCACCTGCTCTTAAAAATGAGAGCACACACTTGGGTTTGTGTCATGTTTCGCCCAAAATACACCTTTGAGTAATCAAGGGACTTAATCCAACCTCTTGAACATCATTTAGCGCCCACATTGTGCTCCCATGAGTAGCAAAATGTGATCCGACCTGCCCTTATTCTCTTTGCACCATGCGCTTTAGACCGTGTTGAGATAGGCTCAAGACCCCTCATTTTCCGGTTTTGTACAGGGTTTCACAGAAACAGTGTGTAGCTGCTTAAACAGAGTAAGCAGGTGACTAATAATAGCTCCCAGTTAAGCCTGGTTTATACTTCTGCATCAAATTGAGGGCTTAGCCTATGAGCATAGGTCGGCGTGTCCCCCGTACCTGCACAGAGGCCTACGCATGTAGCTCACGCATACCTCCTCCAAAATGAAACTACGTGCAGAATCAAAGCGGATCGCAAGCCCTGTAATTGGCCTGCTTGATGGCATTGTATTTCCTGCATTTACAGCACCTCAGGAATCGCAGCACATCGGCCGAACATTTAATCTCCTCCCTCGTCTCCTCTCTATTCTTGCTGTATGATACACAGCAACATGTATCAGCTGTTAATTAACATAACACGCTCTGAATCGCTGAGAAAAACTAAACAGAAAACGTAGCGGGACTGATAACAGACGACCTGACTATCAGAGAGACCACACTGCCCTCAACCTTTCGAGTATTGCTGTGTGACATTGACGCACAAGTATTTAGTGCTCACATCCGCGTTGACCACTGCTGCATAGAGTCAATGCAGAAGTATAAATCAGGCTTAAGACACGATAGTATCCTAAAGACACAGAGCTTGGACATTCCAGATTAATTACAGACTCTCATGACACTGATGCTCTCTCCTTCATCAGGCTACATGTTCACTATTAAATACATGACTTATAAACCAAAAAACACGTGCACAAATAATTTCCATACTTACATATCTTAACCAGGCATAAATCCATGTGTCCTTTCTTTGGTTAACTGTGCCTTTCTGTTGCCTGTGACAGGTTGGAAAGGTTGATGGACCTTGCAGGGCCTGGGTATTGTTCAGTTAGCATTTGCTGAAGTTTAGCATCTTCAGCTAGCCACTCCTCAATATACCTTATTGAGGTATTTTCCTTGCTACCAGATTTGATGTTAAGATGCTTCTGCAGTGATAGCTAAGCAAAATATATTAATAGTACAGTAAAAACTCTGGATCTAAACCCTCTCTACCTGCACTTGCTACTGTTGTTAACAGAGGTCTAATGGCTATATCCTGTTATTTTATTTCAGTTATGTTGATATCATACTCTGATGTGATTAGTACCTGCTGGCTTCCTCTGGCCAATCACAGCTTGGCAGCAGAATTAACACAGACTTGTGATTGGTTTGTTGTCTTTTTTTCTTTAATCAAGGAATGCCAACTTCCTCTGGTTCTGTCGCAGAAGTAATTCAAGGCCATCATAGTTTTACCAAATACCTATCACAAGACCTTTAGACCAAGTAGCAAGTGTTGTGGGTGATTTAAAAAAAAAACGTGTTACTTTTGAATCATAATTAGCGGCATTGCTGACATGACTGACAGGCAAGCAAAATGTAGCTGTTAGCGAAGTGGCTAAAGGCCTGCCTCAACTCTGCTGCTGTGCTTCTTCTTAGGTCGACCAAAAGTTAGGGTGAGTCAGCGTTTCCAATAAGGTGATTGTATAAAGGCTTCAAAGACCAATGGGTGACGTCACAGAGACCACGCTCATGTTTTAAACAGTCTGCGGTCGTGGCTTAGACGGGATGTGTTTCACTCATTGTAATTAAAAGAGGTTGAGGCAGATTAAGGTGCCGTGTCCACTAATGCTGTTTTTTGGGCTGGCAGCTTCTATTTTCTATTCAAACCCAATGTGATTCAGCGTTTTCAGTGCTCAGCGTCCTCAGCGCAAAAACGCCCTCAGCGATAGCTGATTTTTGTCAGTGTTACTTCTTGATCACCGACCAGACAGAATCAAGAAGGGGCAGGACTTCTGTTATCATCTTTGTCAACAATAATACAGAGGAGAAAAGTTATCACACTATTTTTTGGAGGTACAATTTCCAGGTTTTGAGCTGCTGCTAATGCCAAGACACAATTTCTATCAATAGTTTTTACAGTTTCTTGATGAAATGTCATTGAATGAAAGCAAGTATGAAGCATACAGAGCATTTCAAAACTCACCAAACGGTTACTACTGAGGGAAGCAGAAGAAGCGCTCTGAAATTGAGGTTGTGAGTGCTCAGTGCGCAAAAAAACAGCAACAATGGACATGGAACATAAAAATGTACCAGCACTGAGGAATCACCTAAACTGACCACCAATAAAAATCATAAAACCTTAAATTGAGGCTCGGCTGCTGGCTGAGTAATCTTAACATTTAAACTAAAAGTATTTACTTACTCTTAAAATGTATTGCGTCTTTCTCAAACTGAAACTGTGTACACTTCATTATTTTGGAACTTAGATGTTTAAGTTTAAGGTCACGGCTGTCATTAACCTCATTTCACTCTGCAACAGTGGAAAATAACCGAATGAGTATTACATGTTCATTTTTATTTCTAACACATTTATTGGGACGTCCTTGTCTGAAGCATAAAAACACAAATGCACTCTGTGGAAAACTTTTCACTTTTCTTCCTCTGGGGCGGTTTGGGCAGCGTGTTTTCTGCAGCACTAGAGTTGTATATGAAGGAAATAACCTGGTCATGACTTTGTAACATTACTTGATGAGTCATTTCAAAGTAAAAGACTTCCAATGCTTTGTACATTGATACAAACAAAAACTGTTTTGAAAAAAGTACCAAGATCCAGACCCTGGTGACCTCATCTCTGGTTACAAGACAGTATATAATACTTTAAGACTTTTAGATGACTTGACAGCACTGTTACCTTTATTGCTTCTCCCTACTGTTTATTTACTTGTTTGCAGAAGGAGAGTAAAGGGGAAAACCTCAGCTCTGTAGAAAGGCAGATTGTCTGTATTGAGAAAATCAATGGTTTTTAACTGCCTGTTTAAGTGGCCTGTGTCTCTTTGTGTCACACTGCACACGCTGGCCTTATTTATCCTGCTCTAATGAATTCACCAACAGGATTTCACTTAGCTGCTGATCATTAGCTTTCTCACCATAGATTTACTGATAAATCCACATCTGACTGCAAGAAGCAGCACTTTGTTTTTAGAGGTAGCAGCTCGTTGAGCTGGAGCGGTTCTTTGTGGAGATTCAGAAGTGCTTTTCAAGTTGAAAGCAAAAGTACTGCTGGATTCATGTATTTAAGGGAAGTTACATGTATGTGCTCTGAAGTTAACTTGTTTAGTTACATATCGGCATGAAATCCTAATGTTCCATCCAGGTGTTAAAATGTCAGAGAGGAATGTCTGTTTCCAGCATGTAAAAATAACAGCTTTTTGAATGCAGGTGGACTTGGAGGCTCTGCAAAGCCAAGGTCTACCATTTCACCGTGATTAGAACAAACAACAAAAAGAGTCTTAGGAGGTTTAGCTGTCCAGATATTCCAAAGAAATCCCTCCAGGGACAGAGATCAATTTGGATAAATCCCCTAACAGCTGCCCAGCTCAGAAACTAAAGATCATGTGGATTCATGATGACAGACATGACAGGAAAGCTGGAGTGTGCTGCCCTCTGGTGGTAGAATTGAATCATGACATCTGAAGACAAATGGGGACGTACTTCGGTTTTATTCAGATTCATATAATCACAAGCTTCTTCTATAAGTAATGATTTAAATTCATTCTCTGGAATGAAATTAAGTATATTTATTCTGGGCTTTATGATGTATTTAATCAGAAAGAACAACTTCTGTTCCTGACGTTAATATTTTACATTTATGGCATTTATTTTTTTCACAATTTATCTGAATTCCTGTTTCAATTGTTATAATATTTAATGCCTTATTTATATCATCCTTAGATGAACATTTTGTCTAATACAAAACGTTTTCAAAAATTCATGGACAAAAAGTAAATAATGCATCACTTGTGTCACTCTTTTTCACTGCTTAGACCAAAATAGGAACATTTTTAAGGAACATTGAGACGCCTATTTAGACAGACAAACAATCACCAAAGATGTAATTCAAAATTTAGTCTACATCTGGTCACACTCATTTTCAGGAAGTCACCTAATGAAATACTACTATTTGCATTTAAATGTAAGAGGTTACCTTATTGGGCTGAATTAATTGAGGTTTGGTCCGATTTTGATATATCTTGGTCATGTTTTTGGTTTTATGGTTCCGGTTGGTTTTATAATCGACTGCTTTTTAGTTGACCATTTCTTTCACTATTTTTCTTTGTGTAGTCTACAGTGACCACAGGGGCTATGTATTATGACTGACTGTTTCATTTATATTTTTGACTTGTGAGTTTTCATGCTGCTGATATATCACACAGTGTGTTTTACTTCCTGTTGACTCAAGTGGCTACTTTGTATCATTTTGTGTTGCTATGTAACATGGCCTTTTTGTGGTTTGCCACCTGGCGATAATTACTTATAAATGGGACACACCCATCTAGTTGGTGAGATGCTGATGACAGACTAGGGCTGAAACACATTCGTTTCTTTAAGCTGCTGTCAACTTCTGACAATAAAAGTTTTGAACTGTATTGCGAGTGCTGACATTTTGTAACTTTTTGTCCTTTTTGGGTCAAGCACCGAGTCATTTTTTGAGTAGGTTTGAGTGAGCACGCCAATTCTGTCTTCTGAATTAATTGTCCATATTTTTTTGGAAGCATCAGAAGATCAAATGTTCAAGGACATGTTTCAAGAGTCACTGAAACAGAAGTTTGATTGAGGTTTGTAAAAGTGATACTAACTAGTTGAAACACAGGTGAGGCAAAGCCCAAGCTTTATTTGTATGTGTGATGAATTTAATTATTTCACCCTATGTTGGTTCTGAAAGATTCATGTAATGTGATTGCTCCCTAGAAAAAGTAATAGCTCCTCTGAATTCTTCTTCTCTCTTCTGTTCATTTTAGATGCTACAACTGTGGAGAACCCGGCCATCACGCCAAAGAGTGTCAGCTGCCCCCTCAGCCCAAAAAGTGCCATTGCTGTCAGAGTATTTCCCACATGGTGGCCAACTGTCCAGTCAAAGCACAGCAGCAGCAGCAGCTGCATTTGTCTCGAAGCGCTCAGGGAACGACTACCTCACAGGGGGATGAGGAAGAGGAGCAAAGCCAGCCTCCCCCTCCTTAAAAACTCAGAGTGTGAGGATTTACTGGAACACTGCTCACAGGAAGAGCTACCTCAGGTTTTATTTATTGATCCAAATTGAGACATCGCTGTGGTGCTTTTGTGATGAGTGCTGGTTTCCATATCATAAGCTTTTATCTCTTTATTTGTTTTGATTTTCTGTCTCTGATCAAGTGTCCTCGATTTGAAACGAAACAATCAGACATACTGAATATCCAGCCAAAGAGTAGCCACAGTTATCAGGTCCTTCTTGGGACCGATCTAACTGGTTCTGTGCCTCTAAACTTTATACTAAATTCAAATACATTTATAAAAATCACCATTAAGATAATTAATACTTTACTCTGAATGATAAGTCATTCAAAATATCTCAAATATTATCACCTTTTCTCACAAAGTGGTCCTATACTCTCATTAATCTGTTATCAAACATGTTGTTTTATATCATGTTACCAAATTTGAAATATGAGGTAAACAATCCAACATTTGAATGTAAGAAGAAGACGAAGACATATCCTGGGTATTTCTCTTTATTGGAAACACTTCTCAGGTATTAGAGTTTAAAGTGTGTCAACAAGATAAGTGCCATAACTTTCACTTTTCAATGAGCTCAATGAAAGCTGCTTCAAACGCCACATTACACTTAAAACAAGAAGATTTCACCACACATGTACCATGGGAACAACACTTGTTTCCATTCGTGGTGAAGTTTTGTCTTAATAACCAAGTTGCCATTTCATTATTTGAATTTATATGCAAGACCAGCGTTGATTGTATAGCAGACTTTGTCTGCAAACATAAATCCAAAGGGAATGTTCACACATATCAGGGATGTTTTCACATAAACAATATTCACTCAGTTATTGTAAACTGAAGGTGAAGCAGGAGTGAGGGGTTGAATGTATATAGATATTATCTTTTTATATGAACTATTTATTCAGAGTTGTTCTCCCTGAAGGGCAAACTGAACTTTTGACAGCTCCAACATTTTTCTTTTGATCCTGTGCCGTGATTCTGAAATACCTTTGTATCGTTCGAATACCTAGGTACCCACACATCTGCTGTATTGTCTCTGCCAATGACAAGTACAAAGTCTGTCAGTGTTTTGTGTATGTAATTACTTCCTCAGTAACCTCAGCCTGTGTGGAGTTGATGTAGAGATTTCATTTTGAACTCAGGGAGAACTTTTGTCTTAGATTCTTTCAGGATGTGTCTAGATGTTTAACTTATTACTGCTCCGAGGACTCCTGAACAACCAGGGTGTCAACTGCAGAATGAGCCACGCACTGTCTTTGTCATTTTCTGCAACAACAGAGATACAAGTGCCAAGGACCATCTGAATCTGAAGTCCTTTTGCATTGTGGGTCTTTAGCATGACGACCATTGTATTTCTTGGTAGTGTTTGTTGATGGCTATTGTGATTGACTTGTTAATAAGTCCTCAAACAGACATTTACTGTGTTCCAGTTCAGGGGTAGCATCTTACTAAGGACCCAGCCTATAAAGGACATAGCCTACGTAGCTTGCGTAGGTTACTCAGGCCAAACTGAAATGAGACGGTCTGGTCTACCAAAGATTACCTGTTTACATCACCAGCTGTTCCATCCTTACGCTTGCACCAATTGGCTAACATAACATAACGTCACGTAACTTAACCAACATCAACATTCAAAGTGTCTTTTTTTTTCTTTCAGCACTTGTATCATTCACTATTCCATTGAGTTGAAATCAAATACTAATGTTTAACTATTTACTATTTGGCTGCTTAAAAAGAGAATGTTTAAATGCACCCTTTGAAGAATGCAGCCCCTGAATTGGGACTTGGCCGCCGTGATCTTTGATATTTAAGTGTAATGTGAGAGAGCAGAAACCTTTTTCTAAACTGAAATGAAAGATGTGTTACTTTTAAGTAGCTTAAATGTATTCAACTTGCCTATTTCATAACACCCAAATGGCTTTATTAGTTAGTTAGTGTGCTAACTTGGCTACAGCTTTGTTTAGCTTCCTTGCCTGTGAGTAATATTTCATGAAAAGTCTTTGCATGCACTCTTCAGTTAACACATTAAAGATTTTTAGCATTTTGGGAAATATTCTAGAGCCTGAAATGTTTTAAATGGTTTAAATTGCCATATCATAAACATGTAGCCACCTTGCCTGTGACCCAGTGGATCAAAATAGCTCTTGCCAGTAAACTAGCTTACTCGGACAGCCAGTTAGCATGCTAACGAAGCCATGGGACTCCCTGTTATCGAGCATTGGATATTGTATTCAGGAACAGTCTATGATACATTCTCTCTGTTTTCAGGTCTTAGGTGTTTACCATTTCAAGAGATGAGTGATCGCTGAATTATCTCAAAAGGTGTTATTGATATGATGTAGCCTAATTATGTAGCCACCGGCTGATGTCACACGAATGATGTCAAGATCTGAGCTGAGTTAACTGTAGTTAGTTTGTTAGCTAGCAAACTAGGCTACACTGTTTAAACTTTAGGGTCTGTTTGTATTCAAGGATACTCTTCTCATAGGTGTAAACCCTCAGCATTGCTGAAGGGCTAAGTGGTTCTGCTTGTTCTGTCCAAATTAGAAAAAAATGCAAAGCTGTGTTTTAAAACCATATGAATGAACACAACAGAGATTTGAGGATAGCGTGTTATGGAGGAATTGGATTCTTTTTGTAAGGTTGCCAAAAACTAAGGTTGTCAAAATGTTCAACAAGTGCTTTTCAATACCAGGTGCTTTATAACGACACAATCTGCATTGTTTTTACATAAGATCGGATCAAAAAGCACCAAAACTTATGAAAAAGCCAGATATACAACCCACCCACTGCTGCGACCAAAAGAGAGAGCATCAGTGGCAGAGTGACGTTTAAGTGAAGTGTGCGAGCACTGCTAATGAAAACTAAGAGGTTACGGATAATAAGACGTTATTTATTAGTATGGAAAAATCTTCTATGACTTTTTCTGAACCTGCACGGTCTGTTGTGTGGTAATGAAATAAAACGTTGGATTTTCACGAGTATCCTATTGAAGTTTAAAGTTCTGGTACTGTAACGACCCTAACCACAGTGCAAAGGGACAAAGTTATTTTAGAAATCCAAGACCATCAGTCAGTGTTTTCCTATTTCTGTTGTGTCACAAACTGATTAGTTAGTAATACTGTTAGATTTCAGAAGGTAGGTCTGTTAAAAAACAAACAAACAAGGCTATCTGTTCTCAGAGCCATGGGAGTAAAAGGAGAAACAGTTGGGCTACTCGGTTGGGATATTTCTCAAATAGTTGAACATTTCAGTGATTCGGTGCGTTTCCTCTGCTTGTTTGGTTGCAGAAAGAACTGTTAAAAAAATGTTAAAAATCACTGAATACATTTAAAATCAACCAAAACCAGAGTGCCCGTTCAAAGATGACACAGCAGGTATCAATTGACATACCTCACCATGATCTCATTTTGATTGTACATATCCAGTGTGTTTCCCACATGTACTTATAATATAATGTTTATGACGTGTCTGCATGATAGTTTTAGAATAATAGATCAGCTGTTTTGTGTTAAAGGTGACTGGAGCCTGAGCAAAATAATTGCACAGCCCAAAGGATGTTTAATAGCGGTGGAATTGATCATCATTAACGGTCATTACGCCTCCATTATGTGCTTGAGTTCCCCATACTGCTCACCATGCTACAGTTCAATGGGGTCTAATCTACCATGTATAATACTTTAATTCAGCTCAGTCCTAGTGGTTTGTCTTCTCTCGTGTAGTTTGTATTTCTTTTTGTGTGTGACTGAGACAGAACTCGTCTTGTCAGAAATCTATACAAGTCTACCTCAGGTGTGATTTTGGACAGCTTGAGAACAGCAGGGCCAAAAAAACTGTTTTGTATGTATTGTAAATGTTATTTTTAATTAAGTTATCCATTCCAGTATTTATTACTTTTTTGCATCTCTATTGTAATGTGATTGTGCTACCTCATGAACTTATCCTGCTATTTTTGTGCCATCTGTATGCCTATTGTTGCTGCCAACTGAAGGAGAGATCATGTACTTAAAACCAAAGAGATACTTTTTGATGGTGTCTTAGCCTTGTTTTAGGAATAGAGACACACATAGGAACTCATAAATACATAGATAAGATGACCATATCTTTACTCACCAGAGCAGACACATACGACACTTCTGTTGCTGGGTCAAATTCACCACAACTGTGAGGACAGGGACTGTTCATGTAGACCAGGGGTGTCAAACATAAGGCCCGCGGGCCAAATCCGGCCCGCCAGAGGTTCCAATCTGGCCCACAGGACAACTTTGCAAAGTGAAAAAATTACAGAGAAGACATTAACTGTAATTTTTCAATAAAAGTAACTACTATTTCAAATTTGTTCTCTGGGGGTCGCATACAATCAAACAGCTGACAGAAGGCTCATGAACACGCTCCAGGATTTTTTTTCTCAAAGTGAGGAAAATATATATATATAATCCAGCGGAAATTCATAGACTTTTTGGACCCCTGCATACAACACTGTCCAGCAAGCAAACCGTTCATGCAACAATATTCAACTTTACCTACTTCATTATGATAATCTCTGTTCTTTTGCTGTAAATATAACACTCTGTGTGTCAGCTGAATGGGAAACCTGTGTGTTTGGTGTGTTCGCAGCAGGTTTCAGGGCTTAAAGAATATCATATTTGGCCCCACTTTGAGACTCAATATGGCAAAAAATACAAGAGCTGTTTTAGTAAAAAGATAGTTCATTAAATGTGAACATTTTAATGTTACTGATACCTTCTTGCATTAAAACAAACAGAACAATTTGGAATTTTTGTTATTTATGTCCGGCCCACTTGAGATCAAATTGGGCTGTATGTGGCCCCTGAACTGAAATGAGTTTGACACCCCTGATGTAGACGATAATGTTTACTCATTACTCAGAGTTGTGCTGAACATACTGCCTCCTTTTTTAAGTCAGGGATTAAGTCTTTAATTATGGATTATGTTCTTACTTTGCTCAGCCTGCAATTGAGATGATTTGTGCTGTAATACAACGGGAAATAAAATACCTAACATCAAACAGTTTGTGCTTCATTTACCTGTCCTTGTGTTCTCACTGTACGCAGATGACTATGAAATATTTCACTCTAGTGGATGACAAGTTATTATTGTTATCTTACTTTAGGCAGTGCAGTTTTATGCATTGATGTTTGGCTGTTTGCATACTTTGAGGGTAACCTTATACAGGTTGAGTCAGTTATTTAACTGCACTTGTATGGCACATCCCTAGTCTTCCAACCAATCAAAGCGTTTTACATGTCATGCCATTCACCTACACTACAAAACAGAGATTTTGCAGGGATGATATTACAGGGGAGAGATACGAGGCTGTGATGCATGGAGGCTTAAAATAAAGCAATACTTGGAAATTTGTAGAGACTGGTTGCCACAGTTAAAATGCCTTCATTTTCATGGTCATGTGGCATCTTTTTCAGAAATTGGTGGGAATCTGTACAGAAAAAAGTATGTTATACCTTTTTTCTTTTTACTTGCCATCATATCCTATATTTTATATTTTTAAGATGATATTGATATAGCTAACTGAATATAGTAGAATTAAAAAGGTGAATGGCTTTTAAACTTTGGACACTTAACCATAAAGTAGCACCTTAATGCACTTTATTACAGAATTCTGATATTAAAGTTAGAATTCTGAATTAAAGTCAGATTTCTGAGAAAAAAAAGTCAGATTTCTGAGATTATAGTCAGATTTCTGAGATTAAAATCAGAATTCTGAGAAGTCGGAATTCTGACATTAAAGTCAGAATTCTGAGGAAAAAGTCAGATTTCCGAGATTTAAGTCAGAATAGCTAGATTATAGTCAGAATTCCGAGATTTATGTCAGGATTTTGAGATTAAAGTCAGAATTCTGACTTTAATCTAATAATAATTCAAAAATATATTGGGCCTTAATTTTTTTTTCAGTGGTCCTAATTACCTTCCGTACATTTGTATGGATATAATTATTTTTGAAGTGCTTTTTCTTTCAGTTGAAATGTTATTTTTTGTCCTGAATGTTTGCACAGTGAACTTTCAGCGGAACTGTGATTTCTAATTTCCCTCTATCTGATACACAGTAACTGCTAACATGTCTCCTCAAGCATGGGGCTGCTTTTAATGCGACCCAGTTCTCCCACGGGGATCTCTGAAGTCCTCCTGATCCATGACTCTAACTCGGGACTTTACTTTGAAAAGTGAAGCAGGAAGTCCTCTCATCGTGGCCACCTCTGCGCTGCACTGCACAGCAGCAGCTGCACGCGCTCACGTCCAGTGTTTGACAAACCCTCCTCGCTCTGACTGCGCGAGCTGCTGAACGTGTGCGGCGGTAATGGCTGCCAGGGAGAGAGAGGAAGACAACACATGAAGCTCTGAGAGACGATCCAAAGGTGAGTCTGGAGACAGGACAACTCACAGCGGCACATTCTCAGCCTTTTACACACTCACACCGCTGTCTCGTCTGCTGTGGATACTTATCGACTTGTCTCGCAGGTGTGTGTGTGTTTGTGTGTGTGTGTGTGTGTGAGAGTGAGAGCTGTGGGGAATCTGGCTATTTGTATGGCACACACACACATGCACGCACACACACATGCACACACACACGCACATGCACACACACGCACAGGACAATAAACTGTCAATACCCCGTTCTTATTATGCATGTCCCCTTCGTTAGCCCAGTTTAAGACCATGGCCTTGTTGAAGGTCTGGATTATATAAGCTAGACGCAGACAGGCATGCGGACTGTGCTGAGCTGTGCTGTGGGGAGCTGGACTCTTTGTTAGCTGGTGTTAACGTGATTAGCTAACGTTAGCTAACCACAGGCCACATAGCTGTTAGCCTGTTAGCCAATCAGGCAAGTGGATGTCAAATGAGCCTGTTAGCATGCTGACAGTCAGTCTCTCTCTGTCAGGCTTTAAAACTGTTCATACTAAGGGGACATGTTCACTTCTGAAGAGTCTAAAGAGTCACATAAGAATGGAAGAAGAGGATGTTTATGTTTCCATATTATTCACATCCTGGTAAAAGGCAAGAAGATATGAGAGGGAGAATATAAACACTTGAAATCACACCTTTTCATGCTCGTGTAAGTAAATGCTCTTGTAGTGACAGACATCTGCACATTCATGCTAGGGTTGCTACAATACCAGAGTTACATTTCAATACAATACCAGAAAAAAATAAAAACATACTGATGCCTGATAATTAGATTATTTATTCTTAATTTCCAAGGTGAAAAAAGTAAATAAAGTCATATGAATATGAATAAATATGATTTTTTTCATAAGAATAAATGTTAAAATATTCTCACTAAATTATCACTAATTATAGATATGGTTGCAAAATTCCAGGACTTTTCAAAGTCGGAAGCTTTTCATGGGAATAAATGGGAATAAACCAGGAATTTACTAATTTGAAGGTTGGGTCTTAAAGCAGCTGTTGGTAGGAACGATGTCAAAAACTGTACTTTTTTTTTCTCTGCTGGATTTGGAGAAAAGGTCATAATACCCATCGGTACTCATCAGTAAATGGAGTAATTTGAGATTATGATGAAACCTCTGTGTTTTCTAATGCCTTTGTATCAAGCAATGTTATTATTCCCCATGTTCCCGTTATTACGGACCAATCAGAGCTACTCCCCGACCCTCTGTCGCCCTGATTGGCTTGGAAGCCACTTCTTCCTCATAGAACGCGCACAACGATCTTTTGTGGGCGGGGAGGGATAGGTGAGTGAGAGGAAATCTGGTGGAAAGGGGTAGTGTTGACATTTGAAATCTCTCTACTAATTGATGTGTATATCATGACTACCAACAGCAGCTTTAATAAGGAACTTAAATATAGTTACAGAAAATATATTTTAGCATAATCCTGACTTAAAGAACCAGATTGCGTGCAAGAAGATGCTTTTTTATTTGCATGTTGATTGTGACTTTGTTGGAGGGAGAGGGTCTCTTTGCATTTAACATTTTGAATGGGACCTTGTTGGGATTGCATTTTTGTTCATTTTTGAATGGGTTGGGTCGGGGGGATGAGTAATATTGAACTCATCATTCATGTTTTTGTACTTTCATGAAATAATTGATTGTTCAATAACATTTTTAGCACTTGTTAAAGTTCTACTTACAAATACATCTGTTTAATTGTATTATTTTGGATGGATGTCTGCTTATAACAAAACAAAATGCTTTGATACGATACCTTTCCATTAAATTACCCTCAATTCCCATGAAAAGTTTCCAATTTGGAATATTTCCAAAATTCCCCAGCTTAACTTCCCATGGAAATTTACCAGAAACTTTCCACCCCTTTGCAACCATAATTATAACATTGCCAAATATTTCCATTTATAAACACTATACCTTTTTAAAAGTCACACAGCTCCCAGGAGACACCTTGTTTCTCCTCTGCTGTCCTTCTTTGGACAACAAACTCAGGTTAAACTTACAACATACATTAAGACGGGACATACATTGTGCAAATTGAAGCTTATTCTGACACTATTTATAAATGGCACGACTGATTTTAGAGCGAGACAATTTCATCCAGGTTGCGTATTGTTTTCAGTGTTCTGTATGAGAGCTGATCACAGACTGATCTGCTGCTTAATGATTTCTGTAAGGACTATTGGATGAATGGTGAAAAGGTTCCCAGTGACCATCGAGAGGTATTTTTGATTGAAATTTCCACCCATAGCGTTAGCAGGGTTTTGTTCCCAATGTGAAAATTAGAAACTTAAATAAAAACCTGCCTGACTCTTTAAATCAGTCAATTTAATTTTAAGTTATGTTGAATCAATTAAAAATTGATAAATAAACAGGAGGTATTGCTGATGAGCTCTTTCTCAATAATACATTTGACAAACATTCTCAAATTCCTGCTTAAGAAAAATTGGATTTTTTGCTATCTATATTTTACGCAAAATTTCAAACATCAGATATAAACACATTTAATATTTCTGAATGTTGGACTGTTGCTTTGACTGAAAGATGTGATTAAGCATACACTGGCATCAAAATAAAAAAAATCTGACATTTTTAGAAGAAAAATTGAAGAAAGAAGACATCAGGAGAAATTAATAAATAAACAAATAAATATATATATTTTAAAAAGTTTGAATACATTTGGTGATAACTAGCTTTAATGCTCAGACTCCATTTTTTTTAATCCACATTTGCACTTGTACTTGCGTGTCTTAATCTGATTAATAAATTGTGAGAATTATTGGCCTCATTATGAAATCCAGTTCTGAAAACATTAAGTAGTCGCGGCCTTGCTGCTGTTTCTGGTCCAGCAGGTATATCAGGATTCTGTAACTACATAATAAGAACATGTGAGACTGACTCCACCATTTGACCTCTTCTGGTGAGATTTGGTTTCTTACACACTTCCTGTTTTCAGTGTTTGGAGGATACTGTTAGTGGTGTAGCAATTTCTGGAAGCGTCACATGTCATAAACACCTCGACTAGGTAACATAACAACCCAGTAACAGATACGAGTTTGTGAAGCTTGGTGTCAAGTAAACAGGGTGGTTATTTTCGGCCTCTAGAGGAGGTTTGTTTACTTTAATGATTGAGTAGCACTGTACGCATGCTGTACTGTAATGGAGCTGATTGTTTTGAATAGAAAGGGCTTCCTGGTTAGATTCATTTAGCTGCTTCTTCATCAACAGCAAAAGAAACAGAAAGTCACACCGTCATGTTTTGTACAAAGAAATGTATTCAGCCTTGAAAACACTAACACGCCATGTTCAGACTTACAATGTCATGCACAATCTTTCCACAGCATTGACCCGATGAAGGCAGTGTTTGTGAGCAGCCTAATCTGTCGGGTCAGTTACACCCTTCTGAAAACTTCAGGAGATTATCTGAGTTTGTTTTGGAGTTTGATAACAGTCTGGGGGAATTCTCAGTGAACGTGTTTTTCAGACAACAGTGTCATTGATTATGTGGTTGTTGAGCGATGTCACTGTGATTGCAGTGAAGGGAAAGTGTTGGCTTTTCAGAGTAATCTTCAGTCCAGAGTCTAGATTAGAATAAAGGGAGACCATGTTTGGGAGTAAAGAGGAAATGTTGTGTGGGAGGAAAAATCTGTCAACAATCCAAACTGAACACGAAGCTGTCCTGCTTACAGGGCTTGAGTTTTGTTCCTTACCCGGGACCTCCACCAGATCCAGCTCCGTGCTCTCTCATCCGTTAACACCCACTGGTTGCGTTATCAGAACGCAGCACGGAGCAGGTCCGCCAAATCGCTGTAGTCATGTGGCTGAGGGTTTCTCGCTGTAATTACTGAATCAAGGATTCTCCTCCTCCTCTCCTCATCCATGTTGTCTTTCTGGTCCTCTGAAAACCTCTGACCTGTTGACTCCAGGCCTGGCTCCGCTCATCATGACGGTTTGTTGTTGTAGTTAAGTGAAATACGATCTGGTGATAACAGAGTGTTTTATTCTGAAAATTAACCGGATGTTTTCATTTTGTTTTGGTGCCTGACTTCCTGTCCTGCTCCATCTGCTCTGTTGAGATTGATGCATCGTGCTCCGGCATCTGGCAAAAATAGAAGTCTTGCGTCTCTGATCCAGAGGGCTCCGACCTGCCGGATCAGAGACGCAGCTGGAACGCGAGGGATTGGATCCAGAGGAAGTTAACACATAGAATAGAAACCTATCAGATCCGGTGCTGTGACAGACTGGAGCCAGACCGGACACGGATCTGGTGGAATTTTACATGCTTCACACAGGGCAAACTTAGCACTTTGTAGGATTATATTTAAAAGCTTGTACTTTGGCCGTACCTCATTCACATGTTACCTATTATTTAATTTCTCCAAGTAGCATCAGAGGTCACAGAAACTAGAACATGACCGTGTTCCCCATAAAAGATGATTTTCTTTATTCATCAGTGCAAAATGGCAACCTTCGATCGGGTTAGGTCTCTCTTCATTCTCTTGTACCTTACATGCCCAGCAGGTGATCAGAGAGAGTCAAGTCAAACTTTATTTATATAGCACATTTAAAAAACAACTGCAGTTGGACAAAGTGCTGTACAAGCTTAAAAACATAATCAATAAAAACAAGTAGTAATTAAAAAAGAATATATATATTGAAAACACAATAGATAATGCAAGAAAAAGCCACAATAAATAAAAGCAAAATAAAATGTTGGATGTCTTGCTCAACAGGTATTAAAAGCCAATGCAAAGAGGTGCGTTTTAAGTAATGATTTGAAGTTCTCAAATGTCTCACCTCTAGTTTTGAGCCTCGATCTTGGGACAGTGGTCCCTCCTGGTGATGCATTAACTGTGAGGTGCCTCATGTTAAATTTGAACCTTCACAAGCCCCTGTTGAAAAGTTATGAGCTGCTACTTCCTGCTGGTGATGTGGTTTTATCTTAGTTTTGCATGGTTGTGAAATTCCGCATCATTAACAAGTCTTGTCTGCACGCAGATGACCGGTTGTGATAATATATTATGAGAGATTGCTAAGAGGAAGTGGTGTCTTTTTTAAAAGTGCTGCCGATGAATGTCGTCTAAAGATCAGACTCATAGAGAAAGGCGAAGAAGAAACGATAGAAGGGGAGGCGGGACACGCCACTCTGTGTTTAAAGAGGGGACAGCAAGGTGCAGAACAAAACACTGCATTACAATATGATGTCCTTTCTGATACCTGTTGTTTGATTGCTTCATCTCTCTTAATGGCCACAGTGTTAGCTCTTAGATTGACATCACAACCAGGATTAATAGCTGTTATTTTCAAGCCCTTTGTAGAAATGTTGAAGCCAGTGATCTCCAAGTTGTAGCTCACTGTCTGTGTTTTGTATGTAAAAAAAAAAAAAAGTACAAGAGCTGGATGACAGCTTTTAAAAAATGTTGGTAACTTGGTAAAGTTGTAAGTATAAGAAGTAGAAACTCTGATTGTTACGTAGAGAAAAGGAAATTAAATTAGAGGGAAACATTTGACAATTGGTAACGCTCATAAATAGGCTTCCATCCCCCAAATCCCTCCTATGTGAAGCTTGCAGGGTGGGAGGATTTCAGGCCCTGGTGCACAGGGGCACCGAGTTATCGCTCAAAGGAGGAGAATGAAACGGTCATCAAGTTCAATTATCCTTTCAGCGTAGCAGAGCAGGAATGCCCATTCACATCCCCGATTCAAAATTAAGGAGAAGAGAGGGTCGTATGTTCCCGGTTTATGGAAGTGATATCAGACAGCCACAGGGGAAGGACTTGATGTGAGAGTCGTGTTTGCAGTTTACATAGTTTAGCTGTTGATTAACAGTTAAGTTTGTTGATTTAACATGATGTCCCAAAAAAAGAGAAAAGGTCATGCATGCTAGCTCTTGAAGGAAACAGGAAACAGTCACGTAAGTTCCCTCAGCTTTTTAGCTTTCAATTTTTGAATTTTAATTTGTTTTGTCTGCTACCACTCAGTCTGGTATGTGGAAGTGATGCACCTTTTTAAGATGGTTTCTAACTGGAGGTCAAATTAAAATATGAAGGAAAAATCATGCAAACAACTGAGAAAGTTGCTACTGTCTGAAGCCCTGCAAATATATCAAGAGTTTAAACTGAGAATTGTTGCATCCCAAAAGACAGGGTTGGATTTCACACTGAGTCCAACCTGTTCAAGTCGGTCTGCCGTTCAGTCCACAGGCTGTATAATAAATGGACGTAGTATCCGTGACGTCACCCATCTGTTCCTGAAGCGGTGCTTTGAAGCCAATTGTTGTTGGCCGCCATATTGGAAATGCTGAACCTAACTTCTGTCAAGCTAGTGTGATGTGATGTAAAGGGGCGGGCCTTTAGCCTTTTCGATAACGGCTACAGTGTTCCCGTCTGTCAATCAAGTCAGTCATGTCCTTAAGTGGGCAAAACTTGTAATCTGAATATCTTCGAAATTGCAGCGTTATGAAATAATTTGTCACCCATACAATGTGTGCTGATAGAGATATTGCTATTCAGACCTAAAGCATTTTTGTACCAGGCTGTAAACATGTTTATTTCTGCTGTGAAGATTGTCTTCTTTGAATTGGTGTGTATGTGGTTTCCTCTGTTTCTGCAGCCAGCCTCTAGTGGACGCTCAATGAAATGCAGTTTATAACACTTAAGCATGGGCTTCATATTTTAAGACAGGAGGTTGCCGCTTGATTCAGTTGCCCAGTTTAATTTGTGAAAGTTAAACATATGCCCCCAGAATAAACTTAAAGAGCCACATGGTGGCTACAGTTAGCATAGCTTCGGTCCTCCTTGCAGGTTAACATCCACATGCCTGTGTTTGGTTACTCAATACTCTAGTTGAGTTGTTTATGTCATTTTAAACAGACACAGCCTACAAACAACTTTATCTCCATTTTCTAGATTGAAACACCACCGAACTGCATCGTAAAACCAGACGCCATTTCTCATCTGTGCTTGTTTACATCCAGGTAGTAGAGCATTGTAGCATGATAGCAGTAGCCTGTTAGTGGCGGTTGGCCGCGCAAAAATATGAATCATGTAAGCGATTAGTTAATCTGGTGCTGACTATGGAGAATGACAACCTTTGTCAAGAAAGCATGACAATCAGCCTTTAGAGTTAAACACTGGAGCCAGATCTGTAGGCTCGGTCTATTTACTGATTTCTACAGAACATGGCTCGAGTATGTTTAGCTTAAAGTAAGAAAATCATGGACTTATCTGAATTGCCAATTTTACAATGTGCAGGAAAAAACATGGATACATGGTTTAGGTCAGTCTGTCATCTTTATTCGAAACCTCTGTCCAGGAGCAAGGATCACTATCAGAGCTCTAGGCAATGAAATAGTGAACCCTTGCAGTGATACTGTCTGTATTCATTTATAAGGAGTAGTTTAAAGCTGGCTTTATGGTTTATGTTTGAGCTTCTAGGCAGATCTGATACCAGTCCTTGAGTGTAATCTCACCTCTTACGTCCTCACCCTACACACGTCTTTTATTTTCAGAGGAGACCTTGGAATTGTCCATAACTGCACTCAAGAATTCATTATTTCCTCTCCTGTAAAAGTTGAAATTGTGTCCTCAGGGCTTCATAAAAGTGTAAACTGAGCAGACGTGTTATAAATAGAAATGTAACCCATTGTTCTTTGTCTGCAGTGAGGACTAGGATGGTAAGCAGCCAGCCGAAGTACGAGCTGATCCAGGAGGTGGGGCGCGGCAGTTACGGCGTGGTCTATGAGGCGGTGGTGAAGCGCACAGGGGCCCGGGTGGCGGTGAAGAAGATCCGCTGCCACTCTCCGGAGAATGTGGAGCTGGCCCTGCGGGAGTTCTGGGCCCTCAGCAGCATCCAAAGCCAGCACCCAAACGTCATCCACCTGGAGGAGTGTATCCTGCAGCGGGACCAGCTGGCCCAGAGGATGAACCACGGCTCCAGCTCTCCTCTGTACTTGGAGGTGAGGTTACAGGATGAAGTAGAACAGGGTGTGGGGCAGTGTGGTTGAACAGAAAACCTGCTTTGAGTTGACTCATTTAGCAGTAAAGACGGTAAACACCGGATGTAAAATGCTGCTGTCATGAGGCTGAATAAGTACGCTTTAAATATTTAATTAGTTTGCTTCAGTTAAGTGCTATCTTAAAGATAAGTTTATGCAAAGTTAATTCAGTGCTGGCATTCACAACACTTCCTCCTGCTGTTTCAAAATAAAAGCCTGGATTGGAAGATCCTTGATAAAGACTTTTTACTGTGAATCTGGTGCAGGAAAATCCTCTGTTGTTGGTTAAACTCTGGTTTCACATGCTTTAATCTCAGAACCCTTCAGTTAAAGACTCCCTGTTCTGTGTGTCGGATCGTTTACAGCGCAATTAAAAGCTGGAGAAGCGATGGTGTGTTCAGATCAAGAGTGAAGCAAAACAGACCAGTAAATCCCCAGAATAAGGATAGTGTTTTACAGCAGAGTCTCAGTTTCGCTGTAATTAATAAGTTCTATGCTTTACTCTGGGTTATTTCTAATGAACAGTTCTTCAGTTGCCAAAATAACACCCTGATGATGCTGGTTGGTAAAAAGTGAGAATGTAAGCTTTATCAGATAGCTCTTGAAATGCTTGTTTGTTGATTGGAGATCGGATCAGTAGTTTCTGATTCATTCCAGGGAAGCAGGAAGTCTGATTGACTGATTAACTGCACGTGCATGTTGGAATCTGGACTGCAGATGAGAGCCAGAATGTCATTGTAGCAGTGTGTGTTTTACCTGATCTTGCTCTCCACACAGCTGTTTTTCTTGCATACACCTGCTGATGCTTAGTCAACTCTACACGCACTACAAAATGAGTACAGCGCGAAAACTGGTACATGATTAAATCCAAACCCCAGTCTACAGATTTCTACATGTTTAAATTGAATATGTGAACAGAGATTAGATGGGCTGTGGCTGAGCTGGTTCAGGCATACCATGACTAGGGATGGGCATTTCAAGCCAAAATACTGGCAGTCACGTTAACCAGTAGCAGGACGAGGTGCTGCTTGTAGCGGGCACTGTCAGCGTCTGTCTCCATCTTTATGTCGGTGTTTCTGTGACGCAGCGTGGCGTGTGTTTACATTTTACAGCCATGCTCAGTCTCTGGAAATACGTGTGTAGTAATTTGAGGCTACGTGAGCGCAGGCCGGATATTTCCAAATGCCATTACTCCGTCTGATTAATCGGTCTGGCCATTCTTAATATCTCTACCCTGTGTGTAGATGTAGAAAGGAGCAGTTTTTGTAGCTGTGCTTTAGCTTTTAAAGAAATCAACAAGATGATGATGATGTGATGGACGAGGAAACAAGCCCCTTAACTTTATTACTTTCTACATAGTATGTGAAATATGTCCATCAGCTGATTGTTTCATATTGTCTTATCATGTAGCTGTAAGTGCAACCTTTAGTATACTGTCTCAATTTGTAAATGAACACCAGCAGAGTTTTCTAGCTTAAGCACTGATGCTGTAACAGTTTTCCTGCAGTCAGTCAAAGAGGATCCACTCAGCACTAACAGCATCCTAATGTAATTTGTCCCAGGTTGTAATGTAGTGCACCATGCATACAGTTTATATTACACATGGATAAAGTCACTCTCATTGTATTTGTTGTCTTTATCATTTAAGGGGAGTAACAATGCTTCACTTTTGGATCTGTAATTAAAATAAATCGGGGCTTTCCGGTCGGTTAACTGGGATATGAATAAGGTTCAAAAAAGCCAAATTGCAAACCAGTCACAGCCACACGACTGGTGTAATTATTATTACTCATAAATCACAAAATCAAGCACAGAGACAAAGAAACAGTTGCAGAGCTTCAGAGCACTTGTGACTCTTTAACAGTAATTAATACCCGACAGGTCAAACCAGCCTGTCGGGTATTAATTACAGTCAGCGGTAATTTTAGGTTACGATAGCACATAAAGGTGTGTCAACATCCAACATGAAACCAAAAGAAACAAAAAGAAACACATTTTCTGTAGGCTGCATTATATGCTTTGGGAATTGCTGAGCAGACCGCACATTAATAAAGCAAAAATATCTCTGTTATTGTCTGACCACTAAGATGTGTCCCTGGAACAATAACTGAGACTCTTGGAGGGTAGAACATTTTTACAAATACAGATATGCTTTCCACAAAATTGGCCAGAGTGGAACGATGGCACGGTTTATCTTTAGCTCTAGTGGTTACTCCATTGTCCATCTGATGTTGGGTTTTTAGGGATTAGTAAAACACTTTACAATTTACAAACTACTGATAGGGCACCCCAGAGGATTTTTTTAACCATTAAACCGTATACAAGCTCATACTAAAGAGCAACTTTGTTAATATGGTTTTTAGTGATGATCAAAGTTAACATATAATTTCAGATGACTGATAGAAGATTCAAATTTAAGTAGATTAAACACTGAGGTAAGTTTACTGTACCCTCAGTGCTGCCTTTAGCACATTTAGCATTACAATCACATCTGAGCAGACGGTTTCTTCCACTTGAACTATAGATGTTCAGAAGAGTCTAATTTTCCGGTCATTTACACCAAAATTTAAATTCAGACTAACTGACAAGTCTTAAGGTAAGAAAACAATCAGAAAACTACAGGAGCGTATTTAATTCACATGAGATAAAAGGATTTACCCTTTTTTGAATTAACAAGATAATCATCTCGGAATTAAAAGAAAAGTTTTTCTGAATTAAACAAAAACGATTCTGTTTTTCTGAATTAATGAGATAATCGGCATCCCAGTTGATACCCATGGGTATCTAGTATTTTTCAGGATTTGTCTGATTGTCTCTTGAGTCACCACGTTGCCAGCTTGAATGCATTTCAGATGCACTGTTTTATATCAATGAAGCAGGCCATATCTAATCAGCTGATCCTGGAGAAGTGCTTCAACGTGCAGCAGATCAGAACGGACTTTATGTCTCAACACCTGCAAAGTCCTCAGGTGACTGCGCAAAGTTGACCATCTATGTTACTTATACACACTAGTATCTCCCAATGTCTTAAACCCAAAGTAAATAAAACTGGACTAAACCTAACAAACGGGGCATTTTTACTTCCTTGTGTGGCCTTTAGGTGCTGTTGGGATTTTACTGTAGCGGTGTGCTGTTCTTTCAGGAAAAACAGAGCAGTTTTTTAAATTCCCAAAAACATTTTCTCGTTAATTCTGAAAAACAAGTGCAGAAAAATGTGAATACAATACACGGTTTTAGAAAATAGTTGAAAATAGAGCAACACATAAAACATGGCTAAGCAGGCGATCACAGTCTGCAGGTCAGTGTCAGATTGGTTTACGAGTGGAGCTACAGTTAGCAGAGCTAGCACCACCAGCCTTCAGTCCTCCTTGCAGGTTAACAACCACAGCCCGTATGCAATGTCCAGCCATTACAAAAACGGGACCATTAGTCTTAACGTACCGTTATGGAACGACCCATTAGGCCGTAGAGTTAGCCGCCTGCACGTCTGCAAATAATTGGCCAATTAACTAATTGTACCATGAAAGCAAGGCTGGTGCAAAACGTCATATGTCCAGTGAACCTCCTGGAAAACCCCTATCCAACAAATTCAAATTGCACATGCCTACTACACATAAACAACAATAAACATGGTGAGCTGTACCGGTGTGACTGAGAGAAGATCTAGGAAAAACAATGTTTCAGCGGAAGAAGAAATTGACATTTTATTATGTATATTATGTGTGCATGTGGTGTTTCTGAGCGCACAGTAGAAGACCTACAAAATATAATAAGCAACATGAAAGCGGCTTTGTGCAACAAGCACCGCCACCAACCTTTCCCCCCATTGAAAAAGAGGACTTGTTAACGGCGTTGTTTGGGAAGGATTCACTTCACGGTATTGCTGGTAGGTTACCTAAGAGTTATGTTGCGTCTCCTAAATCTAAATTTGCTGTATATTTCAACATCATCATGATTTTCCAAAGGATTCGTTCGATCCCTAAATATCTGTTGTCTTTGCATATTTCGTCTTAAACAACAGGTGTGGTAGTCCTGCCGTTAGCACCTGTAAGGGTGGGGTTTACCGCCATGCTTTGTTGGGGCGTTAACCTGGCTCGTGTAGACCGCTAATCAAATTTTTTTTTCACCATTAGTACAAACGGCCCATTTTCATCGCTAATGGCTGGACGTGCACATGGGCCAAATACCTGTGTTGGTTCCTCATTGCTCTTTAGTGGTTATGTCAGTTTAACCAGACACAACCACATGCTACAAGATGCTATCTGTCTTCTGTGCTTGTTTACATCCAGGTAGTAGAGCTTCATGGCATTATGGCATTAGCTGTTAACTTGAACTACAGCCGTGTCTACTCGCAGTTATGACCGATAATTCAGGCCTACACTTAAAAAAATATGGATAATTTGTTGAACTGACCGAACTAAATCTGGTGCTGACAACTAAAAAAGTAAAATTGTATCAAATATTCTTCACAAAAGCATCCTTCTGAGCATTTTTGCAGTCATTTTGGTTCAAAACAAACAATCCATGTGGCCGGGATTAACTTCAATCTCCCCTCAAGAGCAGAACATCTTAATGTGACTTGATGTGTGCCTGCAAGATTTCAGGCCAAACGTTTGTGTCCAGAGTCACAGAGCTGGTGGCAGATGTCGCAGGAGAGGAATGTAGCTCTACTTCTTAGCACGTGTTGGAAACACTTGTGTTATGGCCACATGTTTCTATCCCACAAAAGGCATGCAACGCATTACTAGAAGGAGGTTTTGATTTATGAAGTGTATGAGGGTGTCTTCATAAATTCTAAGAGCACAGAGGAAATTTTTTCCCCATCTGCTACCGATTACTGGTATCATATCCCCTGTTTGACGACCTAAACCTTCAAGGCTAAATATGAAAGTCTGGGAGTTTTCCACTCTTGCAGAGAGAGTAGTCGGCGGCATGCGTGTTGTTTATGTGCACTCTGTAGTGTTTTAAGATTCCAGTGATGTAGGAGCAGAATATCAGCACAATGTAAGCATGTGGAACAAAAATAAGCAGCTGAAGCCTGGTTATCTCTGTCTGTGTGCTGCTGTTAAGCATTAGCAGAGGAGCTGGATGTTTCTGGCTGGGTCTGTCCTCCCAGTCGCATGAACGTGTTGTCAGGTTGAGGTAGGGGGCCTCTCCTCCTCTCCCCTCCCCAGTCAACCTGTCTGCAGCCTGTCATGTCGCAGTACCTCCCTGCTGTCTGATGGCGGGCACACAGGCGCTCTGCCGGTGCCTGATTATAGTCTCTCAGCAGCACGCTGGGCTATTGTCACACCGTTCATTCAGTTTTCTGCAGCGCTAGCATTGGACACTTTCCCAGAATCCTTTTATTCCAGCTCTTTTTTTATTGCGCTGTAATGTTCCAGTACGTGCTTTCAGAAGAACACATGATAATGGGGCAGAATTATCTGACCGCACCAACTGTGGGATAATTTGCATCCATTCTTTTTGGGCAGTGGATTCTTTGGCTGCCGGTATGTCAAACAGTTTGCAGGCGTTTGTTTACAGCGGGGCTTCTACCAGGGTTTGCCTACAAAACATATTCAGGCCATAAGTGTGTCCTGTAGAGCGTTTACACCAGTAGCTTTCGTGTTGGATGTAACCCGCTTCAAATGACAGTCCTCGTCTTTTGACCCAGGACCTAAAATTGAACAATGCATACACTTCTGCTTTGGCTTCAGCTGACTGCCAAGTGGCAACCCCTGGTGTTAAAATGAAGCCAGTGCAGAAATTCAAAATTTTAGGCTTCTCAAGTGTCCACTTGAGGCTGGCTCCAAAAGCCGAACATTCTCTTTTAGAGACAAAAGGTCAATTTTTGCAGCAGAATCAACATGTTTGCAGCCTGGTGCCAAAAGGGTTATGGTCTCTGGACCTAATATTTCATTTGTGACAACTAGAACTATTTTACAACTGATCCTTCCTGATTGTATGAAGGCTAAGACTTATGCATGATCACCATCGCTCGCTCTCTCTCTCTCTTATTCTCCTCTATCCCTCTTTCCCTCTTCAATTCAGTCAAGGCAGATGTGTGTCTAACTCCTCCTGCTGGAGGTTTCTGCCTGTTAAAGGAAGTTTGTCCTTGCCACTGTAACTTGCTAAATGCTGCAAAGTGCTCTGCTCATGGTGGATTAAGATGAGATCAGACTGAGTCCTGTCTGTAAGATGGGACTGGGTATTATCCTGTCTTGATGTTGGGTCTTTGTTAATATATATATATACATATTTTTTTTTTAGTTATATTTTTGGGCGTTTTTTCCTTTATTGATAGGACAGCTGAAGAGAGACAGGAAATGTGGGGAGCAGCGAGTTGGGGAAGACATGCAGCAAATGGTTGCTGGTGGGAATCGACCCGGCAACCTCTGTGATGAGGACTATAGCCTCTGTGTGGGGCGCTTAGACCATCAGGCCACCAGTGCTCCCTTTGTTAATAATTTAACATGGAGTACGGCCTAGACCTGCTCTGTTTGTAAAAGTGTCTTGAGATAATGTTTGTTGTGATTTGACCCTATACAAATAAAGATTGATTTATTGATGTTTCTCTTACAAAAACTGCATCTATATATATATCTGGATTATCCGGGCTGATATCTGGCATTTGGCCAATCGTCTGTATCAGCTGTTAAAATTTTTTGAAGTTAAATTTTTGGGGCTTTTCAACTTTATCTACTGTACTGGGACTTTAACTCATTTTTAACTCCTGGATATGATACTGAAAGTTTCAGTTTGATAAAGGCATTGAAACAAAGTCACGTGTTGGAGTTTGGAGTTTTCCAAATTCTTAATTTTCACAGATTTAATTTGTAATCTAAATGCACATCTTCAACTCAACTCAACTTTATTTAGATTTCACCTTTCATACACACAGACATGCAGCCCAAAGTGCTTCACAGAAGAACAGACAGAAAACAACAGAAATGGTCAAATTATAAAAGACAATCATAAATAGAATGGTTCAAAATAAGATTAACACAGTGAAATTAATAAACTAAAGAAGAGTACAAGGCAAAATAAATAGTCAGTTAAAGTTAAAATGATCAGATAAATACAAGAAATATGTAAATAAATAAATAGAGAAGATAAATAAATGTTGTTAAAACAATAATTCCAACATCAGTTAAAAATATCGGTTCTGAGTCTAATGAATTATTAATTATCAGTTTTAGTATCGGCCCTGGAAAAATACGATATCTGTCGACCCCTACTCAGGTGTGCACAGACTAGGGTTGTCTCTTTAAAGGTGACATATCATGCAAAATCAACTTTTTAATGGTTCTCTACCTGAAATATGTTTCCCTGGCATGTCTACAAACCCCCGAGAATGAAAAAAATCCATTCTGTCCCTGTTTTGATTTCTACACCTTTCTGTAAATGTGTGTGAAACCAGCCGTTTCAGACTTCCGTGTTTTTGTTACGTAACAACAATATCCAGTCTGTCACAGAGTCAGAGCTTGGAGCTTGTTCAGCCCATAGACTGTATAAAATAATACTGAACCCTTCCTCTGTTTTTCATTCCCTGCACAAACGTGTGCTAACAAGGAGCTTAGGAGGGAGGCATGCTAGTTGTAGGCTGTCTTAATAAACACAAAGGTCGGTTTTACTCCACACGTCTGCAGATTTGAAGATCTAGTGGATGATTTTTATTAATCATGGATAAGAGCTAGCGCTAGTTAGCATAGCCACATTAGCTACATGTCGCAGCTGTAGCTCTGTACCAAGACACACGTCGACATACTGACAAATAAAACAACAAGAAACACAGAATCTGTGACCAATCCTTCAGAAAAGGTCCTGCTGCAGGCGCCTCTCTGTCAGGATCAGATTCTGGATCAGATTCAGAGGGTTGAAGTAACGCGGGTCTGTGAGCAGCTGTGTATATTCAGCCAACATGTAAACATTAGATCAACGTGCTGGAGAGCCGAGGCCACAACCACTTCCTGAGGGGGCGTGGTCAGAGAGAAAACTGAGTGTTCTGAGGAGGACTGAAGAAGAGGGTTCTTCAGGCATGCCAAAATCTGAATTTTAAAGTGTTTTTTTGAGCATAAACTTTAAAGACATGTTTTGGGGACCTCTCAGACCAATATATATTGATGAAAAAAGCGTGATATGTCACCTTTAACATTCTTGATATTGTATTCAACATGTGTTCATGGTAACAAACCTGAGTTTTCTTGTAGCTCTCCACACTTATTCAGTTTTAAAACAGTTTTAAACTATTAATGGTTTAATATTTTAGCTCCAAGCTCGAGAAAATGAATCTTTTATCGTCGCTCCTTCATAACCTGTTGCTTTTTTATATTGAATGCCAAACACCATCTATCAAACTCCAGAGCTGCATCAGAGATTAATCTTAATTCAACATGAGATGGATGAACCTCGCAGGTTTGTGGTCTGCTGTCAAAAGGAGAGATTAAATGAACTCTCTTCCTGCAGCAGATATTAAAGATGAGAGGCCTCTCACTCCGCTCTGATTTAAAAAATGGCCCACAGAGGAAGAAGGGAGACGACGTGATGAATACAAAGCCGGAGCAACCTTGCTTGTTAAGTTGTGAGTGACATTTCTTCGCCTCACACTGCAGAGCTTTTTTTCCCACCATATCAATAAATATGAAGCAGGCCAGGCCTGAGATCGGATCATTAATATGAAGAGTTTGAGTCGATGCTCCCTCTGTTTTAATTTTCATTAATACAGATGTCACTCAGAACATTCCGTGTCTTCCTTTTGGCTGTGGAAGTCATTTTCTTTTGCAATAAAGGGAATCATTTATCCTTTGTCTTTGCTGCTGAAACTGGAGAATAGAGCTGAATTCTTCTTTAGGCCTGATTACTGCCCCCTCAGAGGGAGCTGGACAGCACTGCTGAGCAGACACAGAGAGGAGATCAAATCATGCTAACTGATGAGCTCTACACTCAAAGAAATGAACATTAGATAATGATGATAATATCACTGGAAGAGCTACAAGAGCATTTTATAGAATGTTTTCTACTGAAAGGGTACTAGAGAGGGCATTTTATAATGCTATATCTACTACAGGGGTGGCCAGGAGGGCACTTTTTACAGACATAAGGGCACCAGGTGGGGGGCAGTCGTCGCTGTAACACGGGACTTCCACCAGATCCGTATCCGGTCCATCTCTAATTTGCTGTGACCCTGCTCCTTGCTCTCTCGTCCGTCAACACCCACCGGTTGCATTTTCGGAACGCAACACGGAGCAGAACCTCCGGACAGCTGGAGTCATGTGGCCGCGGTTTTCTCGCGGTAATCCCTGAATCAAGGATTCTCCTCTTCCTCTCCTCATCCATGTTGTCTTTCTGGTCCTCTGAAAACCTCTGACCTGTTGACTCCAGGCCTGGCTCCGCTCATCATGACGGTTTGTTGTTGTAGTTAAGTGAAATACGATCTGGTGATAACACAGAGTGTCTTATTCTGAAAATTAGCCGGATGTTTTCATTTTGTTTTGGTGCCTGACTTCCTGTCCCGCTCCATCTGCTCTGTTGAGTTTGATGCGTCGTGCTCCGGCATCCGGCAAAGAAAGAAGTCTTGTGTATCTGATCCATTGCGTTCTGACCTGCCGGATCAGAGACGCACCCGGCACGCAACGGAGTGGATCCAGTGGAAGTTAACACATTGACTAGAATAGAAACCTATCAGATCCAGTGCCGTGGTGGACCGGACACGGATCTGGTGGAATTTGGCCGTGAGGCAGATCCCAGAGTCACAGATTACAATGAGTTTATCACATTTCTCACGTTGTCTTTCAACTTAATGTCCCTGGTTTCTTTGTCTGATTCAAAAAGTGCACGTCAATAACAAACTACTGCAGTAATAAGCACCAAGTTCCAATGTAGTCCTTATACAAAGAGTTGATGTCGGCTGTGATTGTTCATCGATCTCTCTTCTATCGAACAGGATCCAACCACTCTGTGATTTATTTTGATGACAGAAATGAAGCTTGCATAGATTTCCAACATTTTAAAACTCTCTTTTTATGCAGTTGGCAGATTATCTGACACTTGCCTTTTAAAAATCCTAATTTTATGAGGAGCCATTGACTGCAGAGCTGCTTCACTTGTAATATAATGTTGTTAAACACTTCATTCTAACTTTACTTTGACAGAAAACTCAATTTAGGGAGGGTCGACTACTTCTTCTTTCTCTCTCAGTACTCAGGCTGTTGAGAGTTAACCTCAGTCAGAGCATAAACAGCACATATTGTGCATTTGACTGTAAAAGAGCAGACTTACTGCTCTGAGCCCGAGCACACTGTGTTCTCACAGGATGCTCATTCCCACTCTGAGTCCCAGAGTATGGTTCAAGGTCAGATTCTTTTTTACTGTGTGTGGTTAAGGAAAGTTGAAAAATATCAGTTACGCCCTCAGATTTCGACTCCACCGTCTTTTGTATCCTGTTGACTCTTTTTTTTTTCTCCCCTCTCTTGTTTCTACCGCAGCTGGTGGAGACGTCTCTGAAGGGTGAGATCACATTTGACCCCTGCTGTGCCTACTACCTGTGGTTCGTCACTGACTTCTGTGACGGGGGTGACATGAACGCCTACCTGCTGTCTCGAAAGCCCAGCCGTAAAACCAACACCAGCTTCATGCTGCAGCTGGGCAGCGCCCTGGCCTTCCTGCACCGCAACCAGATCATACACCGAGACCTCAAACCGGACAACATCCTCATCTCCCAGGCCTGCACGCCGACCGGCTCCTGTGAACCCACCCTCAAAGTGGCTGACTTCGGCTTGAGTAAGGTGTGCTCCACCTCAGGGCTCAACCCAGAGGAGCCCGCAAGCGTCAACAAGTGCTTCCTGTCCACGGCCTGTGGAACAGACTTCTACATGGCCCCGGAGGTCTGGGAGGGACACTACACGGCGAAGGCGGATATCTTTGCCCTGGGGGTGATTATCTGGGCCATGGTGGAGCGCATCACCTTCGTGGACGTGGAGACTCAGAAGGAGCTGCTGGGGAGCTACGTGCAGCAGGGCACAGAGATTGTACCCTTAGGGGAGGCCCTGTTAGAGAACCCAAAGATGGAGCTGCTGATTCCCGCCAGGAAAAAGAGCATGAACAGCCACATGAAGCAGCTGATCAGGGAGATGCTGTCGGCCAACCCTCAGGAGCGGCCCGATGCCTTCGAACTGGAGCTCAGACTGGTCCGTATCGCCTGCAGAGAGCTGGACTGGGACACGTGATGAATGAACATACGGCGCCACAGACTGAGCTGATCAAGCACATGTACACATCTCATCATACTGTTAATCTAGAGGGTCACATAATGGGGATTGTGGTTTTTAACTAGGGAACAATAGTTAGAATAGTCATTGTTTGTATTAGTCCTGAAGGGGAATTCTGTTCCCTTCAACCTTGGTCTGATTTTGCATCCAACGGGGGGTCTACAGGACTATTAGAGGCACACAGTTTTGGAATAGCTCCCTTAGATTGCTTCAATCCAACTGTGAAACTCGGTAATGTCTGCAGAGTAACAGTTTGGGGCCAATCTGACAGATTGTGACTGTAATATCTGAAAACATAAAAGAAGGGTTGCAACAGTTTTTGGAAAGATCATTTTTTATAAAGTAGAAAAGATTTACACTTCTACTTTACAGGACGTGTGCGCAGGAGGGGAGCAAGGATTGAAATATGCAAACTCCTGCACACTGTCTAACTTACAGAAATAAATATATGTCTTAGGGAGTCAGACCCAGAGTCTGGTGGCAGCAAAGAGAGCGATGTAACAGCTGTCACAATTTAGAAAAAAGGTTCACACTGTTACAACAATTAAGTTTGGTCTTCATGTTATGTTTTTAGAAGCTTTCAAATCACAATTCAAGCTTGTCGGTAACAAAATCAATCGGGTCCGTCTGCATCCTGAAAGTTGCAGCCGTCTCAGTCTGTTTTGTTGCTTCAGGCTGGAGCAATCTAAAAGAGTGATCTCCAAACTGTTAGCACCTCTTCGCCTCCAGACCCTTAAGTATGTAGACTTAAAGAGCCCAGGTGCAAGAATACCAGAATTCCCCTTGCAACTTCATCCACTGTTCAAGCACATTCAGTCCTCTACAAGCTGTGTCTTTATACTGAAGGTGGAGAGGTGTGACACTCACCGCTGCTGCTGCTCCAAACTGCAGCTTTAGTCTCAGGCTAATCACATCACAGCTTCCACTTCCTCCTTACAGGATCACTCGTGCGTGGTGAGAGAGCAAAATGACCCCCAAAAGTCCTGGATTCAATTAGAAGTGAAAGTCAAACAGTTTGTCTACAAACACCACTGTGGACTTGGTGCTAATTGTTGTAACTAAATGCAATATGAGACATTATCCTGTGATCATTACAGCTTCTATTTATCCAAAGGACCCATATTAGAACACAATCACCTCCAAAGAGTGAATGTTTTGAGGCTTTAGTGGCTTTGACTCAACCTGACGTTCAAACGTTACTCTGGTACACGACCACCAGCACTGATTCGATGCTGTTTTAATGCAAACACGGCCAAAATGCTCAGGTAGTAAAAACATACAGCACGGCTGGTGTTTGTAGACAAACTGTTCTCTGTCGAGGTCACTTGTGCTCTAAATCTCCAAACTTTGGTGCTTGAAGATAACTTTGTGTTCTTTCTGAAAGCTGCTTCGTTGGTTGTTTGGGTGGAGTCGTTTTATCTGTTGGTGTCCTCCCAGCATGTTTGCGTGCTTTCTGTTTTTCTGTCTGCTCTTTAAAACCTGGAGATAAGCTGATTGGTCTCAGACGAACCTATAACCAGTACAACAGAATGTAATGACCCAGACGTGTCACCTTAATGTAAAGAGCCTTAGAGACTAAAACACCTGATGCTGTTCACACAGGGGAGGAGAGTTAGAGGATAGTTCTGGTTTATGTCATGAAACATTCGTCTACTTTAATATTTGGATGCCTTTAAAATAACATTGTACTCACAAAGTATTATAAACTGTTTGAAGTAGCTGGTTATCTTGTTGCTACATATGCCACGCATTTTTGCTTCTTAAAGTTGTGGGTTTTTCGAAATATCTGCTGAACTTGGCAAATAAAAAGTTAAGGTGAAAAAATAATAGTTGGTTGAGTTCAAACAGGCATAATAAAGTATAGTAGTTATGAAGTGTTTGCAGATATGGAAGAAACATATTTTTATGTAAGCCAATTTTCCCCATTTAAAAAAATATATAAAGTATGTGTGTACTTTGCAGAGATAATTAAGAATGAGAATAATATTAATAATTGATAGGATTTGTATAACGCCTTTCATGGTACTCAAAGTTGCAGAAATAAATAAAATAGGAATACAAATAAAGCACATTAATGAGAAAAACTGACATGAGGTCACTATTATGAGACATTAAGTCATAATTCTGAGATAAAAAGTTAATTTGTTTTGAAAATAAGTCCTATTTATGATGAATTAAGTCCAAATTAAAAGGTTAAAGGTCATAATGAAAAAGACAAAATTAGCACATAGTGAGGAAACATGAAAAAAACAAATATGAGAAATAATGAGATTAAATGCTTGAATTATGAGAAAGTAAGTCATAATTATGAGATAAAACTTGAAACTATAAGCTATAACAATTATGAATTGAGTCATTATCTGATATATTAACATTTGGGGAGTAAGCACGGCTAAGTCTGTCTTTTCTAATTTTGGTGGCAGAATTGGGCTTCCATGCTTTTCCCCTTGACCAAAAAAAACCCACCTTTTTTAAACAAATTTTTCCTTCGTTTGAACGTTCAAAAAGTTATTAAGAAGACAGTCCTGCCACAGATTAGTTCATTTGTGGTGTTTAAAGTTGTGTATTTAAAAAGTTTATAATTTTGTCAAAGATCTAACAGTACTTTGTGAGATGGTTAAAAAACAATACACATGAAGGACAAGATTAAAAATTAATATTGATACATTAATTTAACAGCAGAGGGCGCTGTTTCCATTTGACTTCTCCTTTTTATAATGTTTCATGTCTTACACATGCAGCCAGACATTCTGACCTCAAGGTTGGACCGCCAGTGCTTTCCACACAGTCGATACCCGTGCAGCTCGTCAAACTGCCCACTGTAGTATTTTTCTATGAAACATCATCTTTTCATCTGCTTTAATGAAGTAGTAAGCTCTCTCTTACTCTACAACTCTTATTAAGGCTATGGCTGTTTTTCGAAACCTTCTACTATACTAGCAGTACGTACTGATTTGGCCAAAATTCAGTATGTTGCAAGTGAGCAAGAGCAAAATTTGCAGTATGCCAAAACTATCTGGATGTTGAACTGATTCAGGAAAATTCTCCCTAGTCTCCCTCACGTACTCCTTCCCATAATGCACAGCGCTATTGTTTGTTTTTCTATATATGACAGGGTAACTCAGTTTTTAGGTGCTGTGAAAATCATTCAATTCCATAAAAACCACTTCTTAACTTTTTAAATCATAAGTGATGCTAAAGAAGCAGTTTATCTATCAGCTTGGCCGTTGTTTACTTCCGAACAGAACAGATCCAACAGAACAGTCACACTACATACTACCTTCAAATGCAGTCTGTAGCACGTACTACAGACTGCATTCGTGGGTAGTATGTAGCAGGCGGTTTTGAAAACAGCCTTGGTGTCACCAATGGTAACAGATGGAGAAAAGAGGGATTTACAGACGATAAGAGCCATGTCCTCTTCTGGAGCGCTGATACATCAATTCATCAACCTTTAAATTGACCTTGCATCCCTTCAAAATAAAAGCACATTTCTTATCATAACAGGAAAAAAAGTTACCCTTATGTGCGGCAGAAAAAAAAAAAAAGGCAAATAAAAGCATCACAGACGGCGGTATTTTGATGCAACCTATTCTCCAACGAGTGAACAACAACCAGGTTATTTACCTCCAGAAACATTAGTGAATTAATCGTATGGTGAGCTGTACTGTACAGTGAGTTGATGGTTTTCGTAACATCCCTACATTACTGTTTTAAATTCCTCTTTAATAACGCAGATCGTGACTGATGTCACTTAAAATATTCGTTTTCAGCCTCTTGAGTAAACCAATATCTGATGCCTTAAAACAAAAATATCAAAACTGATTTAATAAACTAATTTCAGTGTTCACGATTAATGGATTGAACTTTACACAACCAGTCGCGTATTCTTTCCTTTACACTGCTCCAATAATCTGGATTATTCTGATTAACTGCTTGCACTTTCACCCCTGTATTCAGTAATTCAGCTAATAGGCTCTCATCCATCAACCATCTAATTTAGGTTTAGATTTTTAGTACACTGTTAACGTACTGAAAATAAAATGTGTTAAACAAAGAATCAAAGCTCAACAAACAGGACCAAACTGAAGTACTCAACAATGAATCTGTAGAGCAATCCAAAGCTTTGTAATACTCAAGTTTTAATAAACCAGAATTATCCTTTAAACCAGACACAACACACTACAGTCAAGCTTTCTTTGGTCTACATTGAGAGGACTGGGTGAAGTGACTCCTCCACACACTGCAGACGCATCCACTGGTGAGAATAATCCTCACTTTGACTAAACCTAGATTCAATTATCTGAAGGGTGAGCGGTGACATGAATATTCATATCCGAGTCCACTTAAAAAAAAAAAAAAAAACCTTGAATGAAGAGAGGCGGAAGGATTCAGTGAAACTCCCTGAAAGCACTTTTATTTCCTTGTCTTTATTTATTCCTGATAACTACCTGCTGCTCTGCGAGGCTGGATTCAGTGTGATAACTGCGTCGCTATTTGTTTACCATGGGAACACAATGTCAGCCGACGGTCTACTTATGCATGCAGTGCCTCTCACCTTCAGGGAAGAAGCGAGAGTAGACACCAGCACACGACACAATCCTCCATGAGCCAGAGGATCTCTGCTTTTCCTTTTTTTTTTGGAAACATAATGCTGTTGTGTTTAACTTCATCTCCTCTCACTGTGTCACTGCTGCTCGTTTCCTTTGGCTCTGGATCTTACAGTAATCCCTTTCTTCATGCCTCCGACAGGCTAATTCTAAGCCTATTAAGTTGTTGCAGCACTTGGCGGAGGATCATGTGTTAAGGACCCCTCTGCCTTTCAGGTCATACATACATAATTTGTGCAGTTTTACGGGAACCTGTAAAACCAAACCTGCCTCAAACTGTAGCCAGAAGTAAATTTCCCTCTGAATCGTTGCTAATATCAATCTGCTAGCTAGCCTATAACTCCCACTGTTAGTCTTTTAACAGCCTGTTATGATGCGATTGAGATCTGCCTTATTTCTCAAACTCCCCTCGTCCTTTTTGACACTAGAGTGGCCTCGCTGATATTATACCCTAACACATAATTGGCCTAAGTTGTGCTCATGATGCACCACCTCTCTGTGGTATGAATATCAATACTTTCAATCAGTATTATAAACGGCCTGTTTGTGCTGCAGGACATCTACGCTGCTTTGGGCAATGTTGCTCTGCTTCAAGAATGTGGTATTCGTAGTTTACGAGCATCAAAGTTTGGACTCAAAGAAGGTCACCCACATCCTGAGCGCTCCAATCAGAGCAGAGCATGATGGGTAGAGTCATTTCCGGCCAGATTTCCTCCTTCGACCCTCGGGAAAAGAGAGCGGAGGAAAGGTAGATGGCTTGCTGTGAGTTTTGAGATGTTTGCCAAACGAATGCTAGGTGTGGGTTTTTACAGAGATTTCACCCCTTGATTTGTTGTATTAAATTCCTTTGCACATGTGTAAATACTGTACAGGATTAGCGTGATGATCAAGGTTGATGTACATTTGACTGGATGTGCTCTGTTTTTAAGAGCCTCACTTGTTTGACATGTAAATTGCTGTGATGGATTAATTCTTTTTCTTCTGACTCAGCTTCGGTTTACTTTGGAAAAGATGTGATATAATTACAGGTCAATACTGTTGGTGTGCTAGTGATACGTGTATGTTTTTCATTGGCCTATTGTTTGTGATTCTGTGTAAAGAAAAGCTGGTGGACGATGTGGGTCAACTTCAGTGCTCCTGTCTGTCTGTTTTTTGGGGAAGTTTGGAAATGGAAACGTCTTTGGGACTCTGGGAAATCGATCAAACCTCACTTCTTCACTTAGCCCTGATCCAGGACCACCGTACAGTGTTCCCCTAATACTGCTGAACCAGTCACAAGGACTCAGACATCTCAGGCAGAAAGTGGCTCCTGGATTTGTCGTGGGGAAAAAAACTGGAGCCAGACTGATTTGGGATTCTTTGAGATAATCCAGATTACTAATATGCCTACTAATAGTAGTTTTAGCTGTATTGAAAATAGACCTTTTAGACTGCTATTTCATCTGGACCAATACTGCAATGCAAAGCTTATGAGGCTGCCTCCTTAAAGCTCCTGTGAGGATTTTTAAGCTGGTTATGAATCAGACTGAATATAATGTTAATGTCTCTTTATGACCCAAAAAGCAAACAAGACGATCAGGAACAAGATTTATTATTTCTGTATAGTAATTATTTGGTCCCGAAAACGCTGCCAGGGGGCAGGTGTCCGATGACTAGGTAAACTTAACCCCTTTTTAAAAACATTTTCTACAGCAAAAAATCTCAGAGTGGTCTCCATTACTGATATGAGAAAGCAGGAGAAGATTTGTGTGGAAAAACATCAATATTGGCAAAAAGATAAGAGGTACCACTTTGTCCACAGGGGGCGCCAAAATCAGCGCAAACCAAATTATCCTCACAGGAGCTTTAAAGCTTGGTTGGTAGTCAGATTTAGATCCACTTTTTGTTATACTGGTTAAAATGATCTTTATGTCCCGATGTCAATCAATACATAATGTGTTCTTAAAAAAGAGTTAAAAAAAAAAAGCTGCTATCTACAGCCCGAGTAAACCTGAGAAAACACCAACCAATCCTTGCCATCAGGAGCCAAAATAGGAAACCAATCAAATCCCGTCCTGCCGTTCTGCCCGCCTCCTGCAAAGCGTACATTTCATGTTTGTTTGTGTTTTTAACTTTCACTTTGTGAATGTGTAGTGTTTTCTTACCGCTGACTGAGACATGAGTTGACGTAGTCTAAAACACAAACCATGTGCTGAGGACCGGTTTTGAATCAGTCACCATCATATGGTTGCAAATCAGCAGCCCTTGTGCATGTGAGCGGGGGCGTTGTTTTGGAGTAGCTCCAAGGGCATCGGTTAGACGGAGTCCTGAGGAAATGCTACATTCAAATTCATGCTAGTTTTCCGTTACTACCAACCCTAGCTTTTTAGGTTGACTGTTATTTCAGGCTGATACAGACCTAATGCAGATCTGTTGGTATCAGCAGGAAGGATTTTGATATTTCGAAGGAGTATTGCAGGAAACAATGCATGGGGTGATGAAGAAATGGTGTAATTACATAGTCTGTCCAGCAGGACATGCACGGACTCCATAGCTTCAGACACAAGCAGCACTGTCTGCAGCACATGTAGCAAAGCAACACAACTGAGCAGATGGTGATCTGCACTGTAATTCTTTAATACCAATGATACTGTCAAACATTCTTTAATCAGGTTTTGTATTATGAAGCAGTTTCTCAGTACATCTGCAGAGTTATACTGATGCACAAGTGGAATCATTGAACTTCTCCCGCTTTAGAATTTGTATTGATATCTGTCTCACAAACCCCTGATGTGGCTCAATATGGCTCTGATATGCAGCTCTATTACACTGGATAGATGACCATCCAAATGGAGTACACATAAAGCGTAGGTTACACTATATTGGTATTTAAATCGATCAGGTTAAGCTCCAATAAAATCCACCAGATGGATAAAGGTGAGATATCAGGCAGGTTTAAGGGGAACATGCTACTGGTGGCCGGACATACTAATGCAGAATTATGATACATCATCTCCCAGTCCTGGATCAGGGCTACGCTTCACGTGAAACTCGTCCTGTGTCAGATAAACAACACTTTGATTCATGTCAAATTAAAGATCCAAACTCAAACCGGGTAAACTTCTCCTCTCGCTCTTTTGTACGAACAGTTTTTGGGCTCGTCATTGTAACATATTTTGAAGAGATTAAATGAAGTTTATCAAAGTGGGGTGAATGCCCGTCAATCACTGTTGAACTGATGAATTTTTAAATAAAAGGAAATGAAACAATACTCGCACTGCCTCTATGTTTCCTGTTTCGTCCTGTGTCCACTGCAGCACAGGTGATTGCTGTAATTCAATACACCTGCAGGCTGACAGCTACACCTGATAGCTTCACTCTCACAGGGCTTCCAGTCTGACTGTTGTTTATGTTCTGGCCTCTCATGCTCCCTCAGTTTGTGACCTAAACTTTGAATCTGTGCATGCAATGGTTATATTTGAAGATATTTTGTCATGTGGAACCAAGGTAGGTTTGAACATCTTCAATCAGTCCGACACTTTGAACAGCGGCTCTGCTGTCTTTATGAGGTTTGTATCATGTGCTTCCGCAGCCTGCAGTCAGTCCCCTGCTGGGACGACCAGCCACAAAGCAGTGATATCAAAGGTGTGTCTATCTTCTGTCGATACCTGAAACAATCGTAGGGATCTGAAGAAAATGTGTTCATATAGACTGAAATGGATTCCTTCACCTCGTTCTCTTCGCAGAGAGCTTTTCTTCAGATTTTACCGTGCACAGTGTCTCAGCTGCTGTCTGCTTCAGAGGTCGGCAGTGATTCTTCTTTTGTGATATGTGACTCAGAGCTCAACCAGGTAAGAGCGGCAACACAAACAGCCTGATTCAGGATGCAAAGAGGACTTAAGTCTACACGAGATTAGCTCTGCTCTGGAGGTTGTAGAGAGGAGTCCCATCACTTTTATTCTAGTCATGATTGTGGTGATTTATAGAAAGACTGAAATAAAAAATACATTCTTGTAAACTTAGACACAAAACAGAAGATAAAACAGGAGTTTTAAACAATGGAATGTCATTTACTGTCTGGAGGTGGTTCAAAACACTATTAAAAAACTGGCACTTGATTACAGGGAGTAACAAACACAATTCTGCACTTGAACTTTATGTCAGGATGAATATGTGTGCTTTCTCTCACTGCAGGTGTCAGTGGTGGGCATCATCAGAGGCTGTGCCCCCTTCGTGACAAACATCCAGTACTCTGTGGACGACATGACAGGTCCACCTCTTCAAGTGAAGCAGTGGGTCAACTTGAAGGAAAGTAGGCTCTCTTCAGAACCACATCATGAGCACTGCAAGCATCCTTCTTTCCTGATGAATAGGTTTAATAAATCGTGATTCCCACAGGACTGCGCTCCGATGACACGTGTGCCTCCTGGATCGTACGTGAAGGTCATTGGAAGTCTACGTAGTTTCAGGGTAAGTGATAGAAACACAGGGTTTGAGATGATGAACTTGACTTTGGTAGAAAGTAAATGTCCAACCACTGGAGTCACTTACTTGGCCCTTATAATCCTACACATGCTCTGGCTTCTTCAACAACAGTGCTAACTTTGAGTAAACTATAAGAAGTCCTCTTTGTTGACTTTTATCACCTTCAGTTCTGTGTAGCTTTGTGTTGTGCATCCCAAGCAGCTGTCTGGTACTCTGCAGCTGTCGTGAGGTTTCACAGCCATCAGCATCCACAGACTCTGAAAGGTCTGCATGTTTGGACTTTGCTGCATGACTTTGTTTTGTTTTTTGTTTGTTTGCTGTAGGGTCAAAGGATGTTGTTGGCGATGGATATCCGGAGTATCAAGGACTTGAATGAGATCACATCCCACATGTTGGAGGTGGTAGAAGCCCATATGAAGCTTTGTGGAAAGGTACAGGAGTGATCAAATGTTCTTACTGTTTTGAGTTTTGGGAGTATTCAGATCTAAAACGCACACATCTTTGAGCAGAACTCAGACTGAAAGCAACCAAAGTATACAAGATACAGAAGTTTTCATCCATTACTTATTAAGGAGAAAAAAAGTTGCTTTCCAGTGGTGCAAAAACATTCTATTATCTTCTTCACTATGGTCGTGTTGCTTTTTCCAGGCTTATGATGTGAATATGAACCTCACTGCTTCGTCGTCTTCTGGGAGAGTCTCTGGGAACAATGAAGAACATGAAGGCCTCCTACCAAACGGGTTTTCCATCGTTCAGAATCAGGTTAGTGGTTTTAAATGTTCAGACTAACCAAAGACAGACTTAGTGTTTCCTTATTTAGATAAACTGTACAGAGCACTTGGGCTGGGTATCACAGCTGATTGGCTGATCGATTTGAGTTGATATCGATTCGTTCAAAGATGTTTCAGTTGCTAATTTAGTTTCATTATGAAAGAGATTCTTAGAGAACTGATGCTGTTGGTTATAGAATGAACATTTGAACTGATTTCATGATTAATAATGTTAAGCTTTATGTTAAGAGTTGACAACAAAGCAGGAACATGAACGCCCTCTGAAAGAAAATGCTATCTGTGCTTTACTTTGCCAATCCAGAGAAGACTTAGACCAACATTATTTGGGTCGGACTTTAATAAAATAAGATGAATTAAGGGGGAAGTTAGTCCCGTCTGGAGAGTGCGCTGCCTAGCTTCAGTGTTTTTCTCAACAAAGGGGTTGAGCTGACCAGGATCACCTGTGGCTAATGACAAGTACCTCATCGCAAAATCAAACAAAAAAAACCCACTATGCCTTGACGAACACCTTCTTACTATTTAACAACATATGCCAAGCATTTAGAAACGTTTCTGCAAATTCAGAAATAGATGATAAATGCAGCCAAACTTAGTATCTAAACTTAATTCTACAACACAAGTCTCTGCTAAACCACAACCAACACATTGCAAACAACTAGGGATGAAGGGATACAATCAACCCACCATTAAATTCAAATCCGATTTTTTTTGGTTCACGATACGATTCACTCACAATTCTCTAACAATTTTCAAGAAAACTGGATTGAACTCAAAATTTTAATATTTATTATTTTATTTCATTTCTCAGGTATGGACAGTTGCAATATATATTTTTTCTCTTATATTTCTTTGTCAACAAAGTAATCCTTTTTCATTTTAAGTTGTGTCATAACAAATAAAACCTGCACACTTTTTTCAGCACCTTGCAAAAAAACCTCAAAATGACTGCACAAAAATACCTTGTTGTAGAATTTCAGAACAATTCTAGAGAAATGGAAAGTGAACCATTCCAAAATGAAAGTATTAAATACTCAAATAAGGTAAATCTCTTTAAATAAACTAAAGAGCAGCTTATGCTCCTGGTTTGGAGTTGACATGTTTTTCTTCAGGAATATCAGGGAGAGTCTAAATGCTGCCGTACCTCAGACTGTAAACACAAAGGTTCATCCTGACCTGCTCGGTCTTCACCTGCTGCCGCCATGTCTGTTACGCTCAACTCAGCAAGTGACGAGAGAGCAGCGCAAGAGACTTCATGATGTTGAACAAGTGGAGTGAAGTGCAGATAGTGCTTCTAATGTTTGAAAATAATGTCCCAATACAAATTTTGTAGAATCGATTTTAATCCACCCTTATTTATAACGATGTTTTACCGTCTTGTGATATATCCTTACATCCCTACAAACAACCTAACTGAACCATTTGTGCAACACAACTGAATTCAGACAACACAACCAAATACAGACACTACAGCTGAACACTGAATACACATCAGTAAACTCATAGGCATAGTTTGTGGGCCCTCTGGTGGCCCATGGGTGTCCTGGTCTTGAAACGATGTGTAGTCAGGTCACAGGTGGCGTGTTGCTATCTTGAGGTCGCAGAGGGTGACTGCACCACGGACCAACAAAAACCCAATCTAAAGTCGAACCCGTTCTAAAGTCAAACCTGGTCTGAAGTCAACCCTGCAGCTTTTTTCCTGCCATTTAAAGAGTGCATTAGTTCTACAGAGTACAGAGCCATGCAGCAGCGCTTCTACTCTTAAGGAAGTATCAGAGTTTTATAATGAACCAGAGTGCTTTAATTTCCCTCGTCTCCTTGCATCATGTTACTGCTTTCAGTCGGAGGCTGATCAAGGAGTGGGAAAAGACGAGGACACCCTCACCTCTATGTCCTCACTCACCTGCTTCACCTCAGCCCTGCATCGCCTAACTGACTGATACTACTCATGCTCACGCTGATGCACACACTCTATACATGCAGAAACAGACACTTGCTGAAATGCAGCTATTCAAGCAGACAAAAAAAAACATGTTTACAGTCTACCTTTCTTTCATGCTAAGCACTCTGAATGTTAGTTAAGGGTTAGAGTTAGATCCTGTCAGATACCGTCTGCATGTGCACAAGTTTCAAAAACTGATAAAGTTATTTTGATGTACCTGGTTTGTGAACGTTTCAGTGCATGTAACAACAATCCATGCATCAGCTCATACAGAGATCTTTGAGTAGGCCAAAGCCTTTTTTTCCCCCCTTCATTTCTACTGTGCACTTTGGATCCTTCAGAAAGAGCCCTCTGTGTTTTAACATACATGCTAAGGTGCATGGGTGTCACAGGTTGGAGCCCACAAGTCTCATCTCTGGAGAACAGCTGAGGGATCTGTATCTGGAGTTACTGTGGTAGGCGTCATCCTCGCAAAATGACATCCCTCTGGTGCTTTTAAACGCATCACACTTCCTTCATTTTTGTTAACCACCAAGCTTAGAGTCCAAACTGTGCCTTTGAGTAAATCAAGATAACACTCTTATCGTTTCACAACACATGCTCATACACATCTATTTAAAAATGTTACGCAGCACAACACAAAGCGAGCCAGCACCCAATTGGTTTTCATGCTGATAATTGTGAAATACTCCTGACTTTAAAGCAGTAGAGCTAAAGGTTCAATTAGAGGTTCAGAGTTATGTAGTAATGTCTTGATTTCTTTGTAAGGTGTTCAATGTCGTCAGGAAGTTTTCCGTCCAGTTTGAGGGCATCAGTTTGAATGACCTGAAGAGTCAGCTGGAAGACATCAGCATGAGAAACATCAGGTACCTGATTTTATTCATACTTTTACATTTTTTGTAAATTTTGGATAAAGGAGCAAACAGCTCTGTGCATTCAGATCCAGTCCATACTTATTTTGACATTATTTGGATGGTGATTGGTCACTACATGTGCTTTCCATTTATTTTCTATTTTTGTTGAACAGGAGAGCTTTGACCTTTCTGATCGATGAAGGTCATGTCTTCACTACTGTTGATGAGCAGCATTACAAGTCAACAGCATTATGAAGACATCACAGCCCAGGATCAAAACCGAGCGTGTACCCAAACTGTAGGGTCACTTTTGTATGAATTGTTTTGCCACTTTTAGTCCCTTACTGATGATTTAATGAAGCTAGAGGTCCTCTCTGTGTCTGTTTGTTTAGCTTCTGTAATTTGTTGCCTGTAAATAATTAGTTCACATTTGTATAATCCAGGCTTATTTAAGTTTGTTTTATTGTTTTGTTTCTAATTTATTTGTTTTCAGAATGAGTGGTAAACAAGCAAAATAAGTCATTCCTGTATATAAAGAGAGAAGTTCCAAATGTATGTGGGATCCTTTTTGTTAAAGATGCTCTTCATTTAGAGGTAGAGTCTATAGCAGAGTCACAACGTCCTTATGTATACGACACAAAGCTTTAATTTACGGTTTTAAGGTGCATTTAACATGACAAATGACAATTACATTACACCAAGCCAGTAAGCCAGCATCGTTGATGACTCTGGATGTTTTCGAAACCACCTGCTACATACTACCTACGAACATAGTGTGCAGTACGTACTGCATACTATATTCTGCATACAGCGTTTGACGATAGTTTGTAGTCTGACTGTTCTGTTTGATCTGTTCTGCAGGATGCTGGGTCAGGCGTTGCTGGATTCCCAGTTTCAGAAAGCGGGATAAAAAGATGGACAAGCTGATAGATAAACCTTTGATTTAAAAAGTTGAGAAGTGGTTTATATGGAATTTAATAATGTTCATAGACATGAACAGTTACCTGTGAGATGTTTATTTTCTCTGTAATTATTAGAAGTTACAGGAGTCACCAGCGTTTATTTCAATTACTTCAATGTGAATGTAATGGACTGTTGAACGTCTGGTACAACTCCAACACAGTAGGTGGCGTTAATGCAACAAAAAACTGAGCACCAACCACCAGAAACAGAAACAGAGGAAGAAGAACGTTGGCGTTGTGCATTTCTGGAAACTGAGGCTGTTTCCGAAATCGCCTACTATACTAGCAGTACGTACTGATATGTCCAAAATTCAGCATGTAGTAAGTAGTAACGAGCAAAATCTGCAGTAAGCCAAAACTCCCCGGATGTCTACTGATACGGGAAAATATCTCAGTATGCATCGGACCAGTCTGCCTCGCGTACTGTTTCCCATAATGCACAGCGCTCGTTCTGCTTTTTCTTTTTCCTCATTTTTTGACGGGAGGAAATCCGTTTTTGAGTGCTGTGAAAGTTATCAAATTACATATAAACCACTTCCTAACTTTTTAAATCATAAATGGATGCTAAATAAGCTTTTTATTTATCAGCTTCGTCGTTGTTTACTTCCGCTTTCCGAAACCGGAAATCCAGTGAAGTCTGGCTCAGCATGCTGCATGACAGATCGAACAGAACAGTCATACTACATACTAAATTCAAACGCAGTATGTAGTAGGCAATACCTACTGCCTACTACATTAGTGAGTAGTATGTAGCAGGCCGTTTCGGAAACAGCCTGAGGCTGTTTTCGAAGCAGCCTTTATTCCTTTATTCAGATCCCCATTAGCTGCCACTAATGCAGCAGCTACTCTTCCTGGGGTCCACATAAAACAAAACATAACATACAAAATATACATGAAATACAAAACTGAGAATGCTGCAAACATGAAATACATAACTGAAAATGCAACAAACATGAAACACAAGAACAGAAAAACGCTACAAACAGAAAATACAAAAAGTGAATATACTACAAATGTAAGATACAGCAACTGAAAATGCTACAAACATAAAGTAGAAAAACTGAAAACTGAAAATGCTAAAAACACAAGGTAGAAACCTGCCTGCTATATTTTACCTATCAGTGTAGTATGGAGTACGTACTGCCTACTACATACAGCGTTTGAAGGTAGTCTGTAATATGACTGTTCTGTTCTGCAGGATGCTGGGTCAGGCGTTGCTGGATTTCCAGTTTCAGAAAGCGGAAGTAAACAATGACCAAGCTGATAGAGAAACTGCTTCTTTAGCATGACTTATTATTTAAAAAGTTACAAAGTGGTTTATATGGAATTTAACAATTTTCACAGCACCTAAAAACTGAGTTCCCCTGTCAGAAAAGAAGAAAAGAGAAAAAGCAGAACGAGCGCTGTGCATTGAAACAGTACGTGACCGAGACTGATCCGATGCATACTGAGAAATATTCCTGAATCAGTACGGCATCCGGATAGTTTTGGCATACTGCAGATTTCGCTCTTGTTCACATACTACAGACTGAATTTAGGTCAAATCAGTACACTGCTAGTAAAGTAGGCTGTTTTGACCGCAGCTTCAGTGTTAGATGGTCTAAGGGTCACTGCTGCAACAAGACGAGAGCAGGAAGAGTTTAACCTGCTGATAAAGGAGCTTCGGATTTATCCTGATGGCTTCCAAGTATGTCTCAGGATGTCAGTGGTTCAGTTTGATACACTCATAGTAACACTGGATGACACATTTCGTACATGTAGAGTAAATTGTTTCACTGCTTTCTAATATTGATTATGTTTCTTTTGTTAAACTGTTTCTTTTTATTTCATGTTTGTATGACTCTTTCTTCTTTTCTGCTTTTTTTTAATTGTATTTTTTACTTTTACATGTTCGAAATAAAGTCATCAAATCAAATCAAATCAAAAAATATCACCAATTTCTGCAAAGCAATTGATCCTGAACAGCAGTTAGCCGTATGTTTGAAGTAGGACACGCGCACACACACACTCCAATTATTCCAAAAACGTGGCATTGAAAAAGTGTGCAGAGACACCTGGATCTGGGGATACTCAGAAAAGATCATCGTCAGTCACGTGGTGGTCCATGTTTCTCTGCTGAAATCACTCACATGACCATTAAAATTAATCAGACGCATGTGAAAAAACACAGAAAATGTCAGACAAATATTTCAGAGTCAGTGTGCAAACATGAATGACACAACATGCGATCATATTTCTTTGAAAATGTGCAGTACTTCAGGATAAATAAAGATTGTAAGCAAACGCCTTAACAACCCACTCTCCCTCCAAAGTCAGAGGTTTTAACGCAAACACGTAAGCAGAGTGAAGTATGTAGGGAAGAGTTTAAGGAAGGGCCTCAGTGTCTCCCTGCAGTCTGAACACACAAGACAGGTATGTACTAATTATTGTGGTTTTGCACTCTTGAGGCCAAAAGTGTTGCAACAACAACAACCACTTAAAAAGTGGTTCTGAAAAAAAAGCTCTACCGCAAAGACACTTTTAGTTTCTCTGATTTCAGACATCCTAAATGATGCTTACTACCTTTTATTTCTCTTTTCACAGCTTTGATGAAGCAAGACAAAGAAATGATCCAAGTAAATCCACATTTTTAAGAATATGATCACATTTCTCCACCACTCCTTACACAGGATAGTAACATGATGCCAGGGGAGACAGGGGAGAAATACACTGATATGTGGCTTTAAGAAATGAATCCTGGTCTTGTTCTCTCTTGCCTCAAATGGGCTTCTGTACACGCGTATCATTAAGTGTTCCAGAATATTATGCACCATACGTGACATGCTTGCTGCCACCTATTTCTGAAGTGATGTGATGAAGAAAACTTCCAACAGAAGGCTCCTTAAACTCTGTTCACTCAGTCTGGTCTGATACCGTATTGTAAGCAGCAGCACTGGCAGGGCACCCTGAAGTCTGGACAGCATCCAGTCTTGAAGATTCACAATGATGGTATGAAGGGAATTCTAATGAATGTGGCTGACAGCTATAAATCTATCTTCATCAGCTCTAATGTGGGAGGTAAAGCTGCTTTATGGCCTGAGGACACCGAGCCCAACACTGAGATCTGACAGTGTTCACGGGTGTGGCTCGTCGTGCATCAGTGTGTGTGTGTGTGTGTGTGTGTGTGTAAACTGTTAATATGTGAGTGAAACAGTCTATAAAATATAATCACAGCGATACATATCTGCCTGTGCTGAACTAGTCTGGGCAATTTGATCGTAAAGAGAAAGAGAGAGTGTTCAGGAATCTTACATAACTGTAATCTCAACTTTGTGATGATACATTTTGTTTTTCCATCATTCAAATAATAATATAATAAAAATAATAATGATAATGATAATGATAATAATAACAGCAATGACATGAACAACATGAATACAAATAGTAAAAATAATAATAAAAATTATAATTATAATAACAATAATAATAATAAAAATAGAAACACTTACTATAACAGCAACAACAACAACAACAATAATAATAATAATAATAATAACAATAACAATAATAATAACAATAACAATAATAATAATAATAATAATAACAATAACAATAATAATAATGAAAATAGAAACACTAACTATAACAGCAACAACAACAACAACAGCAATAATAATAATAATAATAATAATAATAATAATAATAATAATAATAATAAATAGTAAATAATAAATGCATTATTATTAAGAAAGTATTTGGTCCCCTAGCAATATACAGTATACCAGGGATGTCAAACATGCGGCCCGTGGGCCAAAACCGGCCCGCCAGAGGTTCCAATCCGGCCCGCGGAAAAAATTACAGAGAAGACATTAACTGCAATTTTTCAATAAAAGAAACAACTATTTCAAATTTGTCCTCTGGGGGTCGCATAAAATCATAGTGCTGACGGAGCGCACCTTAATGGCGGTTTTTTTCAGGGACTTTTTTTTAGAGCACTAAAAAGTGATCCACTAACTTCTAACACTAGCTCTACACCCCTGCATACAACACTGTCCAGCAAGCAAACTGTTCATGCTGGAGCTGAGGGGTCAAAATAATCAACTTTACCTTCTTCATTATTATAATCTCTGTTCTTTTACAGTAAACATTACACTCTGTGTCAGGTGAATGGGTAACATATGTGTTTGATGTGTTTGCAGCAGGTTTCAGGGCTTAAAGAGTCAAGTATTTGGCCCACTATGAGACTCGTCATGGTGAAAAATACAACATCTGTTTTTGTAAAAAGTTCCTTAAATGTGACAATTTCAGAATGCACTTGTACTCTTTTACACTAAAACAAAGGGAAACAGTTTGAGTTGTTGTTATTTATAGGTTATTATGTTATGATTTAACTGGTCCGGCCCACTTCAGATCAACTTGGGCTGTATGTGGCCCCTGAACTGAAATGAGTTTGACGCCCCTGCAGTATACTTTAATGTCTAATAAAAAAAACTCCTGAAGTCTTTTTTTATTTTCAAAATAAATTTAAATGGTTCCTCTTTTTTTCTATTTTAAAGTTAAATAAAAAAAAAAGGCTTGCTTGATTTGAAGAGATACTTTCAGAATTTATGAAGTTATATGAGGTTCATATTTGTAAAAGCAGAAAACATATTTACAGTGTTTTCCTCTGTTTCATAGCCTTCCACAGCTCTTTTATGGCTCTACGGTTTATAAACCATAAAACTCCATATTCCGACAGATCCTGAACACCTCATCCAGGATGGTTTTTATGTTTATCTATGAAAAGTTGAAAAAGGTTTACAAGACATCAGCTGGAAACTCTTAGTCATTGTTAATACAGTTTGTGGGAGAATACACTAGTACCCTTCATTTAGAAAGATCCTGAAGCAGCATTGTAGCCATCCAAGGATTTAAAGTTTAAATCTGTTAACCGTTAAGCGATGAAGATAGATGTTAACTTCAACAGTTCATCCGATAATTCTGTTTAAAATGAATAGAAGTTAACGTTGGATGTTGAAATCTTTTGAAGGTCAAGTTGTCTGTGATCCATCTTACCATGTAAGAGCAGGTTTGGATCCTTCTCCTGTCTCAGGTAAACAACCTCAGAGTAGATTTTTAACAATACAATCCTCTGAACACACACTCGACAATTCCATAAAACTACATGACCACACATAGACTTGTGATCTCACAGAATCTGTCATGATCAAACGTGCCTTCAGAACATAAACAAATAACTAACATATACAGAGGCTATAGTCCTTGCTGCAGTGGTTGCTGGTTCAACTCCCACCCTTGACCATTTGCTGCATGCCGTCCCCTCACGCTCTACTCCCCACATTTATAAATGTAAGAGCCAGATTCATGTTTTGGGTCAAGCTGTGAAACACATTGTTTATTGTGCCACAAGGTGTCATCGTTTTGCTCATTAAGGGCACAGGTATAAAAGTACGTCACCGCCTGGGTATCAGATGTGTGTCTTGACCCGGAAGGGCAGTTGGTTTTTGACCGTTGCCACGTTGTCGTTGTCACGTTGTCGTTGTCACGTTGTCGTTGTCACGTTGTCACGTTGTCGTTGTCACGTTGTCGTTGTCACGTTGTCGTTGTCACGTTGTTGTCTCGTCACGTCGTTACGTTGGATGCTGTGAAGCTGCGTCGGCAGGCGGCATGGAGAACCGTGTCTAAAATGTTTGTACGTGCAATGAGAAACTTGTGGACGCTGTCTAACTGTTCGTACGGTGATACAATAAATGGATTGTATTGTGCTGTAAACCAAAGTTACGCCTCAGACCAGTTATTTCAACAACTACAGTGAATGGTATTGTATGGACAAACATATAACAGTACAACGCGTCAGCCAAGTCATACCCGGGAGTAATCAAAACACACCGGCAGTTTTAGTACAGGACTAAGCTTCTATAATAAATGTCCTATCAATATAGGCAAAAATACCCAAAATGTTTTAAAAAACAAAAACTGATTTGTTGAGTTATTTGTTACTGATACTTCTTTTTAAATGTCAAGCATTGTTGTGATTGGTGATTTGTTGCTTTATGCCTTTTATTTCAATTTTCAGGTATTTCACACCCCGTGTTGGTCACCTCCTGTTGGCTATAAAGCACTCTCTAACCTCTGTTAAAGATTGTGCTTAATTGGTATGAACTCATTTTCCTGTCCAATCATATCTACAAAGTGATATCAAATAATTTTGGGTCTGAGGTTTTTGGTTCTGCAGATGGGACTTTCTGTGAACCTTTAACCGTAAAAGCCTCAGTGGATCCCGTTAGACTTCCCCATGCTATTCAGGTTATCTAAACTGGTCCACAGTCTTAAAGAAAAGCCCCGGACCCAAGACAGCACCGCACCAGGGGACCTGAATGCAGGGTCGAATAAAGAGCTGAGAGGCCTGCTGGGAATCCCTGAAGAGGAGATGAAGATAGACGTGTGCAGATTCAATCTTTGTTTGCCACCGTTGGCTCCCAGCAGGGTGTTAAAATAGTCTGGATTCAAAGGGGAATCCTTCTCTTCTTTGTTAAAACTCCTGAATGTGAGCTGCTCCAAACTCCAGACACATTTACAAAAGGAAAAAAACAGCACTTCTTTGAATCTGACGGAGCTGAAGATTGACAGCTGTAGAGGGATTAATAATTTAAGGCTGGTGCTGGATTTCATTTTAGACAAAAGAACAACAGAAAAGACAAACCTAAAGTCCAACAGCAGAGACAGTTTGTTCTTTTTAAATTAGAGTTAGGTTTCTGGGACAGCTGGATATTATTTTATTTTCTAGAGATGTGATAAAGATTGTTTCATTTACTGGTGGTGATCTGACAGAGTGTGTCCCTGTCTGTTGTTCAATGCTGCAGAAGAAGTCATACATTCATGTGAAGACATAAAAACACTACAGGTGATTTACTTTACATCATCAGAGCTTTAATTAAGCAGATTTTCTTTGAGGCAAAAATTCAACTCTCTTTTTCCACCTCAGAGGATGTTGACCCCGATTTAATGAAATGCTAATAATAAATTGACAAATGGCCGAGTCACAGAGCCGTAATAGGGCAGTTATTTATGTGCTTTGAGAGGTTCATCATTTACAGCTACAAGGAAACTTTTACTTTCTCTCTCTCTCTCTCTCTCTCTCTCTCTCTCTCTCTCTCTCTCTCTCTCTCTCTCTCGGCTGAAAGAGGAATGTTTATTCTCCTTTACATGAAAAGAAACTGTAACTAATGTGAACTGTAAGCATTTCGTCCGTTAAATACTACATTCATCAGTCATCCATTAAAATCATCCGTCCATCCATTTGACATCAATCCATTTATCTTTTATCCATTTATCCATCAATCCATCCTTTGAAAAATACTGTACATCCATCAGTCATCTATTAAATTAATCCGTCCATCCATCAGACATTTATCCATTCATCCATCTGTCTGTCTGTCTGCCTGCCTGCCTGTCAGTCTGTCTGTCCACCCATCCATTTATCCTTTATCCAATCATGTATCCATCCATCCATTGTTCAGCCATCAAATAATCCACCCCGGAATCCATCCATCCATCCATCTATCTATCTGTTTGTTTGTCTGTCCATCCATTTATCCTCCATCCATCCATCTATTATCATTCATCTATTAGAATGATGGTTTTATTAATTTATCCATCCATTCTTCCTCCATTTATCAAAAAAATCATTGATCAGTTTATCCAACTATCCACTTATTCATCTATTAGAATGATGATTTATCCATCCATCCATGCAGGCGTGCATCTATTGACCTGTCTTTCCATTCCTTCCGTAACACATGCATCCATCCATTTATACATCAACTCATAGATCAATCCATCCATCCATCCATCCATCCATCCATCCATCCATCCATCCATCCATCCATCCATCCATCCATCCATCCATCCATCCACATGTTCATTCATTCACTCATTCATCCATCCATCCATCCATCCATCCATCCATCCATCCATCCATCCATCCATCCATCCATCCATCCATCCATCCATCCATCCATCCACTTGTTCATTCATTCATTCATTCATTCATTCATTCATTCATTCATTCATTCATTCATTCATCCAACTCTCCATCCATCCATCCATCCATCCATCCATCCATCCATCCATCCACTTGTTCATTCATTCATTCATTCATTCATTCATTAATTCATTAATTCATTCATTCATTCATTAATTCATTAATTCATTCACTCATTCATTCATCCAACTCTCCATCCATCCATCCATCCATCCATCCATCCATCCATCCATCCATCCACTTGTTCATTCATTCATTCATTCATTCATTCATTCATTCATTCATTCATCCAACTCTCCATCCATCCATCCATCCATCCATCCATCCATCCATCCATCCATCCATCCATCCATCCATCCATCCATCCATCCATCCATCCATCCACTTGTTCATTCATTCATTCATTCATTCATTCATTCATCCAACTCTCCATCCATCCATCCATCCATCCATCCATCCATCCATCCATCCATCCATCCATCCATCCATCCATCCATCCATCCATCCATCCATTCATCCATCCATCCATCCATCCATCCATCCATCCATCCATCCATCTATCTTTTCATTGATCAGAAGTATGAGCCATTCAGTTATCCATGTGTTTATAGAGACAGATTGTGCAACATGACCTGAAGCCTGAGAGGGAAACCTAAAGTCCTTGATGAACATGAAGAACAAGACATGAACAGGTGTTTAAAGAAATCTGACAAAAACCCCAGCAGAGACTCTTTAGACAAACTCATGTAATACTTATTTATTAATACTTGGCAGGGTATCTGAGTTAAGAGCTGTTTGTAGTTTGTCATGTGCTAAGGTGTTTTTGCAGTGATACGACTGCATAAAGTAACATGTTTGAATTCATAAGGGTGAACAACGTTTTCTTTCAGATCCTTTGAATGAATTTTATATCAGACCACATGTAGTTTCTATAGCACTGCACTCTATGACACTTGTGCCTCTCCTACCCACTCTATGTTGTGATGCTTGTGGTGATTATTTATGTGGAAAATGTAAAATACTTTAGAAAACAGCAACTCTGTATGTTTAACAGTCTGACAAATCATTTACACCCCTGCAATCTGTGAACATATTTTATGAGATATTCTTGATATTTCCTTTTTCTGTGCTGATGTGGATTTCTGCTCGTTAATTGCAGCATTTACAGACAAATTAAACTAATGTTCAAAGCTTTTTATAAATGGTACTGTGTGTTTTCTGTAAAACCATTGAAATGTATTCAAAAAGAAAAAGAAAAGCCTTGGCCCTGAGACATGGCTAGCACATCTCTGGAGGTCTTGACGTTGACCTTCTCCCACAAGCCACAATGGAACAACACAGTGGAGCTACAACCATCCATGGATGTGACCCCACTCAGCAGAGCTGCCCTTCAATGCATCAGGGCCTCTGAATGAACCATGCAGCAAGACATACAACAAAGAGGCCTGCAGCTGGAAGAAGCCTGCACATTTACTGCTGATTGAATCAGAGAAACTTCACTGAGGGTGAATGATTATTTGTTTTATAAAGTCCTTCCTCTTTGTCTTGTCCTCCTCCTGGTCTTGATGGTGACGCATGATCCATCAAATGTAGGTAATTCAGATGCAACCTCTTATGTTTCCTGGAGTCTTACTTGTGTTTTCAGCATTTATGGGATAATTGTGATGCAATTAAGGTCTGATATTAACGCTTTTTTTTGTTGCATGCTATTTTGTCCCTTTCAGCACACCGTAGTTAAGTTGCAGCATTGTCTTCCCGCTGCACCTGTGATGGAAAATAACAACCCCACTGTTCTTTGAACGGCACATTTCACTTTAAAACCCCTGAAATGACTCGATTAACAAGTCAAAAATGATCTTTACTTTATTAAAACTTTTACACGTGCACTCCTGTATATTACTTATTAATGTGTAACACTGTTGTCCTTTCATAAATAAATAAGACCTGTATTTGACAGAATAAACACTCTGAAACTGTCTCCTCTCTCTAAGTCATGGTGTCAGACCACACAGCTGCAGTGGTGCAGTTTAAATTATAAATGTAAAAGTCAAGAACATAAAGGATAAACTTTAGTTGCATTCATTTGATTCCCAAATCAAGACACTGGTAAGAACTGCCTTACCCTGTCAATATGGATTTAGGATGAATTACGATTAATGATTGAAATTCTGAGATTAACCATGATTAAAATAATTAAATCCTTCTGAAGCTCCATTCTAGTGTAGTGAAGTCTTTTAACTCATTTCAATATATTAAAATTTCCTCTACTCTGGTCTGCCAATGTGTTAACACTGATAACACTAAACTTGCAACTTGGCTGTTTCCTGGAGGCAAACATCTTTAAGCCTTTAACTCACCTGACTGTTAAAGCTTTAACTCATATCGTACCTTTTTTGAGGAAGTTTTACATAAACCTTGTCCTCTTCCTTTCTGTCTCATATATTTCTCCTGACCCTCTTTGGATGAATTCTTCTTTGTGTGAATTATATTTGGTCAGCAGCTGATTTACTTATAAAAATAGGAAGAAAATGTCACCAGCCAGGAGAGGAGCAGCAGGAATACCTGTAATAGACTCTGACAAGGCTACGAACTGTGGGTGAGGATTGGCTTCAAAGGAGCTCAATAAAGAAACGGGTATCTGTGACAGTAAAATCAATGTTATTTTTCTCTCTGTTGCTATTTTTACACCTGAATGTGGCTTTTCTAAGAAAGCGCCACTGTCACACATTTATGAAACTCTTGAGTGAGAGGGCTTTAATTGATTTGACTGTTATTAGAATCCATCAGTGCTTGATATTTGTATAATCAACCATAATCCATACCTCTCACTTGGCTGTGTGTGAAATGATGTGGAGGAGGATTAGCAGGTCCCTGGAGAAATCTCCCACTGAGCTTACTTTACTTTCATGTATTCACTTTTGTCTGCATGCTGATAATGGTCCCATCTACTGCAAGAAAAAAAAACCCTTGAGAGTGCTAATTAAGTGATTTTTTTTCAGAGCAAACTGATTTTGATAGCATGTCTCCAGCGCACGCTAAATGTGTCATTTTCTGCCCATGTTGATGAAAATATTCTCTGAAGATTTTGAGCACCTATCTGTTCACTCTGTTTGAATCCCGTCCTGATGGCTGACAGCTCCTGCTTTTGAAATGGCTCTTCTTTTCTCCAACGCTGTACGTTTTTTTTTTAATGCTTCATATTCCAACATTAACTGCTGCACCGTGCTCTCTATACAGACATTAATAATTGTCCCCGGCTCATAATGAAGTGTCTCTGTACCTGACAATATGCTGCCTGCTGCTAAACAAGGCTCCTGACACCCTTCAGCAGCAAAGCATGCAAGCTTAAAATGATGTTGTTTTTCCACCAGAGGGCAACATGTGTACTGTAATCCACAAACACCCCCTGTGTCTCTTTCACCGCGCTGAACTAGATGTAAATCACATTCTTATTCATTGCATTCATGCAATACTGAACGCCTTTGGCAGTCTTGTATAGACAGAGACCTGCGGTTATGGAGTCCAGGAGAAGAGAGCGCATTAATCGGGTCAGTTTTAGCTGCTCTGCACTGGCTCCCTCTCACATTTAGAATTGATTTTAAACCCACTGGAAACACAACTTCACAGCAACCTTAAAAATATGTGATGAAGGGTCTTGTGATCACAATAGTAAGTCTCTAAAAGTATCAAATTTGAAACAATGTCTTTAAGCCCTCTGAAAGCCGTCCTTATTAGGATCAAAATGAGGGGTGTTGGACTTTCTTTACCATAAAGATTGTAGAAACATTGAGCACACCAATCAAAACACGTGTTCCACAAGCTGATGTCCGTTAAAACAAGATTTATCATTGCTTGTGTAGTTCAAGAAATTATATAAAAGGCATAAAGTAGATGTTTTTGGAGCAAAGTTTCTATAAAAGTGTTGATTTCTGTTCAATCAGATTTCTTTCCTTAATAAAACCCTCCCTGTATGTCACATATGTGTTTTTTCATTTCTATCCATATTTGTAAAGGCTTTAAGGCAATTCTTAGGTATTGCCAATGCCATGTTTGCATTTTGATGATCTGCTGCTGGTTTACAGCAGATTCCTCCAAACATCAGACTGAAAATCACTCATTTAGAGTTTGTCATTTAAACCCCCCAAACTAAGCAACACGCTTCTTGATTGACGTCTTCATTTCATTAATGTTAATGAAATAAAAGTAGATCAGTAAATAAGTGACAAAATAAACATGAAAAGTACACGTAAAAACAACATCAACTGCCACCGTCACCACACAGTGCATGTTGGTAAAGGAGTAGGTTGAAGTTTACACCTATTCTATCCAACCTGTATCTACTTTTCAACAACTACAGTATAATATAAAAAAAAACACCCAGTTTTAACTCGTGCTTTGAATGAATATTGAAAAATAGTGTCATACATTTGTTGGTTCAGTGGTTCAGGTGTGCACCCCACACTCAGAAAAAAGCAACATGAGTGTCTGTTTTATTAACATAAGTATAACATGTAGCTTCTATTATATTAATTCATGTTTAGTGGTTAAACATTTATTAAATCATGTTGTTTTGACATGACATGCAAAATCCTTAAAACTACATGATTGCTTTATGTCAACACAACCTAATGGGTTTAGGTAGGAATCCTATCTGCAATGCCTCTCCAGAGCAGAAGGTGGCAGTAACGTGCGACAGGCCCTATTCATCAGCCGAGGTAGTGTGCTTCTGGCAAAGAAGAACCATTACGGGGAGTTGGGAGAGATCGCCTGTGACAGACTGCTATTGGGGCGCTGGTGGCTAGCGGTCTAAGCGCCCCACGTATCAAGGTTAATGTCCTCGCCTCAGAGGTCAACGGTTTGACTCCTAGCCGGCTGACCATTTGCTGCATGTCTTCCCCCGCTCTCTACTCCCCACGTTTCCTGTCTCTCTTCAGCTGTCCTGTCAATAAAGGCGAAAAAGCCCAAAAATATAACTTAAAAATAAATTTTAAAAAGCTATCCATAATATATAAATGATTGTGACCCAAGACAATGAAGTCAGATCCTACCTTAGTAAATATGTTGAAACAACCTTTACAAATTAAGTTGGACCCAAACATTTTAAATAAGTAATGGTAACGTCAATGCTTTATGTTCACTCAACATATTTACAATTTGTTGGTTCAACAAAATTGTGTCTCGCTAAATGAAAGCTTTTTAATTAGGTGGAAATTCTTTCCATAATTTTATTACGTTCACCCAAAACATTATTTCTTTGAGTGCATGTACAGAGGCTATGGTCCTCGTTAGAGCGGTTGAAGGCTCAACCCTTTGCTGCAAGTCCCTGTTCTCTCCACATGTTTCCCATCCCTCTTCAAAAAGCTTTGCACTGCTGTAAAATGTAAAATTGAAACTGTTAAAAAATGTTGGTTTTTTTTGTTAAATCAATCAACTTTGATGCACCATTTCTTTAACGTATCATTATTGGGTGGGTTTCATGCACCATATGACCTGCATTACATATTTTAATGAATGGATTTTGCTTTTGTGACTAACGTTAAACATAATTCAAATCTTTTGTTTCATTGAAAAAGTTTCCAGATCCTATTTTTCTAAATCTTATTTTATCATAAGATTTAAAATCATTGCTTTTGATGTCTTTGCTCCCTCATCTTGGTTTGAGCTTCAAGGTCACCTAAAACTGGATTGTTCAATTCGACAACTAGGATAAAGGATCATGTGATCAGCTTGTGCTCATGTTTAGAGCTTAACACTGCTCATTTATAAATTGATGTAATAGTTACTTGTCCCTATATGTTTTGTCTTGTTCTCAATGTGAAACTTTTTATGCTGCTGTTTTGGCCAGGACTCCCTTGTAAAGGAGACTTTGTGTCTCAATGGGACTATTCCTGGTAAAATAAAGGTTCATGAAAAAATAAAATAATCATCTTATGAACTTTATTGTGCTTGTATTGTTTGCCTTTTGTCTGTTCTTTTTTTTTTATTGTTGAGTATTTTAAGCTTTTGAGTAAAGTTGCCAGTTGAAAATGTTCACTGTTTTTATTTTAATTTCTCAAAGAAATCCTCCCAATTTTAAAAACATGTGTCATATGCATACTGCCTGTAATAACCCCTGCAGCATTAACTGCATGTCTCCTCTGTTAAAGCTGTAATCTGTACTTTGCATGTGTATGATAAAATAAAGGTGTACATTGTGTTTGTGCAGGAAGCATACATTGCATTGTTTCCACCTTTAGGGGTCTCTAAAGCACTGTGCAGGCCCTGCTGTTGAGCCGGTACAGATAAATGGCACCTCGTTAATCAAATCTGCATGAGTGCGCTCAGGTTGCCATGGCAATAATTATCAGAGCTGCCTAATTAACTTTCTCAATTGCTTAATGATATACGACCCTCTGAACTCCCTCTTTTTTTTTCTCTCTAATCCAAGTTGTTGTGTTTTTATTCCTCCATTTTCACTCCCCAGTGTTAACCCGTGACCGCCAAGATAATAGAAATTATGGAGAAATTAAATTCAGCACCACATCATTTCCTCTCAGCCTGCTCCTGAGCTGAGACTTCACATGCAGCCCAGGCGCACACACCGCTGAGCGTCGACGCATGTAGCCAATGTGTCTGGCCTGTACAGAGTGTGACTCGCATACTTTGTCTTCAGCGGTGACCTCGTGTGACAGCTGACTGAAGGTTGGGAGCAGCGGTCCTGTCGTCCCTGATCAGCCAGGCGAAACTCTTGAGATACACAGAGACAGGGGGAAACGTACCTGGTGACACCCACCCTGCCATCCCCTGTCACATCCGGCCTCCTGTACTGTCTACTGCCTCTCTTAGCAGCCCCCTGTCAGCCTGCAGCCCCCTTTGCTGACTGCAATCCACACCAATCCCAGTTTGTTCTCTCTTAGTTTTCATATCTGGAGTCAGAAGTTTGGGGAATGTGAATTATGTCGACCTGCTCCCAACCAGCACCAGAAAAGTTTTGAAGTTTCTGGTCATCGTACAAATGTTGACTTGATACTTCTGAATATTTCACAACTTTACTTTGATTTACCAAGGAGAAACACCAAGAAGGAACACTGAACTTTGCCGGTTCTTCCATGTAAAAAATAATGACCCAGCCTCAGTGACATCACTCGCTGGTTTCTGAAGAGATACTGTATGTAAAAAGTCCAATGATAGCAGGCTCCATACTGGAAATGCTGACTCCAACAAACTCTTGTCTCATCTATATCCCAGAAAAAGGTGGAGCTGAGCCAATAGCCTTACTACCTGCTTTTCTAAACTTTACAAAACTGAAAACAAATATTCAGCAAAGTTATTGATAAAACACTGGTTCTTTGGATCGGCCAAATTTGGTCATTTATCTGATGCTAGCTAGATGTGGCTAATGAGCTTACAGCACACACTGCTGTGTTAGCATAGCACCCTCCCTCGCTCCGTCTTCTAGTCCAAATGTGGTCTCATCCAGTTTTGAAAACCTAAGAAACAAGGGCCATAATGCCAAAATCAAGCAGATGGATGCTGTGGAGGTGACTTTTGAAATGTCATCATAGAAAACAACCTTTTTCAGTGGTTGTGTTGCTTCTGACCAGATCATGTCAGTAGATCTTTGTAGGTTTTACGACATGCTGGCTGTCCAAATGATAGTTTTCTCTTTTTATCTTTAAAGGATGCCATCTCTAGTTTGTGCAATAACCTTCAACAATCCTGAATGTGAAACTTAAACTGATCAAAAACAAGCCAGGTATGACAGCCACAGACACAAGCCAATAAGCGTTATCCTTTAGACTATGTTACGAAAATGTATTAGTCACTAAAAAGCTGGAGCCGAAAATTCTTATTTAAATAAACTGCAGAGCAAGCCAAATCTTTCATTCAATAATGGCATGAAAACATTTCAGAATGCACCAACAACTAAAACACAGCAAAGAGGTTAGAACTCCAATGACCGAGTATGGTGAGGGGACACCTTGCAGACAGCTAGCTGCACTCACTGGACCCCACAGTGACCACACCTTTACCTGTGCATTCATTTCAGCCCTTTATATGACGTAAACATGTGAGTGCCACTAAAGTTAACCTCCATAGAGTTGTCATAAATCGCGTACTGAGCAATAAGGACCGAAACAGTTTTAGTACTCAGCTGTAAAGATGTTTAATTTTGTTTTATCGTTGGTCTTTTTAACATCAGGCTCTGTAGGGATCGAGAAGTGAAGCTAATATGGAAGTGCAAGAACTGCAGTTCCTCAAGTGTCCACTTGGGACAAGAAAACACCATTAAAGCCTATATATATGTGTAAGCCCATTTTCACAGCAGCACATTTGCAGCCTGGCACAATAAAGGCTTTGGTTTCTTGGTGTTTCGTAACAAGTATGAATTTCATATAACTCGTGTTTTGATTATATTAAAGCTAAAAGTTACGTATACAAATAATTAGGGGCGTGTCTGATTTGAAAGGTGGGTGCCTTGTAGCTGTTTGCCAGGTGAATAGACTAAGGCCTCAACTCCACCTCTCCTCTTTTTACTAGTTGAGGATTTTTGGGGTCTGAATCTTGATTTCTTTTCTATGTTTCATGTCACAATGCCATGAACTGTGAGTAATTCTCTCACGCTAAGTCTGTAAATATTCCCAAATACGGGAAAAGGTGCATAAAGGGCTCAAAAAGTCTGAGAGAGATCCCTCACATACTTGATGATTTGACAGTGGGACAGCACTTAGCCCTCAAAGTTTGTGATTGTGTGAGTGGGACACAGAGACTGGGTGGCAGTAAGTATTTCAAATATGGTGCCCACCATTTTTGGGCTTCAGCATGCCTCCTCAGACACCAGTGGGTGACGTCACTGAGACTACGTCTGTGTTTTTTATAGTCTGTGGACTGACTCTCTTTAAAGTCGGGCTCTAGAAGGCCATTTATAGAACTTCAGTTTTCTGGGACTTCCATGATGGATCCTTCAGTCATGAGTCCAGTCATGGTTAGCTTGGTCAAAAATAAACGTTGAACCTGGCCAGATCGTCGTGTTGGTTGGAGACTTGTTGGTGGGACCTCAGCTTGTTCTGGGTTGCTTCTTCCTCTGAACCCTCCGATGATGTGAACATGAACCATGTTGTGCTGAAAGTGTCCATCCAGACCCATAGTGGAGGTCTGGGATCAGTTCTGGGTTAGCAGACCGCAAAGCCTGGAAGAGTTCATGTGATTAACTTTCTTCAAACCGCCATCAGGAAGCTTTATAGGACTGGGTCAAATCAAGCTTTGGCACAAAAGGAACCCGTACCACAAATGTCTGGCATATGTCTGGCACCGCCCGCTGACACAGTGTGATACCATTCCCCTTTTTATTCCTCACGTAACCTAATTTCACTAAAACCGTCCTCCTTTCCTTTCGTTCCTTTCCCTCAGAAGACCTACCCGTGCTTTAATAGCACCTGCTTGCTTTTGTTGCTTTAAAGCCAGTGGGGAAAAGTGGCAGGGGAAAGATTATCTTTGTAACACCTCTGCACTGCATCACTGTATTTTTTCCTCTTGTGAGTGGATTTCACGGTTGAGAGTGCAATTTGAAATAGGATTAACAGTAGGTGTCGGGTAGTGTTAGCTAAACCTCTTTATGTCAGGTACGGCAGAGAGAAGTCTGTCACTGCGTCTGCCTGAACCCTTTCACCATTCGACATTGCTTGAGGGGGATTCTTTAAATATTACTAAAACTCTATTTGTATTCATCAAAGGGCTGTGAGGCAGGCGGGCGCTGCACAATGTCGTGGTTTCTTTTCATAAAAGGCAGACGAGAGAATACACGTGCGCAGTATTAGACAGCCTCAACATGTACTGCCAGTATGGGAGCAAAATGCAGCCTTTTGTTTTCTGGTTTGCAAAAAAAGAGTAAAGCGCCGTTCTCTTTTTGTATCCTTCCTTGGTGACATTGGGAGGCCACATGGTTGGAAGCAGCCCAGACCCACAGAGAGGATGCATTCCTGGGATGGCCATTGGCAGAGTACGGGGCTGAGATGCCCAACCCTCCACTCCCACAGTTTCCGCACACAGCAGTGAGTCCTGCTGGAAAACAACAGTTTCGGCAGTCTTATGTAACTGGGGTTGGTTGTAAAGAGAAGGGAGGGCTGGAGGGAGGGATTATGGACGGATGGAGTGAAAAAGAAAAAAAGAGGAGAGGTTGTTTAAGGCTGAACATTGAGTCAAAGTTGAGTGCAGTAACTGACTCGCCAAAAGAGTGTTTACAGCCTTTATAACCAGTTTCCACAGAGGCCCCAAACTATGCAGGTTTTCATTTTAAAAAGCTCCGCAGTAGGTGATCATGGTCTTTGTTCTTTGGCTGAACACGTGTTAATTAATGACTTGAGCTGCTTTACTCTTTGAAATTAAGAAAAGCATGAAAGCAGTGCTTCAGCTGTGTAAGCCTTTGTCAGGCCTCATTAGCACTTCTTACTTAAATACATCCTCCAGATATGGAAGTATCAAGGTGTATAAACTTCAAGCTTCTATCTTTTTCTGTAAGAGTTAACATTGTTCAAACACAATATACACTACTGTATTTGTGTTAAAAACTGGGTGTTGAATCCACATTCAGAGCAATAAATCACGTTTATTGCTCTGCCAGCTGTGGTTAGTGTGTCAGAGGAAGAACACTGATTGACTCAGAAGGCAGAATCAAAAGTTCAACATCTGTTTGATAAAAAAGGTACGGTTAAGGTTAGGGGGGGTCAGTCGATTCAGACAACGGTATCCAAAAATGAAACGAAAGTCTAAAAGCACACTGAAGGCTACACATGACAAGGCTGAACCGCAGACAAGAGGTACAAGACAAACTGGAACAGAAAGGAAGGGAAGTCTGAGGCTACGTCCACACATATACAGGTACTTTACAAAAGAGGGATATTTTCTCCTGTCCACACCAGGGGTGTTTTTAAAAATATGTTTCTGTCCCCACCAAAATGCAGAAACAGTTCAAAGCGCTCCTATAAGCATGCCAGGTCAGTATGGTGATAATGTGTTATCAGTCCTGCACATCCACCACTAGAAGAGCTGCGTCCGCACCAAGTGGCAATCTCCAGCCGTGAGAACTGAAGCCAATGCAGAAGTGTTAAAAACTGCAGTACCTCGGGTGTCCACTTTGGCTGGTTTCGGAAGTACTGGAAACCACATACATACCCATTCCAGGCGGGAACTCTGTAGCTGTTGGCGAGGAGGCTCAAAGCCCGCCTCTTTACCTCACACTAGCTCAGCTGAAGTTATGTTGAGTTCAACATTTCTAATATGGCTCCAACTGACGATTAGCTTCAAAACAGCGCTTCAGAAACAGATGGGTAAACAGTTGTAAACAGTGTTCTCTTAAGCTGTGTATGGAGTGGTGAATTTAAAACTGAGTGTGAGGGGCGCTGGTGGCCTTGCGGTCTAAGCGCCCCACATACAGAGGCTATAGTCCTCGTCGTAGAGGTCGCCGTTTCCCGACCGCGACCATGTCCTGCATGTCTTCCCCCACTCCCCTGCACCAGTTTGATAAAGAAGAAGCGCTACGTTTCCCCATAAACATGCAATTAAACTAACAGTACCATGCAAGCCTGCCATCTTGGTGCATGCACAATACATATAAACAACAACTGCCATGCACAGAGTAACTTAATGATGTCAGTTTTTTCTAAAACTTTTGTGTTTGCTGTCCCAATGAATACAGACAAAACTGAGTTTTTAAAAATCTCCACTTTAGAAGGTGTTTTTTGCAAAACCTTCATTTTCAGTGACCTCAAACGGTATAAGTGTGAGCATGAGGCCAAAACACAGAGAAAAAATGGTGTTTTCAAAAATATCCACGTACACATGAACAGGGCCTGAGACCAGAGTCTGTATAAATAATGTACAGAGAACCAGTGATGTCACCCACTCAACATAACTTCTGTCGAGCTAGTGTGAGGTAAAGAGGCTCGAGGCTTTGAGCCTGTCAGTCAAGTCAGTCATGTCCGAACTTTCATGTTATAAAAAAATGCACCCCCGTACAGTGTGTGCCGATAGAGAAACTAGCTATTCAGACCGAAACCATTTTTTGAATCAGGCTGTAAACATGTGTATTTCTGCTGTAAAGATCGTCTTCTTTGAATTGGTGTGTATGTGGATTACAGTGTTTCTGCAGCCAGCCTCAAGTATAGACACTCAATGAACTGCAGTTTATAACACTTCTGCTTGCCTGAGACTTTTAACACTTGGGGAGTGGAGATAAAAAAAACACATGAAACAAATCAGGGTAAACACTAATACAGTGAACAAAGGAGAGAGGGAGCATGAAAATAAACATGATGCACAAGACATGAAATGTGAGTGAAGGTACATAATGAACTTACATGTCCAGGAGACATGACAGTCACAGTGTCAGCGACATGAAGAAAAGGCTTTTCTTTGATTGAATGTTCATTAGGCACCTTCCAACTTTAAAACATGTGCCAACACTACTAAAGGCAGTGGTAGGAGGTTGTATTTATTTCACATGTTTATCTTCAATCAGGTTGGTTTTTCGTTCTCTTCAACCCTACTGTTTTGTTTTGGGTCAAATTGACCCATTTTAAAATTAAAAAAAACTTTAAAGTAATTTTTCGCTATGAAACTTCTTCTTCTTGGCTTAATTAGCACGAACAACATAAGAAAATGGTTAATTTCACACATTTGCATCACCCCTGCATGTTTATACTACATAGATACTGTTCGACCCTGCAGTCAAAGTGGAGGCTAACAGGGGTCAGAAGTGCTAAATACTAAATGTTTCTTTGCAACTTTGTGACATAGTTCACCCCAATCACTTTCAAATATACATAAAAAAAGTTTTATCTTGAATTCTCATAAAAAAACCATAGACTGTAAAAAATATGGACGTAGTATCAGTGACGTCACCCATCTGTTCCTGAGAGCTGTTTTGAAGCCACTCGACGGCGGCAGCCATATTGGAAATGCAGAACTCAACCAGGCAGAGTGTGACGTAGTGTGAGCCTCCTAGCTAACAGGTATGTGTTCCCGACCGGGAGTCACGTCAGTCATGTCCTTATTTGGGCAAAAACTCGGAATCTTAATATCTTCTGAACCGTCACGTTAGAAAAAAATCCCCCCCCCCCCCCCCCCCCCGTACGGAGTGCGCCATTAGAGAGATTAGCTTTGTAGGGCCTAGCCGTTTTTTTGAACCAGGCTGTAAACATGTTTATTAATGCTGCAAAGATCGTCTTTTTTTGAACCAGGCTGTAAACATGTTTATTAATGCTGCAAAGATCGTCTTTTTCCCATTCATGTCTTTTTGTTTTCCGGTGTTTCTGCAGCCAGCCTCAAGCGGATTCTCGATGTATTGCAGTTTATAACAATTCTGCATGGGCTATATCGTTTGAGACCGGAAGTTGCCGCTTGTAAAAAACAAGTGAATTATCCCCATTGACCTATGATCTGTGAGAATTAAAGAACACAAATGCACTAGATATTGATTTAAATAGTTAGAAATGGAATTAATAATGAGATTTAAAAATGTAAATTGGGATTTTTTTGGGGTTCCGACACTTTTGAATCATTAAATATGCCCCGGGTCAAGTTGACCCAGAAAGATCATTGCTGTTCCTAAGAAACGAACATAACAGGAGGGTTAAATAATGTTCCAAACCTGTACGTTTGAAACACACTTTAGATTTCATAACTGGAGTCAGATTACTTGCCAAACTAAAAAAGTAACACCCAAGTTTAAAAGAGTGTTAAAGTCTCCCCTCTTATAGTAATCTTCAGACACCTCGACATATATAAGGCATTCAGACTTTGTGTAGGGTTAGCATGCAAAGATCCATGGGACACAGTTGAGACACATCTTTATGATCAATCAAAGTGAAACAGGTGAGTCAAAAACTCATGGAGCAACCATCTCTTTCAGTCTGTTTTGCCTGCTTATGGGCACATCCTAGTTTCCCTGATTGGAGGCGTTGTGGCAGCAGTCTGTGTTACTCAACAGTTGAAAGCCTCAGGGTTTCCCAAGGCAGGGAGTGGCATCCCCCTCCGTCAGTAAACACATCAATAATCCTGCAGGTTGACTGACTGGCTCAGTGGAGAAGGCATGAAAATGAGGGAGGAAGACCCGCAGAGAAGAGGCAATTAGTGTTCTCTCCAAGTAGTGTGGGGCCTTGGAATAGTTAGTGATGGAGTGTTTAAAAGGAGGGTAAGACCCGAGTCCCAGTTGGTGATCAGCCTAATGCCAACAACTGCCAGGAGGGAAGAAAATCAAGTGGCTTCACAAGAAGTTCACTTTTTATATCTCAAACTTAACCCTACTTCTCAGGATGTCACCGTAAATTTAGGGCATGCAGATGTTTCAGGAAACTCACATCTCTGTCATCTTAATGAGCAGTAATCTGCGTGTTCAGAAAGATGGTTAGCCGAACTTCAGCACAAACACACAAAGAAAAGAGGCTGCTCTAGCTTAGCTGTGTGAGAAGAGCACCAATAGTCCTTCAAGCTGCTCCCTCTCATGCAATGTAGGAAAAGAAATATAAGAGCAACACATTGTGGTTTGTTCTTTCACAACATGTGTCCATGCCCAAATGACAAAGTAGGTCACTGCCTTACAAAACATCCGGCCAACCCTGCCACCTCATGGCTGAAGCTGCATTAATTCTTCTTATCGTACATGCTGGACTCGTGGGTTTGGTGCTATAATTAGATAGTTGCAGAACATGTTTGTTGCTTGAATTTGATTCCATTTCAAACACCAAAGTCTCACAATGACACAAAGGGACTTAATCACTGAGGCAGAGGAAGATCAGCAACTCCCACGTTCTGCTAGTTGACTGCAAACTTCTTGTGTGTTAAGTCAGGTGACTTTGAAAAACTCAAGTTTAGGTTTTAATAACACATTTTCATATTTAACAAAGTGTCTTTTCTCACTTGAGATCTTTGGTAAATGTTGTTTTAGGTGACGTATTTCGAGTAGGTGCATCCCCCTGTCCAAGTATTACATATTTAAAGGCACAGTGAGAAGTTTTTAACTGATCTAGAAATAGTCTCACTCTTACTGTATATTGATGCCTCTTCATGACCTATAAAGTAAAATTATACTGAATATTTATACTCAAAAATTATACTCCTTATACTGAATTTTAGTGTCAGGTCAGATTTTCTGTGTAAAAAGCTGAGTTAATATTCACCCCTGACCCTGAAGTGTCTCTGTTCAGAGCTCTGCTGGTGTGAAGTAAGTTATCAAACAGGAGGAGTTTTTCTGTTGAAGTTTCAGACTGAGAAACTCTACAACCAGAGCTTTGCTAGTTAAAAAGTCTGTGAACAGGATTTAAAGTTTATGCCGGTGTGTGAATGTTTCACTGCTCTTTGAGGACTAAACAGTTAAACCGTGTTTCACATTTATTGGAACACCGAAGCTCGGATCATGACACCGGGGCTGTGACAGGTAACGTTAAACCGGTACATTGGTGATATATATCTGGTTAATTCATAGTTTTCTTTTTTTGCTCCAGAGGTAAGATACCCTCGTTGCTGTTGCCATGTTTGTTTTCCAAATATGTCACTTGGCTGAGGCCGACTTTGTGCAGGTAGCACTTTGAATCAATGCTGCTTTAAAGCTAGGGTTGGTAGTCTCGGAAAACCTGCATGAATTTGAATGTAGCTTTTCTTCAGGACTCCGTCTAACCCCTCCCCTCCTCCCTCGGAGCTCCTCCAAAACGACGCTCACATGCACGAGCGCCGCTGATTCTCGACCATATGATCGTGACTGATTCAAAACCGGTCCTCACCAAAACAGCTCTACTGTTTGTTAAACGTGTTCAGTGTAGATGTTCTTAATTCCTACAGTGTTGACGGTCAGTGAAGGCATCAGGAGAGGTGTAGAGTGTGCGAGTGGGAGAGAGGAGAGGAGAAGTTTTTCATTCATTCAAACATTGATTGTTGCTTTGTTGGTTGGCGTGATCACGGCCGACAGTGACCGGTTATTAAAGCTCAACGTGTTCACGAATCGGCTATATTTATTTATATATTTTCTGTAGGACTTACTGAACGTCATTAATTATTCTGCTTGTTGGTGAGAGCTTTTTAGACTCTGATCCGGACTACAGTCCTGAGCAAAGCACCTCATCAGGTCAGAGGGGACAGGCCCGAGGACGAGCAAGAGGTGCAGTAAATAGAGTCAGGGGAAGTAGAGGCAGGAGACGGGGACTCGGAGGAGTGCACACCGGGGAAATGTACGCGCAGGAGGAGGGCAGAACGGCTGGACGGGATTTGATTGGTTTAAAATTTGGGGAGCCAAAAAACGGTGATTAGTTGGTGTTTTCCCAGGTTTACTCCGGCTGTAGATTGCAGCTTTTTTTCACTCTTTTTTAGGAACACATCATGTATTGATTGCCATCAGGACATAAAGATCATTTTAACCAGTATGACAAAAAGTGTATCTAAATCTGATTACCAATCCCAGCTTTAAGTTAAAAGCTCCTGAGGTAAACTTGACTTGGGAGACCCCTGTGGACAAAGCAGCACATATCTTTCTTTTGCAGAGTTTGCCCTGAACATGTGTATGTTTTATTTTTTACAAAAATGACACCCTACTGCCAGTAACTGTCAGCTTTAGAGAGGGAGAGAGAAAGGTGGGATGATGTTCACCAAATCATGTCGGATCTGGAATTGATATACAACCAAGTGTGACGAGGGCTGTCACCTTTGTACATGGGGCGCCTGTTCCATCAAACCAGCATCCTACTCATCCAGAATTTTTGCTGTGAAAAATATCTATATTTCAAAGTCTGTATTGGCAGTGTGCAGTGTGCAGCCATCACTTCTTCTGACACCTACCCTGTGGCAGCAGTTTCAGGCATCAATAAAACTATAAACAAATAATCAATCTGCTCCCGTTTTTTTGTCATTATATAGATTTCAGCTTCATTCATAACCTGCTAAAACCTCCTCACATGGAGCTTTAAATTAATGTAACTAAATCTTTGATTCAAAAGAACAACATGATCCAAACAGTCCTTCACACTGACTGGCTCCCTGACAGATTTTATGGCACTATTAAAACACTTGGTGCAACCACAAGAATTTGCTCTTCAGGAGAACGAGTTGTTCTCTGCTTTTGAAGAAACACCTGAGGCTGTTGGGTTTACAGCTAAGAGCTTACATGGTGTGAGTAAAGAAGGATTGAAGCTGTTTCAACATCAAAGTTTAGCTCCAACTTGGACAAATGCTTTCAGTCACTGTGCTAAGCTACGCTAACACTTGCTCACGTGATAGCCTCACTGGAAGCGGAGGGATACAATGCAGCCAAAGTTTTTAAAATGATCAGACTGTGTCTAAATAATTGAACAGATTTTTGCCATCCGAAACCAACTGTAAACACATTGATGTTGTGATAGGTTATTTACCTCTCCATCCATCCCCTAGTTTAGGCATTAGTGGACTTTGTAATCAATGAGAAGAGGCCGCCTGAGAGAGCTGGCAGTGACAGTCAATATGCACATCATCAATATTTAAAGCTGAGAAAGTCGAGGGACAATGGATAAACATGGATCTCGCACAAATCCATTTGGCAGTTGCTATTTATCTGACAAATGCTTTCTGGAAATGAAACACTGATGTGAATATGTGTTTCTTGAAGGACTTCAAATTTTGCACCAACAGCTCCAGTATCTCTGACAAATCCACTTCCCCCGTGTGAAACCTTGTAATGCTCCGTCTGCTTGGTGTCGTGTCCGGCCGTGTGACTCATGTTTCTCATGTTTACGCTGCGGCGGTGCATCACCTACTCGTGATGACGAGCACTCTGCCGTAAGCCGCTGCTGAACACCCTATATCCACCCTGCTGGCACGGCCTCACTGTTTTCATTCCATACGAGGGGAGTCACACCACATTCCTGTTACAACTTCTCTGCGGCGCAAAAAAAAAATCTCCTCTCCAAACCGCAGAGCCATGTGTTTTGAATTTTCCCTGTTTGTTCCCATTTACAGCATCTCTCTTCACTTCTCCTTTTCTCTCCTTCTCTCTCTCTCTCTCTCTCACACACACACACACATTCACACACAAACATCGATCACTCGCTCTCTTCATGTTGATAGGCCTATTTAGTCCCCATGAAAGCATTCCATTAAGGTGCATTTGAGGTTATGGTTGTCAGTGACAACCGGCTGTCAGAGAGTGGCAGCCTCTGTCAGTGTTGGGGGTTTCCAGACGAGCGTACAGCTCACAGAGCAGCTATTGATGGAGCGCGCTTTATGGACTCAGAGCCTCTAAAGGCAACGATGTGTGACAAAGACAGCAAGTGGAGATGATAGTTTAATTCTTTGACCCCAACAGGGAGAATAAACCCAGCCAATAATTTATTTGTTTTCATCTAAAGGCTGAAGCGTTTATTCCTCACGTTCAGAGAGTTGTAGAAATGTTCTGCCAGAGCATGCATCTACATTTTTTTATTAAGGATTGAAATTTACATTTCCCAGATTCTGTTAAACAAAAAATTAAATTTATCATTAAACCATAACCGTAACTGAGAGCAACGAAATGATGCCAAAAACTGTATAAATTAGACCTTTTCATTAAAGTCTGCCAAATAAAAACACAAAACATAGAGATAAAAATATCTGAATTCCAGTGGTGGACAGTAACAAAGTAAATTTACTGGAGTACTGTATATTTGTAAAAATTTTTGGGGAAACTTATTACTTTTACTCCACTTCATTCAGAAAACAATTATACTTTTCACTCCACTACATTTCTATCAATGCTCTAGTTACTGACTACTTTTGCTTTGGAGTCAGCTCATGAATTTCCTTCTCTTTTCTGAAATCTGATCCTAAGACAGTACATTTTGTTTGTGTAGTCCATGTTGTCTCAGTGGTTTAGTTATACCTGTATATCATGCGTCTCCACGGTTAAACGTGGAGCAAACAGAGTAAATTTCACTGGTGAAAACCTGCATGAATTTGAATGTAGCTTTTCTTCAGGACTCCGTCTAACCCCTCCCCTCCTCCCTCGGAGCTCCTCCAAAACGACGCCCCCCCCCCCGCTCACATGCACGAGCGCCGCTGATTCTCGACCATATGATCGTGACTGATTCAAAAACGGAGGTGAACAAGTCCACGGGAATCATATGCACATATACAAACACATGGTGTATGTGCACACACTTTGACAAATCTTACACTAATTATATTTATGGTGGCCTTAACTTACACATAAATGATCTGTTATTGCTCAGTGCAACATACTACACTATCACGTCATGAATTGAACTGTCCTAACATTTTACACTGTCCATAAGTAATAAGTTGCACCAAGAGTGAATGTCTGTAACGGTTCAGCCTGCTCCTGCTGTAAGGTTAAGGTTGGAAGATTTGTTGTAGTGGTTGGGTGAGCTGGATCCAATGCAGGACAGTGTGGAGCCTGGATTGTAGATGTCCCACACCACCAGAACTCATCATGACGAGTGCTGCACATTAAGGGTCATTACCTGTGGTTATTCAGGCTTCAATGAACAGTAATTCAGTAATTTGCTATTTAGCTTCCATAGTACAAAACATTGACTTAGTCTAAGTGACATCACCTGGTGGTTCCTGAAGAGCTCAAGGATGGTGGTCGCCATATTGAATATACTGGCTGTGACTAACTTTTGTACAGAAACTGACAAAGAGGTGGAGCTGAGGCAGGCCGAGTAAATCAGCATTCAATCAATCAATCAATCAATCAATCAATCAATCAATCAATCAATCAATCAATCAATCAATCAATCAATCAATCAATCAATCAATCAATCAATCAATCAATCAATCAATCAATCAATCAATAAATCAATCAATCTTTATTTGTATAGCGCCAAATCACAACAAACGTTATCTCAAGACACTTATAAAAACAGAGCAGGTCTAGACCGTACTCTGTGTCAAATTATGAAAAGAGACCCAACACCAAGACAGGGTAAGACTCAGTCTTACCCACCTTAATCCACCATGAGCATTGCACCTCGCATTATTTTGCTACTCACAGCGGCAAGGAAAAAATCGTCTTTTAACAGGCAGAAACCTCAGACAGAACCAGACTCATGTTAGACACACATCTGCCTCAACTGAGTTGGGTTGGAAAGAGGGATAGAGGAGAATAAGAGAGAGGGAGCGGTGATAGTGATGAGACGAGTAGTAGTAGCTGTTGCCGCTGGAGTCCAGCACGTCTGTATCAGCTGGATTCTGGAACGTCCAGAGCAGGAGGACGTCTACGGCAGCTCAGAGGAACCTACGAGACAAGTTAGCTCAGGGACTCCAGAAAGGTCTATGGTTAGTAACTTTAATGGGACAGAGTTAAAGTAAGTGATGAGTGGGTTGGGGGGAAATGGGTGAGATAGGATCCCAGTGTGTCAGTGCACCAGTTCCCCCAGGAGTCTTAGCCTATAGCAGCATTACTAAGAGCTGGTCCAAGCCTGAGCTAGGCTGGCTACAACGCTCGTACCTGTCAGTCCAATCAGCCACGTCTAATCATACCTTACTCTGAACTTTATTATACTCCAAATAGATGAGTAACTCCTAAAGTATTGCCTTTACAGTCTTCATGAATAAAGTGATAGACTAAAGAGACCTATTTCAACCAGGCTGTATACATATCTTATTCTCTTGTTAAAATATGTTTTTCAATATGTGCTATAACGGAGTCTCCTTGGTTTTTAGAGCCTCAAGTGGACTTTTGAGGGACTGCAGTTTTTTACACTTCCTCCTTAGCCGCATTTTCCTCAATAGTATATATCTGCAGAGCCTGAGGTCCTGGGACTTAATTTCTGAGACCCGTGTTTGGTTGTGATAGTTTTGGTAAGGGTTAGGGTTACACACTAAAAACGCCCTCCTTGGCAACTACTAGGTTGCGCTGGAGCAAACAAGGGTCCTATAATTGCAGTCCCAGAAATGCAGTCTTAAATCTGCAGCCTCAAAGTCTGCAGAAGCTGAAGTGTGGCTGACGTATAAGCTTATATTTTATAATTCATCAAATGTATGTTTTTCCTCTGGTCACCAATTTGATGGTGAGGGATAAGTGTACTTCTAAGAAAGCTGACCTCTGTTAGAGTGGCCACGTTTTTAAGCTGAGATATTTACATAGCATTATCTCTGTGTTTATTTCAGGGACTACTAATTGTTCAGATTAAGGCTGCTTGTAGTTTTGTTAGAGTCCGACATCAAAATTTAGTGGCTGAACTTCATCTGATGATTTAGTAATCTCTGATGGAGCTCTTTATAGCAGCTACTGCACAGTATCCAGCTATTTATACAGACTTTAGAGCCAACAGAGTCCTGGGAGGGCTCAAGACCTCAGTATCACACCTGAGCTTCAACGACAGGAGAAAGTATTAATAACTTATACACATGGATTCACTGATGGTCAGTAGTCCCTTATTTATGGATGATTACATTAGGAATGCATACATGTTGACCGGAGGTTACTTGAATCACAAATACTTGAAGTCAAAACTGTCTAATATTGATCTAATATTTATGTAATCATCATGTGAAACCTCCACAAGGATTTACAAATCAAACTGAAAGCTTCCTGTCTTTGGAGTTTCTGAAGAACGGTCAGGAGGGCACAATCTGACAGAGAACACACATCCACAGAGACACGTTTCTGTAAATGTAGCTCGTATTATTTGATTTGACGCACAATCTTTGGCTAATGAGGCCATTAATAATCAAAAACAAAGCAGAGAAAAATAAACATTTATCTTTAATCAGCAATAATTGAATTACAACTGGTAATGATTGGCCATTGAGAAAAGAATAGAATATAAACATGATGATAAGCTACAGTGATTGAATTTGTTTTTATATAAATAAATGGCTGCCTTTGGAAATTGTATTGTTGGGAATATAACACGCACAGGCACACACACGCACTCACACTCACTCACACTCACACACACACACACACACACACACACACACACACACACACACACACACACCCTCCTCCTCCTCTGGAAACCTGTTCTAGAGGGAGTGACTTGATGCAGGCGGCGTCCAATTATATGGAAGCAGCACTTATTCCACTTTATTCCAGTCTACAGTTAAGTGGCTTGAAGCCGTCAGAGACACACGGGCTTGTAGTATAAAGACACAGAGTCGGTACCCATGTGACATGTGAACGGAGAGCTCGAGACAAAGGTAGAAAAATCTACTACAGCGCGTGAGGCGTCTGGCGGCGTACGGAGGAGACACAGAGGATGCTCCAAATCAAATCCACGAGGGCTTCTTTTTTCTCTCTCTCTCGTCTCGAAATTCACGACTTCATATAAATGATTCATGAGAGCCTCTTTCTAAGGGAGTAACTGCGCTCGCAGTGAGTTTGAGCTGAAGCCGGTCACCAACATATGTGCAGACAGAGACGGTGGCAGAGCCGCGATCAGAGAGCGCGTGGAGAAAATTAAAAAGTCAATTAATTTCGGAGTTTGATCAGCGTTCTTGTTAACCTGCCCCGGAGCTCATCTGTCAGAGGGATCAACTGTTGCTGCAGCCGGAGCGACACACAGACATCCTCCAAGTGTGTCGGGCGTTCATAATGGATGTTTGACCGCCACTTGGTCCTGCATGCAGCCACACTTTAACATGGAAGAGAGACTGATACTGTTGTTGATGCCTCGGATACACCTTCATCTGCCCTGATGAGATGCCACATTGTTGCACTGAGGAGAATGATAATATCCCACTCTGCTGCCGGATGATTTCTTACTGGCTGATCGTCTCAGTGTGTGAAACTAAACACATTTATTCTGTTTCTGTCTACAAGGGACCAGATTTTTTATAACTCCCTGACACTCGTCAACATTGTCAGGCTTTTTGTTACAGTGACCTTGTCCGGTTTTGACATCTATTCAGCGGGAGATCATCATGCTGATGATGATGAAGAACAGCGGCATGGATGCGCATCAGGTTGATATCGATTCGGAATTTGAGCCTCACAGCCGGTCGCGGTCGTGCACCTGGCCGCTGCCGTGTCCGGAGGATTTCCCCGGAGGAGAAGAGGTAAGCCGAGGTCTGGCCCTGGCATCGGTGAAACTGGAGCAGTACAACGTGCCCGCGTGCCGGGCCGAGAGAAAAGGCGGCGCACCGGCGGAGATCAAGCATCCAGCCGGCGCCCCGGCCCCGGTCGTGGCCGCTCCTGCCTGTATGTCCGGCGCTGCGCTCGATGTGGCCGGCCAGCTGCGCAAAGCCAAGTCCTCCCGGCGGAACGCATGGGGAAACCTGTCTTATGCAGACCTCATTACCCGTGCCATCGAGAGCACCCCGGAGAAGAGACTTACCCTTTCCCAGATTTATGACTGGATGGTTCGCTTTGTTCCGTATTTCAAGGATAAAGGCGACAGCAACAGTTCAGCAGGATGGAAGGTAGGCCACATGAAAGAATTTTCTGACACCACATGGTGAAGGTTTTAGTGGAGAAGCTTCACTATATTTAGCCTCAGTCTGGGTCTGCAGCAGAACTCCTCTCTGCATATTTCTAAACCACATAATTGACCCCTGGTCCAACAATTTATGTCAGTGGCGTGTCCCCGTGTCACTCCTCACTACAGTGTGGAAAGGGGCGGTGAGCTGGTTGGATAAGGTTGGATAAGGGTTCACTGGGTTCATTTTATTTAAAGATTGCAGCCTGTGCATATAGGAGAAGCCACACGGAGCCAAACTCTCCCTGTGTGTTTTGGATAGGCAACTATTACGCGCTTTGACGCATCGGCAAGGTGTCTGGATCCAAACCTTTATTTCTCTATGTTGTCGGGTCACATAGGGGACAAAGTTTGCTCCCGGTCCGATTTGAAGCTCGTTGACTGGAGCAGCACCCATTCCACCGGTTGGGTGCACGGGGTAAACCGTTTGAAGCCCCCTCCCCGCCCCCCTGCTAACCAGTGCGCGCACGTTGAATTACGCACAGGCTGTGCGAAAGCATGGCACAAGGCGAGGGGTTTAAAAAGGACAATAACAAGAGATGATGACATGGGGTGTCACGGCAAACAGATGTAACTACAGATTATCCCTTAAATTCAAATTAATAGGAGGTTAATCTAATAGATTGGTTTCTGTAATCTACTTAAATATACCACCCATTCTGCCCGAGGATTAGAGGTCTTTTGTGTCCAAGCTCTGAACTGTAGCTTTCCCTCACACTGTTCTTTGTGTGGCACAAAGTTTTGCCTGTGTTTTTTTCCATTTCCACCAGTACATATGGGACTCTGGCTTTAAATTTTAAATATATTACATAAATCAAGGTCGTCTTAACTTGCAATAAATAGGCTATTTAAGTTGTGTTAGAACAGCAGTTTATCACAGTCTGATATATTTTTAAAAAAAGCAGAAGAAAAGGGAAAAATAAACTTCTTTCCACTTGTGTTTAATGGTCTTTTGTCTGTTGTGGGAGTTTTATTAAAGGGCTGTTAGGGTCAGATACTGCAGTTAATGTGAATTTCCCAAATCTGCAGTGCTGTCTGTTAATTGTAACAGAGCAAAGGAGTACAGCTTCAGTAACTCCCTTCTTGTTAACTCTGACAGAAGGCTTTAACATCTCTTGGCATTGCTTTATCCGGGAGCTTTAAAAAGATACATCACTCAACATAACAACTCTGAAGATGGAAACATGCTTAAGACTTGCTCTAGTGTTTTTTTTACAGCCTTACACTCAGACAGATTAATAAAGAAAATGAAGCAGAAGCAGCCGAGGTGTTTTAATTTTAAGGATGGGTCGAGGTTCAGACAACTGAACTCAGAAACATCCTTCAGTAGACCCTCGTCGCAATCTGCCAAACTCTGAATCTCCTGTTTTAACACAGAAAAATAAGTCAAGCCCACGATAGAGAGCTGAAGTGAGACATTTTATGAAACTTTACACTTTCCTCTTTTCCAGCCCATCCTCACTCCCAACGTGTCAAATATATCCCCTTGCTCAGTGGCCCAAAACCTCCAAATGTGACCGTATGTACACCTGTAAGGTCATTTCTGCTTGTTGTCCTCTCCTTGTTTTGTTACAGTGTTGAAGTCAGGCAATGTCATAAGAAGAGGGCAAAAGTATGCAGAGGTGGGTGATTTATGTGTGAAACAAACAGGAGAAATTTATAAGGAGACTTTTGCCTCATATCTGTGTAAAACCAACCGTGAATATTAACTCTTTATAAGAGCTTACTTCTCTGTAGGTTACGTAACCCGTTAATCAAGGTGAACACAAAGTGAAGTTTCAGATTTATTATTGTATTCTTATTTAAAATAGATTTTATATTTCTAACCACATCACTTTAGTGTCAAAACTAAAGCTGTCTAACAATAATCTTTTAAAAATTCTTTATATTATTAATCACATGTTTCAAAATAGTCGCAAAGTTCATATTAACAATTGAATTCTTACCAGAGTCTTGATTTGGGAATCAAATAAATGCAATGAAATGAACTTTCTGATCGTGACTTTTATTTATAATTCAAATAAATGCTGCACCAGTGTCGTTCGAAACCATGACTTAGAGGGAGGAGGCAGCTTTCAGGAGAACATATGTACAAAAAGTGCAGCACATTTTAAGAAAGTGCATAACAAACATTGACACCCAGTCCCTCCATTTACTTTGAGTGTTGTTGGAAACTGAGGAACGTGAGGTTAACAAAGAAAAAAGATGATGGTTCAGTCATCACTGTACCGAGCCTTTCCAACCAGAGTACGTCTCTGAGGTTCGAGTCTTTAACAATGTTGACCCTGCAGTCAGCTGCCACTCACTTAGCAAGCGCTGTGGTTACCTTCCTAGATTTGGTTTCATCCACAGGTCTGAGGTATTAACACACTCCTGAATAGTGCTTTGCTGGCTTCTGTGATGCGGTTGCTTACATCAGTCTGATTAGCTGCACCTGTATGCTTAGCTCGTAGCTGGTAAAGTACTTCAGTGATGTTTTAATTCAGTTTGACACAAAGTGCAGATTACTTTTGACTTGTCACCTGAACTGTCTGAGAGTTTTGAAGTGAAATATTCCTTTCAGATGTGCAGTGGTGTTGTGTTTTTCCATCAAAGCTGCAGCAGGAAGTAAGAAGTAGGAAGACACTGCAGCAACTTCGCTATGGTGTGCCAAAAGGGACAAAAGCCTGACTGAAAAACAAACAAACAATTAATTTCAGACTTTAATCACAACAGGAGTAATGAACGATAGTTGACAGATCTCCTCTAAACAAACCAAACTCAAAATATTTCACAACTTTACCCTCACGCTGATTGACTTGATGCCAAAAACTTTGGAAAATGAAACTTGGTTCTCAGCCAGCTTTTCTAACATCAGAATTTATTGACGTTAGCTTGACTAAATCCTTTTTAAATAAAAATGTTTGGTGACATAGTCACGTGACTTCGTTCACACAAAAAGGGGAACCTAGATGATCATAATGGAGTGTAAGGCCGCTGATCAGCCTGCCATATTTGATGAGTTGGGAGCACAAGAGGCACAGGAGAAGTGAGACCATTGCTTCCCAACCTGGAGTCCGGGCCCCACAAAGGGGGGTGCCAGAGATCTCAATGAAGGGTGCGAGGCTTCGTCTGCTCTGAGGCTGTCAAAGTTAGATTTGTATGTTTTAAACACGCGCTGGGTAGTTTATACCTCTGTCTGTGGATAAAACTGTTGGCGAGATTGTGTGTGTGTTATTGTGTTGGGATATTAAAAGAGAAAATGTTAAGCTTTTACCAGAAAAGAGATATTTGTGATAATGGTCCCAATGAAAACCGCTGAAAGTGGTGTTTATGTTTGAAAGCAGTGCATCACTTTGTTGCGGTGATGGTCCGGGGGGCTCGGAGGACAAAGGTTGAGAGCCACTGCCTTAGACAATTATTTTCCCAGCTGAGGAGCACTTGTTAAGATAAGTAAGCTGAACATCATGTGTAAAATCGATGAAGCTCCTCTTTGAGATTCTTCAAATACTTATTTCGCTCTCCTGTGTGTGTTTTGCTTTTCTGACACAGCCCGGTGATAGAAGGAACACAGAGAAAAAGGGGGGGTACACGAGTTGCAGTGGGATTAACAGGCATTTCACACCATCTGCGTGTTTGACATTGAGTTGATCCAAAATCCTCTATCTGCTTCCCTCTGTCATGTTATCATATCCTTACAGCATTTTGTGATAAGTGCCTTTGTCTCCCTTTCTTTTTTTGTGACTCACACACAGGGTTTCTTCCTCTGCTCCAACATCTCATTTGGCGCCATACCAGCTTCCAATTGAGCGTTATTAAGACACAGATTAATCTAAATAAAATCAACATTTGATTTAGGCCTGATCAAGGCAGCAACAACCGCTGTCCAATCTTTATGTTATCAAGGGTTAAATTGGATTTAAAGCGGGGGCTTAAGTCCCAGGCCTTGTTTGTGCGCAGCGTAGGGATGCCCAGCTTGATACCTGCTCCTGTTCCCAGCTTTGCTTCGGAGGTTTTGATTGGCTGATCTGGTGAGGGAGCTGATTGGCTGAGACAGAGGCTCCAAGTCAAGGCTGAAAACAACTTGATTCAATTGCAAAAAACACTCTTGAATAACAAAAATACAAGAGAGAGGAGAGATCACACACACACAAACACACACACACACACACACACACACACACACACACACACACACACACACACACACACACACACACACACACATGCACACACATGTTGTTAAAGGGATTTTAATGAGATTTGAAACACAGAGGTACACAAACACACGCACACACTTATACGTTATGTCCACACATTCCTGCATGCTCCAGCTTAGAATGAACAGTACTTGTGGATGAGAGTGGGTGATGGTGGGGGGGCTGTTGTGGGTGAGTGGGGGATGTATGTGGATGGATGGGATGAGTGGGAGGGAAATAAGATCCAGTCAAAGTCTTGCTATTAAAAGCAGTCTTTAAGAGCTGTTGTGTAATCCTGTCTGAGAGCTGCTGCTCAATTCAGCCGCTGGGCTCTTTGTCTTCATCTGGGCCGCCAGCTTCCCCTGCCTCTTAATACCACACACACACACTCACATACACACGCACACGCACACGCACACGCACACACACACACACACACACACACACACACACACACACACACACACACACACACACACACATTCTCTCATACTGTACTCACACCACTTTAAGGTGTCACTCACATGTTTAAGTGTCAGCAGTGTTTTAGATTCCTTTCACACGTTCACACGTATGTATGTATCGCATTGATTGTGCTCACAGACCCCCCCCCCCCCCCCCCCCCCACACACACACACACACACACACTATTATATTACTAACAGTGAGTTATCAGTCTAAACACACATAGTGAAGACCTTTTTGCTTTGATGCATCAACAAAGAAATTGCATTCCTAGTAAGCGTGACATGATTTTCCAAACTCAAACATGTTCCTCACTCTACACCCCACATTGGAAACCTTAATAAATAGTATAATCAACCAATCACAGCCCTCTGACATCATCTGTGTGGCACTCTTGTTTTTTTTTCAAATTCTTTGTACTTGAACAAGCTTTCAAAATTAGGTATGAATGAACAAAATCCTTCGTAATACTGCATTGGACCGAACCTTAAATCTTGCTAACATCACAGTAATAACAAAAATCCAATGAGCTATAATGGAACACAAATATTACTAGGCGAGGATGCAACAAGAGAAGGTAGTAACAGACGCATTACAGAGGTGAGACAGGATCACTGTGAACAGGCGGAGCAGGCAGGACAAATCAGCTCTCTGCTTCTTTAAAGCTGAAATGCGATGTGAAAAAAACAAGAAGCAACCTCCACCAGCGAGACTTGAAGCTAAAGTGGAAGTGTTCGAAACTGCAGTTCCTCGAATGTCCATTTGAGGCTTGGTCCGGAAGTACCGTAAACCACATACACACCCATTCAAAAAAGCCGATCTTTACAGCAGAAATAAACATGTTTACAGCCTGGTTCAAAAAATGAGTGTAGTCTGGATAGCTCATTTCTCTATCGACACACACTGTACGGGGGCGAATTTTTTCATAATGTAGCAATTTCGAAGATATTAAGATTACAAGTTTTCCATAATGAGAGGCACAGCTGACTTGATTGACAGGCGAGAACACTGTAGCTGTTGGCTAGGAGGCTCAAAGCCCGCCTCTTCACCTCACACTAACTTGCCATAAGTTAGGTTGAGTTAAACATTTCCAATAGTGTGCTCATTCAAATGTACTTTGTTGTAGCGTTTTTTTACACATGCGTGTACCGGGGCATAGAGCTGGTTACTTAAAGTACTGACCATTGGCCTTAAAACAGCGCTGCAGAAACAGATGGGTGACATCAAAGACACTGTGAAATAAACACTGGGACGACCATTTTATGCTGTTGAGGGATCAGTAGGAAAGTTCAAAGGTGTGATGGGCGCAGAGCTTAGTTACAGTTGTGACCTGGACTCACAATATGAAAAGATGAAAAGAACCAAAGACACATAGTCTCAGTTTCACAGACGGTTTGGTCGAATGGCACAAGCTTTAAATTTGAAACTGCTGCCACACCTTGGATGGTTTGAAGACGTGGTGCTTTAGGGCTTGGTGCCATAGTGTTCCTGTCATTGGATGTGAGCCTAATGACTCCGCCTACCGTAACCTTACCTATACGTGACGGGTGATGATTGGATATTTACTTGCTTGGAGGTTTCATTGTCCCAGAGCGTGGATTTACAGGCACACAAACACAAACAGAGCCGGTTCAGAGAGAAACATCATGAATGGTTATAGTGTATGTACATGGGGCGCACACTTTTAGAGTTATATCAGGGCCTTGGAAATCTTCTTTTAATTTATTTATTTAATTGTTTCCAGTTTTCTTCATGTGTCATAAATTACAAAATTGGTCGCCTTTTATTCTGAAACACTGATTCGGGATTAAAAACGTAGAGACACACTTAACGATTACATTTTTGGACCTTAAAGGCCCTGTGAGGAGTTTTGAACTGGCTGAGAAACAGACTGAAAATGATACTGATGCCTCTTTATGACCTTTAATAACAAACAAGACCATCAGCAGCAACACTGACACCTTGTCTGTTGTCATTGTTAATGCCTGAAACTGCCCTGGGGGGGTTGGTGCCAGACCAGATGATGGACATCTTGCTTCAGAAAAAGCCTCTATTTGACTGTTTTCATAGAAAATAATCACATTGCCTGATAAAGTTGACTGTTGAAGACAACAGGATGAGGCTTTTGTTGAAAACACTACTTTTGCATGTAAAGGACAAGAAATAAGAGGTATCACTTTGTCCACAAGGGGGGCACCAGAATTGATACAAAACAAAAGTTCCTCACAGCAGCTTTAAGTTACTGCAGATAAGACATTTAAAAAATTATGTATAAGACGTTAACAGTCACTCACCACAGAAAAAAACACCACAGACTTTAGATTTGATTTTAGTGCAATTAAAAGAACAACCTTTAGAGTACATCTTAAACGTCCCTCGTCGGCCTGGTGAGTGTTTAAATACAGAGAGGTCCCCAGTTTGATATGTACACACACATACACACATATATACAGGCACACAGTGTTGTTTGAGCATCTGACAGCAGAGTTAGCGTAATGACTGCGTTGGTATTTCTCTGACTGTTGTGCAGTAATTGCGGTCAAGTGTTCAGGCCATGTTTGTTATTGCATCTGAGGTGGGAGGCTGTGTTTGGTCATATGAAGTGAGTTCAGTTCTGTAGGTGGTCACAGTGGTGGTGGTGGTGGTGCGGGGGTCTGCACTCACACACACACACACTGTACTGCTCACTTCACAAGTGGCTCTGCGTGGGAATGGATGTGCTGAGCTGCGGCCTGTCTGCAGGCTGTACTGTACACTAACACTCAGCAGCAGCAGCAGCAGGCGGGCAGGTGGGAGCTCACCGACTCTACCTGAAGGCTTTACAAACGGTGAAGGCACGTCGTGGGTGTATGACTGTTGTAATCAAGACTGTGATGTAATGAGCACACAGCGAGGAGCTGCACACACATGAGGATCAATTACATTTTCAGAAAAGGATTCATTCCTGTTGGCTTTCTTTTAACAGCAATTTAACACCATGTTCGAGTTTGAACACGCCTCCGTCACAGATTCAGTGAGTAACAAAGAGACTCAGATGTGATTTAATAAAAGTAAGAGTGTAGCAAGTTTTAACTTTTAAGATTTTAATCCGTTTTACATCATCATGTAAGAGTTTCTTTGGTTTGGTCTGGCTCTTATAGAGCTGCAAACTTTTTCAACTAATGCACATTTAGTAACAGACTGAAGTTCATCAAAATAATTCATGCACCGGTCTGGTTTCTTCTACGTCTGAGGTTGGGTTTGTGGTGTTTTGTAGCTTTAAGTTCATTTCAAATGTAAAAAACTCAGAGGAATATCTCTTTCTTTCTCTTACCGGGCCATCATGTGAGTCTGTGGGGGGCACGGAGTTGCAAAAATATTCACAATGATAAGTGGGGAAGAAAAATACACCAACGGATAAAAAAAATAGGCAAAAGTGTGCGCGCTTATGAGTGCATATAACTGCAGAGACAGAAAAATAGGTAAAAGCATAACATATAACTGCAAATAAATAAAAATAGGCAAAAGTGTACCAACAGAGGGAAAAAAATACACATATATACCAGCAAAGGTCGTTTTTGTCAAACCTAAAAACAACCTTGATTAAGTGAAAGTCAGCTTTTCTAATCTAATCTGTGAAAAGTTTCTGATGTGTACTCGACTGAAGTATCAAAAGTATTTCTCTGATCCCCTTTTGTACTAAAGTTTTAAAAGTCCAAGCAGCTGCTGCCAACAGGGCTGAAGTCTCTGCCTCCATCATGCACCATGTGTCCCTGCTGAGTGGCTCTCTGCTCACATAGTCACTGCTCGCTCATCTCTGTCATGCCTGCACAGGGTGACAATGAAAATATTGTGGATGCCAAGTGACATGACAATCTCCAAGAAGAAGAAAAAGAAGATGAAGAAGTGAGGTATCATAAGTGTAAAGATGCAACAAGGAATTTAAGAGCAGCACTTCTGAATCCAGTCCAACAGCAAAATCTTACTGAGTCTATTTGTCTCATTAAAATAACTAATTAGACTTAAATAAGCCACACTGACCTGACAAGTCCAGAAATAACTCTTCTTTTAAGATATTACGAGCCAAAACTAAGGGCTTAATTGATTTTGATGAGTAGAAATGTCTGCCAATGCAGCGAGCAAAAAGTCTCTAGAAATAAGTATCACATCTTGTTTCAAGAAACGCATCAATAAAGTGTTTCTTGCTTTATTGGCGAATATTTTGACTCATTAAAATCAGTTCATTTCTTATTTTTGGCTTTTATATCTTGAAATCAGATTTATATCTTGGTTTGTTAGATCAAAGTGGCTTATATCGAGTGTGATGAGATATTTAGTCAAGTTAAGAATTGAGGTTTTTGCAGTGTAGACTTGATTTAAAAGCAAAATTTCTTGTTTAATGTTTGACATAAGTGATGTCAGTTCAGGGGCTGACCTCTCAGTTTTCACTTATTTAAAGATGTATTTGAAAGAAGAAAGGACCAAAATCATTGCACCTATCTTCTCTCGGATTCATTTCAACTAACGTGGATCTTTAATGGAAATATGTCGCACTGGAGTCCACGCTTTATTCAGGGTGTAGTGAAGAAAAGGAGCAAGCCGACCGGAAAATAGAAACTCAAGTAAAGTACTGTATGTACCGCAACAAAGCACTACTTCTTCATTATGTTACACCACTGCTGGTTCTGCTCTCACAGACAGCTGTAGAGTGGCCATAAAATAATACCAACACTATAATTTTTGCATTCATAAAATGTGACTCACTCCATCATGGTATGTCAAGCAGAGAGTCGGAGGATTCAACGTTTTCTGGGTTCTTTGTTGTTGAGGACATAAAGGGGGGCGTTAAAACAAAGCCCCATCCTCCCCTCATCAGCCGGTTACCTCGACTTAAACATAACATGATAGTTACGTGAGCTTCCTTTGATGAAACATGATAGATTTCTGCATTTCAGCTCTTTTTACTGAACTGAAGTGGGCTGAGCTTGTTTGATGATTTGATGTGATGACTCCCAAAACTTGATTTGTATTGCAGCTTATGAAATTGCTGTCTGGAAAACATGTAATTTGGGTCCAAAACCTGTTAAAATGTAAAAAATCTTGGTGAAAAAATCTCATTTGGGAAAAAAGTACCAACCAGGAGACACTGATGTCATTAGATTCCAAAAAGGATTTATGTAAAACCCTTAAAATAGTGCGACAGCCTTTACTCTAACTTTGCCTAACTCATTTTACATCCGTGATCACTGAGAGTTAAAGTGGATCTCTACCTCTAATGTGCTTCTAATCTGCTTGTAATGCATCACAATGCACTTCACGTAAAGTATTACCACCCACGCCGGCCTTCACCTTGTTCTGCTGAGATTCCACTTCCAGGAGATAGAGACGGAGAATGAGGTTGAGCGGCGCAGAGAGGAAAAAAAAGAGGAGGCAAGGAGACATTTTGAAGAACAAGGTATTATTTGTCCTGCCAATAAAACCCTTTTTTGAATTGGATTCAGAATTGAGTGGGTGAGGGAGAGAGGCGGAAAGAGAAAAGATAGAGCGAGTGCGAGAGTGGTGGCGGTGGCCCCTGCTGCTGAGCACATTGATAGCAGCCTTAATGCCTGTGATGCTCCAGCGCCAGCCGAGACAGAGGGGAATTGGTTGGAGATGGTGGAACAGGCTTAGAGGGTTCCCTGTGCCAGCCGGCCTGGCGCTGGCTCAACAGAAAGCCCTCTGCACCGCTACACAGTTATTGTTATTATCACAAAGGCCCAGCAGAAGGAGAGGCAGCTCTCGAGTTGGCGGGCTTGGCGCTGGGTTAACCGGGGGCGGGGAATGGGAAGAGGAATTTGGAAGGCGAAGGGGGCTGGTTGTTGAATCTGAGACTGTGCTCAAACTCGTCTGATCAGCCTGTGAATGGAGAGAAAACAGTTGGGAAGTGTCGTTGTGGGCCTGAATGGAAGGAGGCCATGCAGAGATGGACAGATTTGATCCGAGAGGATCAGCGTCCTTGTCAGTCGATGCAGAGCGACAAAAGGCTTTTGAAGAGAACGCGGGCAGATATCACTTCAATCTGGAGAAGTGCTGGGATGTAAACAAGGGATGCACCGGCAGTGGAGGCGGGGTGTTCACTGCTTAAATGAGTCATAGCGGTTGGAATAGAACATAATATTCTCGCCCTCAGCCCTCACACTTCAATCAGTTGGAATAAATCAGCTGGAATAAAATGTTGAGAAACACTCTACAGACGGAAATTCCAGAGAGAAAACTGAGTCCAGACGCACAACAGTCAGTCAGGCAGGCGGATCTTGGGAATTGTGCCTGGTGGTGTGTCGTAAAATGTCGGCCCTGCACACATTTTCTCCGCGTCGTCTCCCAGACCTCAGGGCTTCAAAATGTTCTGGTGTCTGGCTCGGACGATGAGCAGAGAACTCGTCAAAAAACATTCAGTCCTCTGTCCTGGCTGTCAGACTGTGACTCAGGAACAGGTCAGCACGTAATGTTGTTCCACTGTTAACAAGGCCTTTGATAGCCACACCAGGGGCTCTCTGTCATCTTTACTCATTTTCTACTCATCCCATCTTTCTATGTGTGCTCTATTTCTACAAGTCATCGCTACTGAGCTTAACTAAATCCTGGAAACCACGCTGCTGTGTTAAAGCTCCTGTGAGGAGGTTTTAACTGTTAATGGAACAGGCTGAAATAAACACTGAGGCCTCGAAATGACCTTAAAAAAGAAAACAACACTATCAGAGAGAAGATTACTTATTCATATGTGGTTCATTTTAATCCTTGTAAGCGCTGCTAAAGGGTCGGTGTCAGCCTTCTTTACATTTCTACAACATCGACTTATACATTTGACCGTTAAAAGAAAGAAGGATGAGATTTCTGGACAGAAATCTTTACAGAGGAAATATAACACTTTGTCCACAGGGGGCGCCAATCAACACAAACTGAAAATTCCTCACTGTAGCTTTAAAGAGACATGATTTCATTGCTGCTCGAGGAAGCCATTGATGACTTTCCATTTAATAACATGAAAATTAGCAGAAAGTTGACAATTTTAACTTCCCATAAACAAGCAAAGTGTGAATCAAGCACGGTAAGAATTTCTGCATCTCATTGCATGCTCATTTGTTTAATGCTTCAGTCAAACTTTGTGTTTTTCAACATTAAGCTTTTATATAGTATGAAATAATCAATTTATTTATATATTTTGCAAGTTATTTTTCAGGATTTTTTTTCTTAGATAGGACAGCTGAGGAGAGACAGGAAGTGTGGGGAGTAGAGAGTGGGGACAGGCATGCAGCTAAAGGTCAGATCTTCATGGCAGCAACAGCTGAAGTCTTAATACATGGGGCACCAGCTTAAACCACCGACTGTATGGACATAGTCTCTGTGACGTCACCCATAGGTTTCTGAAGCAGGGTTTGAAGCTTTTCAATGGTGGATGCCATAATGGAAAAGCTTAATCTAACTTCTAGTAGACAAAGTGGAAAGAGACAGAGTTGACTTTGCCTTTAGACTCCTCGCCTGTCAGTCAAGTCAGCCATGTCTCTAACTGTGCAGAACTCGTAGCCCTATTATCCTCAAAACTACTGGGTTATAAAGAAAAGTCACTTCCAGTAAAGTGTGTACAAATAGAAGAATGAGCTATTCAGACCACAATCATTTTTTAGACCAGGTTGTAAACATGTTTATTGCTGTAAAGATCAGCTTATTTGAATGGGTGTGTATGTGGCTTCCAAGGCTTTTGGAGCCAGCCTCAAGTGGACACTCAAGGAACTGCAGTTTTAAACACTCCCGCATTGGCTTCATATTTCAACTGCTGCTTGGCTCAAACAGCTCAGCTACCTTTAAAACCTATTCAGAGACACTTGATTATGTCTTAAGCCCTATTTGCAATGGATTATAATTACCTTGGGACCTCTGGTGATTTGTTACAATTGCGGAGGACATCTGTGTTTTAAATCCTGCGCGAATCGACCATGTTCGTAATTTTTTAAGTAAAAATTCCAGGGCAAATCACCTACCATATTTCAGGACACACAGGTCCTCTGATAATATTCATCCAGTCCAAATCGGCATTTAGTTATGTTATCAAAGCACAGCAAGGTTGGATTCTATATTCATTTATTGAGTTTAAAAATACCCTGAAGCTGAATTTAGTCATCAAAACATTGACAAATGACAGATAGCCAGACTAATAGGTTATGATATTGTTTCTTATTGGGTATAAGTTTCTGATTGGTCTTAAAGATTTATAATTTAAAATCATATACCAAAAGAAAATTCATGTGAAGAAATAAATAAAAACGTGTCAAGTTTAAAGATCAATCAATCAATTAATTAATCTTTATTTATATAGTGCCAAATCACAACACACGTTATCACAACTCTTTCCAAACAGAGCAGGTCTAGACCGTACTCTATGTTCTATTATTAACAAAGACCCAACATCAAGACAGGGTAGGATCCAGTCCCATCTTACAGACAGGACTCAGTCTGATCTCATCTTAATCCACCCTGAGCAGAGCACTTTGCAGAATTTAGCAAGTTACTGTGGCAAGGACAAACTTCCTTTAACAGGCAGAAACCTCCAGCAGGACCAGACTCATGTTAGACACACATCTGTCCTTTTAATTAAAATTTTTTCTCTTTATTACATAGCTGTTAAATACTTCTTTCAGGTTGGTCATGACATATCGACATCCTACAGAAGCTGTCTATTATGTCTTGATAGCAGACTATTATTGTGAATACAGCTGTACTCATTTCAATGCAGAGAACAAAGTCTGGTTAATCGGACGTTGGCTTGTTTGCCAAAAAGAGAGACGATGGATGTAACTCATAATGTTCAACAGAGGGAATATAATGAATGTTAATCAATTGAATCATTTCCAAATAAAAAACTAGATTTCTTTAAGTCCTGGTATAAAAAGCACAATAATGTATAGTGAGACAGAGGCCACCCTGCTTCATGTCAGAGTCCTGCTCACTTTGACGGTGTTCCACTCTGCAGTAACAATCCACTCACTCCACATTATCTCATGATTACATCCTCTGTTGTTAACTTTATAAACTGTGAGCAGCAACGTAAAGCAGATCAATAAAACATTTGACTTCACATTATGGAAGTACATCACACATCCCCGCACATATACATCACACGGGGAGTTACTTTTGAAGTACAGTCATCCCGATAATCCCAATCCATCCATCACGGCAGCACCAAAGTGATCGTAATCCCACTGGAATCAGAGAAAAATGTTATAATGTAATCATGCATCTGAAATTGCTCTAAATTTTAATTTGATTAATGACACAGTTGCTTCATAAAGTATTCAACCCTCTAACTTTCTGCATATTGTACTCATTATGCTATGCACCAGTTTTAATAAATCATCATGCACTCACAGTGTGTTTATAATGGGCTTTCCATGCCTTATAATGCCTTATGAGCACCACTTCAAGTAATGTGTTGCCCTGATTTTTTACTGCAAATGGGATTAGTTTTTGAGTTCCTGCATGCTCTAAAATGGGTTTGATAGAGGTTTGTATGGATCTGAAGATTCTCTGTGTGTATATATTTGTGAGTGTGTGCATCTGCTCTTGTTGTTGTGGAGCTAGGCCTGATGGGAGTCCGGGTCCGGGGGGTACAGCTCTAGTTAATAATTCAGATGAGGCTCATTATCAAGGCAGCGCAGATCTCTCTCTGATTCCACCTTAATTGCAGGCAGGATGTGCCTCTCAGACACTCTCAAAGTCACTCCCCCTCCTGTCTGCAGCTGCAAATGACTACCACACACACACACACACACACACACACACAGATCTCCACTACCTCTTTTCCAGACCTTACCTCTCCACAGCCGTTCCCCTCGCTGAGATCAGGTCAGCGTGAGCAGGTGAAAACGGACATTTGGAGATGAGTAGATAAATCCCACTCAGAGCTTATGACTATCGCAGAGTATCGACTCCAAGGCCAGGCATGCACTCTGATTATGAGTCGCTTAGATTTTTAATCAGATCTTCATGAGGGTTTTCTCTTGCTGGAGGGCTAGGCAAACTAAGATTGATGGGAAGTAATCAGTCAGAGGACAGGGGTGCTGTGATTAATTCTGGAGGAGAGTGAACCGCTCAGTGCCACGCCGGACGACCCAGACCATGGCTTCTCAACCCCAGATTTTCAGTCAATTTGAGGAGCGGAGGGCATGATAAACAAGAGGAACACTGCTGCTTCATAAGTAGTTCCCCACTTGTGTTGCATTTAAATAAAGGTATGGTATTTCACAGCAAGAGTGGGAGATCACACATAACAAGATGAAATGTACTGCATGGAGCAATCTGCTGATAAAGTGTGATATCTCAACTTACCTGCAAAAACTTACCATTGTCTAAAGCAGCATTTAAAGATTTTTTAGATATTCTTGGATCTGAGATGAAGATAATTACATCCACTCTGCAGCATTTTCATGACTTTATATCATTATTGATATTTGTTGGCGGTATTTGCAACAGTTAGCTGTGGATGGAAATAATTCCAGGCGAGCACCAAACTGGAGTTTAGAGTTTGAATTTGAAAATAGGGTGAAGTCACGTCTGAACATCCAAGATCTCGTTTCAAAGAGTTTTTCACCGGCTGTAATACAACATCAACATGTCCAAAACCACATTTCTGTTTCATAACTTTGTTACTCGTCCATCATACAGGTGAGAGGAGAACCGAACTGATTACTGTGATGACATTTCTCAAAAGTAACTTCCAAGCTGTCATTAAAATGCAGTCTAAACAAAGACAATAATTGTAACGCACTTGTTTACATACCGAGACGACGTGAAGAGAGACGTTTAGAAGATGAGAAAAAAGAGTGCATGGGTTGTTGATTCAATGCATTTAACATTCATTTCAGCTGCTGTGATACATTTTGTGTCAGATGGGAATTCCTGCTGAAATCTGTCTTTACATTAACACTGCCGCCCACAGCGTGTCCACCGCCGCCGTTTTTTTTGCGCTGGGAGCGCCCATAACCTCAATTTCAGAGCGCTTCCCGCCAGCGTTTACTGTTGCCACATAACGAAGGTCGGCCCTTGACACTTCCGCATCCCATTAGGTCTGTTTAACAGGAAATTGTAAAAATATTGATATAAATCATGTAAGAGCATCAGCAGCAGCTCTAAACCAGGAAATTAAATCTCCAAAAGACAAGTGTGAAAACTTTTGAGGGCATTGAGCGCTGAATCAAGAATTTGCATAGAAAACAGGCGTTGCCAGCGCAAAAAAAAATGGTGGCGGTGGACACGCCCCCTTAAATATTTTTCTCTTCATATATTTATTTTGCACTGTCTACTTTGTTACTGTGACACTTGAATTTTCCCGTTGTGGGACACGTAAAGGACTATCTTATCTTATCTTAAAAATTGGAATAGTTGGTGGTTAACGTTCACCTTTGAGCCTCTTTGAACGTCTTTTCATCGATGGCCTTGTTGTGTTTTTCAGCGTTGTTAGAGAGGCGACATTCTCACAGGATTAAGTTAAAGAAAAGTACCAGCATTGAAATGTAATTCTTTGCTTCCAAATATAATCTGTAATTATTACTGGACTTTTGTTTCTCACTGGGGAACTTTAAAGTAGGGCTGTTCTTATTTTTAAAAGAGAATTACTGCGCTATAGAAAAGAAGGATATGTTGCTCGCTGGACTTCTGGACCTTGTGTTGGAAATCTCTGACTGTGAGAGCTGAAAGAGTCAAAGGCATCCCAACCAAACGGTTCAAGAGAAGACCAACACTGCCAGAGCTCGGTCTCCAATGGAGGAAGTGTACAGTCTGCTGCTTGAAGATTATCCAAGATGACTTCATGCTTAAGGATTTAGACTTAAACTGAAGAAAGAAAGGACTTTAACGGACCTGTCACATGCACACACAAGACCTACTCACAAAGAGCTGGGATTTAGCAGGTAGACTCAAAAGTTTGTAAAATAAAGAGCATGCAACTAACGTAATGGCAAGAATAAAAGTGGTCAGGTATAGCAGTACAAAAGCACTGTTACATAACCTTCAGGAAAAAGTCCACAAGCTGGCATGTGTAATCCAAAATTAGGGGTAGAGTATTTTTGGATTTTTATATTGAAAGGTGGTGAAAAAGCTGCATATTTTGAGGGAAATGTAACCTTGTGGTTTCAGTGCATGTTGGTTTAAAAGCTCCACTCCATCATTTTACAGTGTAATACTATCAATCACCATTAAAATGATTGTTCTCGGTGGAGTTCAGTCACATTCAGGTGATGTTCCGCATCAATCAAGTCGCATTCATTTGCTGGCAATTGAATCCATTTTCATTAAAGATGTCTGTAATTGCGCTTTGATCAGAGTTGATAAAAGCCAGTTAAAAATGAAAGCCATTAGTGCCTTAAGAGCAGGATCATTTTCTGTGTTTTAACCAGAGATATTTACTCGCTGTCTTTGTAAGAAGTCTGTTAGAGCAGTCGCTACACTCGGGAAGGTGTCTGCTAACGATGTCAAGTTCAGCGCCGACACAGAAAAAGAACATGCCTACTGTCTATTGTCAGCACAAAGGAGGGTCAGGGAAGAGATTTTACACTTCATGAATATTCATAAGTCCAACGGCAGATTTGGACAAATTACAATAAAAGCCTTTCAAGCTGGAGCTGAGAGGAAATCACTTACAATCTCGTCGTTCTGGAGATTATTAATCAAAAATCATTAAATTGCTGTAGGTCATGGGTAAGCAGATTTGTATTAGGGTATGACTGTGTGTGTGTGTGTGTGTGTGTGTGTGTGTGTGTGTGTGAGTGTGTGTGTGTTAGTGACAGCTTTCTAAGGGCAGTCCAGGAGGCAGACAGAGGTTAGCAGCGTAAGACGGCCTCTCCGTGGATTTCTATGTCAGTTTGATGAAAATAGGTCAGGATTCAGAGCTCAGCGTTTAGCATTCTACCCATGTGACGACTGACGCCGAGCCTGACGACAGCTAGCCTTGAATGAACTCCAGACTCCTCTCTGTTTCTCCCCCTCCCTCCCCACCCACCCACCCACCCAACACCACCACCTCTCCGCCTTCCCCCATTCCTCTGCAATCTAAACTCTGTCCTGTCATTCTCTGTCTCCCTCTCCGCTTTGGCTTCCATCGCTCCGAGCTAACGTAAAAAAAATTCAAATCTCTCTGGCCGTAGATTAAGCCTGCTCCTGCACAGAAATTGCACTTAAATCCACAATTGTCTCTGTGTGGTAGAATTTATTAGATTTAGATGTACTTTTGAGTATTGTAGTCCTTCTTTCTAGAGAGAAAATAGATGTGCTGCAAAGTTTTATGAGGATAATATTTCAGATGTGGCCAGCAGTGACCTAGCTTAGCATAAGGTCCACAGTATGTTTGGTCACCACTCGAAAGCCTTGATTTATTATTCTCCCACAGAGCATGCCCTCATCTCTCACGACTGCCATGCCTTAAAAATGAGTCTCTTAAAGGTGAATTCACTTACAGATGAGCCACTTCAGCTACATCTGAGGCTCTGCAATTGAGTCACTGCAACCCTCCCCTGGCATGTGGAGAGCTGGCTGCACACAAAGAATGGGGAAATATAAAGCTAATAAGGAGAGCAGATAAGTGAAGAGACTGCTGCGAGGTCAATTCTGTTAAGTGAATTTTCTGATAAGGTTGATCTGTGTCCAATGAGATTACCCAAACTGACAAAAGGTTGTTTCATAGCCTTCAAACACAGCCTCAGAGGGGTTGGCTGTCTCACCTGGATATTAGCCAGCAGCTAATTTACAAACACAACTTATGTCATTCTGAATGTGTGACTTGAGCTAATGCCAGCTTTTGCTCTGATAGCCAAACAGTTTGCTAGACTCTTCAATCAACAAGACCTAACCTTGTTGCTTGAAAAAACCTACTATAAAATGTATTATAGACATAATGATTTTTACTTTTCTTCAGTACCACAGCCAGGCTTCATTTTATCAACATAAAATAACAGAGGATATCCCAGAGTGACTCATATAATAGTTGTTTCAACAGAAATTTAAGTTTGGACTGACTCAGAAGACACTCAAAATTAAGCTTAATGTATGATGTATTAATGACTAACACTAGCAGAGCTAGCTCCACCAACCTTCAGTCCTCCTGGCAGATTACCGTCCATCCTCCTATGTCACTTTAACCAGACACAGCCTACATACAACTTTATCTCCATTTAGTAGATCAACATACATCTGTCATCTGTGCTTGATTACATCCAGGTAGTATAGCATTTTAACATCATAAAGCAGTAGCCATCAAGCAAAGCTACAGTGCCAGATAGTGGAGGATGGCAGTGCTACAGCTTAGACACAACATATTGTGTCAATGCACAGTTTATCAGAACTTTACAGGCCATCAATACTGCGGTGGTGTCATCCTGCAACATCGTCCTACACACCGTTACTCTTCAATGTCAAGGACACGGAGAAGAGCCTGGGAGTTCTTAGCTGTGACAAACCTTGACGTTGACAAAAAAACAGGATGGATAAAAAACTCAAGCCTTCATTTATGAAGAGTCCTCGTGTATGAGGGTCAACATTATCTCAGCTGGACTTCTTGCAGAAAATGTACTTGTCCTGGAAGTTTTCAAATAGTAACATTGGTCATCATGGAAAGTTTCACTCTTGGGTGACTTCTCCTTTTAGCTTGACCACCACCATAACAGGACCACAGGCTCTTCATACGTTTCCAGATTTCAAAATCAGCATCAAAGTGATATCAATGTACATCGTTAACTCTTGGGCAACTGACCAAGCTGCGGTATTTTATGATTTGGGTTTCAAGTACGTAATTCACTGCAGGCGGGTGATCAAGTGCCAAGGATTTTTCTTGCCTCTGGGCCTCTAAACAGGTTAAACCGTCCATGCTAATAACATACAGCAGTGAGAGCCATAATGTCTGTTTACCCCTGAAGAGAAGATCTTGCAATGCTTACGTTAAAGTAAATAAGTTAAATGTTTGCACATGGCGGTACACTTTTTTAAGGTTCATGCTCTGAAAACCTGGTTTCTTTGGTATCTGCCTCCTCCTTCCTCAGCCTGCACCCTGTGAAGTGTTCGACCGCATCTCGCTTGCTGATTTATCGGCCCTCTGAAAGTCCGACTTCATCAAATCCTTGATACCGCTAGTCATATATACTGTCTTTGATGAGTGCCACCGAAGTCGATGTGTGGATTTAATAGCAGCATTAATCTGCCTGTGTAATGGTGTTGTTGAGTGGAAGGTGGTCACCACAAGATGCAGCACTAAAAGATGAGTTATGAGCCCAGCCGGCGAACGATGAAAGGGCAAAATGCAAAGCAGCTGAGATGTGGAGGAGAACGCAGGAATTAAACAAGGTCTTCACATACTCTGCATGCCGGAGAGGACGCGTATCGACTGGAACTAGTTACTGAGGAGGATGTGAAAAACAAGACCCCAGACAGGGCTGTCAAAGTTAGCAGCAGGTTGTCATCTGAAAGTAGGTGTTGCTAAACATTTGCTGGAGGTGATAATTTATTTCTGCTAATTTATTAAGACATGATAATTGATTCTCATGTGACATTTGATTGAAACAAACAAGAATGCTTCTTCCCTCATCTTTTCCAAACTCTGTTAATCTAATGAGCCCGCTAAAACACATCCAGACTAAATATCATGCTCCTTTTTTCAGTTATTTAACAATTAACAGGATGACAGGTTGTTGTGTGTAATGAGGTCCAGTGAGCACTTTGTGCCTCTTTTAATTGGTTGTGGATAAGAATTAGGTCGCACCAACAGCCTCAAATCATGGCAGGCTTCAGTCACGTGTTCCCCTAACAGTAACAGGTTGAAGTTTCGTGATGTAAAGTATATACATTTATTTAATCAGTGTCACTTTGAGGAACTTGCAGACAACAAAGCCATATCTCTGACTTTGTTGTGTAGTGAAAAGTAACGTGACAAAACTCATCATGCTCCTCTTAAACTGGCCTCTAGTGTAAATCAGTTCGTCAGAATCCAACCTGCTGCTGGATGTTCAAAAGAACTTCACAGAAAATCCTGTCGCTGAAGGTCTGGTTTTCTTTCGCTGGTCATATAGAGGCATCAGTATTAAAATGAGTCTGTTTTATAAGCTGGTAAAACTTCTTATTACATGAAAGTCAACCTGGCTCCCTATCGGCAATCATCCTCTGTCATTGTTCGACAAAGGGAGGTGATACATGCTTCTGGGAACAACAAACTTTTCAGTAATTAATGTATAAGCAGTGATAAAAATGACTCCCTGTTCCATGCTGCGTTCATGTCTGTAACGTAAATATTGGCATTCCACAACGTATGCATAGATCTCAGTTCTACGTCACACACAGAGGGTTCCCTCTGGCTTGATTTAGCGGTATGAATCCAAAACGGAAACCTGTTTTCTTGAGATTACCTTACAATAAACAGTTCTTAAATTTGCCAAATTAACAACATAATGATGCAGATAAGTAGATTGTTGTTGATTGTCAAATGGAAGTCAGAGTGATTATTTTTGCGGGACAGTGTCAACAGACGCCTTTTTCCGACTCAAACTAAAGGAAATTTTCACACTTTTTTCGAGGTACAGTGCGTTTGACTTCTGATGTATGGATTTCTATCCATAGTTTGTATTTCTTGATGAAGTATACGGAGCATTTTGAAACAGACCTAAAAGTCATGGGAGGTGGATGTGCCAAGGGGCAACACTTATGACCTTGCACCTAAACGCTGGTGCCGTTTGGTACAAAGGCTGTACCGTAGCAGACAGCCTGAGTTTGATTCCAACCTGTGGCTCTGTACAATACTTCACTTCCTGGTCTTTCTTTGCAGTTTCCTTCTAAATCCACCGTCCTCTCTCAATGAAGACATAACAGCCACCCTCCCCCCAAAAAAGCTTAACCAATCCTTCCCACAATCCACATGTGATAAAAATAAAGACAGCAGACTCTAAGACAGACGCTAAAGGGTAGAGCGACTCAGGTGCAACACAAACCCTTCCTTGTGCCTCTTTACTGGAATTAAAAGTGATGCACTGAAAATAGCATCTGAAATTAAACTGTTGTACGAGGATTTGGCATGCTGTTCATGCTCATTGAGTTTCATTGTGTGTGTGTGTGTGTTTGTGTGTGTGTGTTGGTTGTCTGATAGGAAGATGTCAGTCTCACTGACATCTCACTCACTAATTTTACCACAGAGTCTGAAACCATCTCTGTAACCTGTAGAATAACTGTAGAGTCGAATGTTTCAGTGGACTCTGGTTTAATGTCCCATGATGCAGCATTACAAGAGTATTGACTGGCATAATAAACCATGCTTACCGTGCAGCCTCACTGTGGAGTTATTGACAGGCGTGATGGCGACAGTAATGGAGCTGATGGGAGGACAGAGGAGGACAGGACGGTCGCGGCGGTGTGGTTGCGTGACTGAGCCGTGCATGGGCGTGTGCGCGTGTGATTCTCGTAAGATTGATATTAAAGACGCAGCTCTGACTGAGGCCTCCACTCCGTCCCTGCACTCCTTCTCTCTCTCCCTCGACTTCCCCTTTCTCCCTTTCGCTCTCTTCCCCTTTCGCTCTCCGTCTCTGCTAATGATCTGCTCCGCCTGTCGCTGCCTGGCTGACTGATGCCCACTGACAGCCCCACTCATGCGGAAAGGCTGCACCCCTCCTCCTCTACACACACACACAAACACACACACACCCTCATAGAGTAATGAACTCCTACACATCCCAATGCTACATATTTGCTATGCATGTGACACACATGCCACATGCACGCCAGCTTGCGTAAGCACTCACATTGAGACGGATAGATATGCATTAACAAATCACGCCCATTTGTTCACTCGCATGTCAACAAACATATATGTAGAGCGGAGGACAAACACACAAATAGAGCGCGCAGTATAGCACTCATCCTACAGTCTGCAGCATCCTCATGGAGCAGCTGACTTTCCATCCATGCATTTTTATGCAAATCATGACATATTGAATTAGACAGGCTGAATGGGAAGTGGCACATTTCACTGAAATTTCCACGCTGACAGAATAGTTTTTTGCTTGCTTGAGGCAGAAAAGTTTAAATAAAGAAATAAAGTAATAAATAGAGTTGTGAATGTATTAGTCATATGAATGATGATGCAGGTTTGACACGATAAGCTTGAAAAATGCCTCGCTCTGAGAAGCTACTGTTGAAAAGATGTTTAGTCGTTTGTCAAGCGTCCCTTTAACGCAGCTCTACAACAAAAAGTTCCCTCTGTACTACATTAAGTTTGCATATTTAATGTCTAAGTGTATTTAAATATCAGTGCTGTAACAGTTTATTGATTAGTTGAAAAGTTATCACATTTCAGCTTCTCATATATAAAGATTTGCTTCTCTTCTTTACCTTCATAAGCTGAACAAAAACAGTTTTTAAAACGATCAGAACAACTGAGTCCTCTCCTGCATATTCACATTAAAAGCCTTTATATGATAATATATTATACAAAGAAAAAATAAAATCACTAATCCATTAATTATGTAACGACTAGAAGAAAATCCTTTTGATTTATTGTCACATCATGACTCTAGAAAATATAGTTTCTCACATTAATTTGAAGCAGCCAGAGCTCATGATCAGTCCCTGGCCTTACTTCAGGGGTTTGGGATAATTCACAACTTCTCTTGGTAAGTTACTAAAAGCCAAAATAAAAAAGAATAAACAAATGAGTAAATAAAAAAAAACATGACAACAATACACGAAACAAACCCAAACAACCTCTCATGCATCCCAAAACAATGTCAGTTCATTCAAACTTTATTTCAGGCTCAAAGTCTGTAAGAAAGACAACACAATACATACAAATAAAGATGCACAAAAGCCAGGGTTCCCACACGTTCTTGGAAACCTGGAAGTAACTTTCCAGTCTGGGAAAACACCTGAAAAATTAAAGAAAAAGAAAAACGTCCTGGAAAATCTTGTGCTGTCCTAGAAAACTCCTCAAACCTTCTCCATAACAGAGTTCCCCAAAACAGAGGACATCTGAAAGGGCTGAATAGAGATCAAGATCCGATCAAACAGTGGGGGTCATTTATGCATGACAGTTCTGAGAATGTGATCCACGCTGTAAACACCCTAAAGTCATATCAAACAGCAGCACTTGCAGGCTGGATGATGCTAAGTTATGTTACACGTGTAGCATCCGAAAATTTAGATAATGTCAGACAAATGTTTCAGATTTTAAAATAAGAGTCACTACTGGCTGTAGTTTTGTTATGTGTATCGATTAACGTTCATGCTAGGTTACGAATGGAGTGAAAGCTGAATAATGTTAAATTGGTCAGCATGTTTGGCTCAGTTGCTAAAGTTTACATGCTAGCTAGCTTGTTTTGAGGCAGAGGTTTAAGGTTTGTGGCTCGGAGCGATGGTTTCACATGTTTTTTTGGCATTGGTAGAACAGTTTGATAATGAATGGGATGCTGTGGTTAGAACAAGCGGCAACCCGGTCTTAACATATGAAGCCCTTGCGGAAGTGTTACAAACTGCAATTCATCAAGAATCCACTAGAGGCTGGCTGCAGAAACACAGGAAACCACATAGACACCAATTCAAAGAAGACAATCTTTACAGCATTAATAAACATGTTTACAGCCTGGTTCAAAAAACGGCTTCAGTCTATGTAGCTTATTTCAGTATCGGCAGACACTGTATGGGGGCTGATTTTTTTCTAACGTGACAGTTCAGAAGGTATTAAGATTACAAGATTTTACCCAAATAAGGACATGACTGACTTGATTGACAGGCGGGAACACATAGATGTTGGCTAGGAGGCTCAAAGCCAGCCTCTTTACGTCACACTCTTTTGGTTAAGTTCAGCATTTCCAATATGGCCCTTGCCAACGATGGCTTCAAAACAGCGCTCAGGAACAGATGGGTGACGTCCCGGATACTACGTCCATTATTTACACAGTCTATCTGTAGAACCATGAATGGCAGCGAAACAGCGAGCTAGTCAAACACTGGTGAATGGTTCTATTTGGATTGTAAAAAATGTACGGTATCGTGGCAGCATTAGTACAGGGTTAAAGTATGTTGTGATAAACTGGTAAGGTTCAGCCTCCGCTAATACTCACTGACTTCAGAGCCTAACTTTCGCTTTACACCATCAAAGTGGGAACCACAGTTTTGCTTGTTATCTATGATTTAAATAAATTGTCGGCATAGTTTCAGTGAAATAATAAGACAGTTGGATGCAATTTTCCTCTGTGTGGCACCGGACTTTGTAGTATTATACAAATATTTATTTCACATATGGGCATTATGTTGTGTGATTTCTGCTCGGATCAATAAAGACTGATCGTATCTCTTTGCATTTGTATCAAATATCATGTAACACAACATATTTCTACATTTATTTTACAACAACCACAGCTTAATCACTTTTAATTGTTGCAGCCTTTAAAAAAAACCACTTTGGATTTACGCAACATTTTGATTCAGATTTCAGTCATTTTAGTTTTTATTGTCAGAGCTCATGTAAACATTTTGAAACCTGCTCCTGGGTCAGATATGGTTCTTAAAAATGATAATAAATGTATGTATGCACATTTTTGTCAATCTTAGATGAGGTGTGACCACTTAATGTTTGAAACATGTCCTCTAAACTGCATTTTGTGAATATTTCCTACTATTTAAAGCTTAGGATCATCAGAAAATCTCTATTATTTTGTTAGCCCTCGCTCTTTCCCAGCACTCTCCTGCCTGCTGCTCTTTCTCCTAATCACTAATTGGCTCTTACTAACAATAAACAGCCATGCTTATGGAAATCTGATCAAAATAGAGTATTTGAATCAATGCAGGGTGATTTATTCCAAGAGACATCCCATGTGGTATTGATCCACCCTACACTCAATCCTTTATTTATCACTTTAAGACTTATTCCTATTTGATTTGTAATAAAATGGCGATATATCTGAGGCGTGCTGTGCTCAGTCCCGTCTCAGCCTCTCAGCATCAGCGGCCTGCCAGGGGACTTTCAGGGAGGTACGAAATGAGGTCAGTAAGCAGCGCTGTGATGCAGGGCGACACCCCTGGGCTCCCCTCGGTCCCCGCCTGCACACAGCCCTCAATCCCCCAGCTGATGGCTCAGCCCTGCCATTACACTCAGCCGGGGTTACGCAAGGCTCCACGAGGCCTGCCGGCTCTGGCACAGATTAGATCAGGAGATGTGGCCAGGTACTTGGATGCTGTTAGAAATATCTAAGAGGCTGTTAAAGACTATTATAGAGCACATGTAGTGTTATTTTATGTCAATAGACAGAATATTTCATGTTATTTCCTCATACCTCACCCTTTAAATGGTCTTTGTGGTATAATAAGAGGTTTATGCATCAATAATTACCCAGACTTTATAGGAGTCAGAGCTAACAACGACCTCAAGGTTGTCAGGTTGAGAAAAATCTCTGTTGCTCGTGAGTAATAATGGCCGGGTTATTAATTAATGCTCATAACTTTTTCAGATTATAATGGGCTATCAAGTCTGCAGTTATAAATGATTATATGGGATTTTAAAAAGTGAGTGTGTATGTATAGTTATAATTAACTATTAAGTTTTTTTCTGCAGAAGCACAAAAAACGTCCTGCTGTACAGAAAACAAACAACAGACAGAGATTTTTCACAACCTGACACCACAACAAACTGAGAAGTTGTTCTCACTGATGGTGTACAGATTATCCTTAAAACACTAATACAAGATTTATACAACTTTATGGACTTCTGTAGAAATTAGATATTACGTTATTACTGTTATATTGGCTATTATTACTTATGTTAATGTTTGTTTGTTTCAGCGGTTTATTAAAAGCTTGTTTAATAGATCTGAAAGCACAAAAACAGTCTAAGATCATCATATTTTTAGTAACTAAATCTTTTATGATTCACAATAAATGCTTCATAGCATGTCATTAAATAATACTTAATACTTTTACCCATGATTTTCAACTTTATTTTATTTATATATATATATTTTTTTACTTTATTTCTATTTTTTTGCACTTCATGTAAAGCGACTTTGAGAAGTTAGAAAAGCGCTATATAAGCCCTATTAATTATTATTTATTAATGAACATTAAAATGTGGAAGGCCTAGCACTCCTCTTACAGTTTCTGATATTTCTAACACTTTTTTTTTAAACACGATTATTTCTTAACATCTATAATCAGAAGTATGAAAAAAGTTGGTCAGGTGTTATTTTGACCCACACCATGATGTGTTCCCTGAACCTGAAAACAGATATGATGTAAACATGACGAGCATCTTCTTCATCTATAACTCACCTTTTCAGGCCTTGCTTCTATTACTTGTGAAATACTGAATACCTTATTGACTTGACTATAAGAGTTTATTTTATCTTTAAATACGTCAGTAAAGGAGCACTGGTTGGCCTAGTGGTTTGAGTATGCCCTGCATGCCTGAAGGCAATGGACCCTGTGGAAGTGGTCGCTGGTTCAGGGTCATCCCTATGTTCCCACAGCCCTCCAACAAGATTTTTTGGAAGCACTTTATAGTAAATGAATGAATGAGTAATTTTATTTTGATGCGCAGCAGCAGAGATTGTCACAGTCACAATCATTACAAGAAAAAATAAAATAGGCTGATCAAAAAGGGTTTTGGCTGAAGCAGAGCTTATAGATGCCGAAATGTGGGAACACAGGGCTGTGGGAACATAGGCACGCTCCAGCTGGTTCCTCTCTGCTTCGACCATTTACTGCATGTCTTCCCCCGCTCTCTACTCCCCTCATTTCCCATCTCTCTTCAGGTGTCTTATGCAAAAGTAGATAAAAGCCATGCAATAAAGATAAAAACAAAACTTAAAATAAAGAGAAATACATCCGAAAAAATGGAATCATCTTTGACTCTTTAATATCAGTATTCTCTCACAACAATGAGTGGCAACACTTATCTTTAAAGCAGGTGTACCCTCATGACAATCCGTCACTCACAACTCTGCCACCAGGGGGATAAAAGATAGAGAGATACGGTGATTGTCCAAAACAAAGTGACTCAAAAATAGGCGGAGTTATGATGCTGATTTTAAGATAATGGTTATCAGTGCAGCATAGACATTAAACAGCTACAGCTAAACAGTTACCGTGGTCCTAATAGCGGTCACTTCGAAGACTTTGACCCAAAGGTGAGAACGTCAGAAACAGATCGAAGGTTTCTCCATTACCTGAGACATCATCCAGCTGAAGCTTTAAAGATAACCATACAGCCTACAAATGGCTGTTTTATAACTGAGACAGATGGATTAATAACTAATTAAATACAGGTTATTTTCAATTTTATGGCATTAAATGTAAATATGGTATAAAAGTGCTTCATTTACACAGGTTATTATATATTAATTCAGATGTATTTGTTTTAAATGTAACGTTTTAATCTAAAATATATTGAAACATTTTTTATTTGAAATACAGACAGATATGTTTTCATTATCATTTCCTTTTTTTATTCTTCATAAGTCACGATTTGGTCTTGAGAAAATGTTATCTTGAAAAGGAGGTAGTTCGTCATATGTTTGGACCAATATGGTAATTTATTCGTACACCACTCGTGCAGGCTCCTTGTTGTTCCTCTGATAATCAGAGGTTTGAGGGAATGAGTCATAACTCAGGAACATGAAACACTGACACTGATTTTCAAGTACTCAGGGCGTCATAATTTTTTTATTACACATGATGAAGTTTTTTGGGGGGGTTTATGGATATCTTTTTTTGACATCTACACTTCCGCACAATTGAACTCCCTCATTAGCGAGTGTAAGCAGCATGATGAAATCCTGGTGGGTGAAGGGCAACATGGAGGGAGAATAATATTCCTGCAGAAACTTCTTCTAGCACTTTCTGCCCTTCAGACATGGATTCAAGGCTAACCGTGACTCAAAGAGAGGAGCTGTTACTGAAGATTGACGCTCCAAAAAACACCCACAATGTAAAGAAATGGAAACCTATTTCCATTTTGTCTCAATTAACAGGATTCAAACTTTGTTAGCTGCAGTCGGATCGTCGACGACAGCAGAGTTAGTTCTCGATCCAGCTTAACGCGACGCTGCTCAGATGTGCGGCGGGAACAACTTCAAGCCTCTAATGAAGTTTCTTGTCGACTCTTTGAAAGACTGAACGCTCTGCTATACTCCACCCCTCAGCTACCAGCTTGACCCCCCCTTCACTCGCACATACACACATGTGCAGACTCTCAAACTCACACAAAAAACACACATTCCAGCATCCCCATTAGCAATTCATGAGCGGCGTCTCATTAGACTTTAAGTTTTACCATAGGCCTCTGAAGTATATGGCTGGAGCAGTTATTAATATTTCATAGTCTCCCATTGAGGAGCTAAAAACGAAGTCAACCCGCTTCCGCTACAAAGTGACTCTCGCTCCTCTTTTTTTCTTGTCTTCCACTTCTTTTTACCCCCTCTTTTCCCTCTTCGTTAGACTGTCTCTCTCTTCCCCTCTCTTCGTCGTTCGCTCTTCCGCCGCTGCTGCTGCTTCCTCGCTTTTCCGATCCTTCTCTGCCACACAGACCTTAACTCAAACTGACTTAATTGGGCTGTCTTTGTTCTGGGAAATGTGGGCATACCTTCCCCTACTCCCCATCGGAGGAGAGAAAAGAGAAGTAGAAAGTGAAGAGGGGAGGGAAACGACAGAGGAGGCGGGAAACGATGGAGGAGAAACCTGAGTGAACTCACGATTGCTCTACGAGTACTCCCTGTGCCATGCTCCGGTTAGGGGGGCAAAAGGGTGAGGGGTGGGGGGTGAGGGGGGTTGAACGAGATAATATGAGTGTGTGTGGAAACCATGATGGGGAGGGGAGTCTCGAGGGTTCACGGGGTGTCTGTCAGACTGGCAGACAGGAGCTCTGCCCCCGAAACAAACCCATGCATGAATAAGTCAATAAAGCCATGTCTGTGCGGTGTGTGTGTGTGTGTGTGTGTGTGTGTGTGTGTGTGTGTGTGTGCGCGCATGTGTGTGTGTGACGGAGAGAGAGAGACAGAGTGAAGGGAGGGAAGAGCAGAGCATCAGATGAGGATGAGTGTGATGAGGCTTCTTGTTTCCCAGCGTCTGTGACAATGAGACAGACGCCACATTCCCTCACAATGAGAAACAGACTGAGGGAGAGGAAGAAGAGACGAGGAGTGATCAAAACCAGAGGGAGGCAGAGGAGCACTTTGAATTGGTTGGGACAGTTACAGCATGTTTGCACGTTGCAAGAAAATTCGTTGGAAGCGAAAGTATGTGGGAATAAAAGCACAGGCCTCAAACACGAACCCGAATAAAACCAGATGAACCCAGCTGAACCCAGAGGGTTTTCACAAACACAAAACTAACATTTGAAGGAAAACTAAAGCCAGGTTTTTCTGTTTTCTAAAAAACAAATAAATAGAAATATGGTGTGTTACGGGAAAAGTGTTAATACTTCTGTAAAATATCAATTTATCAGTCTAATCCCAGTTCGACAAAGTACAATTCATAAAATTATTCACAAAGACAGGATCCCTGTTATTTTTTCTGTATCAGTCCGCAAAGGTTTCCAACGAATATATTTTAACTGAAGGAGATTTGGGGCGTCTTATATAGCAGGCTCTAGAGGAGAAGGTTTAGTATAGACCCTTCTCCACATCACGGTAAGAGCTTGAGTCAAACTAAGCAGACCTGGAGACAAACACAAAACAAAGACAACTGTGGTTAAATGCGATACAAGAAAAATACTGGATGGAGGCATGGACTGTATAAAAAAAAAATGGGTGGAGGATCCGTGACGTCACTCATCTCTTAAAGCGCTGCTTTGAAGCAGATCATCAGCGGGTGCCTTATTGGAAATGCTAAACACAACCAAACTTTGTCCGAGCTAGTGTGAGGTAAAGAGGCAGGCTTTGAGCCTTTTCGCTAACAGAGACTTGGTGCCCGCCTGTCAATCAAGCCAGCCATATCCGTATTTGGGCAAAACTCATAAGGTTAATATCATCACCCGGTACAGTGTGTGCAGAGAGGGAAATTACCTACTCAGACCTAAAACGTTTTTTGAACCAGGCTGTAAACATGTTTATTAATGTTGTAAAGATTGTCTCCTTGAATGAGTGTGTATGTGGTTTCTGGTGTTTCTGCAGCCAGCCTCAGGTGGACACTTGGTGAACTGCAGTTTTTAGCACTTCCTTCATTGGCTTCATATGTTAAGACCGGAGGTTGCCGCTTGCATCGAGGTGATTAACAAAGCTGGTTGCATCTGCAGTGCATAAGGTTAAAGATAAGGTTAAAAAACACATATTTACTGTTGTATTGGTGGATGACATTGTATTTATTGAGGGTTATCATCACCCTCTCATCAGGAACTGGAGAAGGAATAAGAGGTAGTACATGGGCACAACGTTCGCTTCGTCTTCAGGGGGGAAGAAAGTGCAAACCTTTTCTTCTTGTACACTCCCCAAAAACAAACTGTTTCTTATAAAAAAGTGCAACATGCAACTTTATTAATCAAAAATATGACAAAGTATGTGATATCACAATATTATCGGCATGCATGCCCTGATCTTAACATGGTTTACTGTGTTCAAGAATAACCAAGTAGTTTTAGTTTTAAAACGTATTCAAAGTTCTACACATTTTTACATTTTAGGCAGGTTTAGGAACCAAAACGTATTGGTTAAGTTGAAACACAGGTTATGGTATGAACTAAAGTTATGCATTCATTTTGACTCCTGGTACAATGGACGTACGTAAACTGCAACTTGTTGATGAAAGAGAAGAAGCTGTGCTGATACATGATTAGAGCCACCATCAATAATGAGTTGAAGCTTACTGCTACAAAACATATTTACACATGTTAAGACTAAATGTATTAACGTGAAAGTCCTGCTTTCCATCACAAAAAAAGGTAGCATGTATCGTTTAGGACGAGACCCTGATTATGAGTCTATGTTTTTACACCAGGGCTGATTTTTCATAGTGTTTTTAATGTCAGTGACTTAACAGTAATCACTGCATCGTATTCCTTTGGCTCAAATGTTTTAAGTGCCAATGGATATTGTGAAAAGGATCCCTAAAGAGTATAATGGCCCTTTTCCACTACACAGTTCCAGCCTGACTCGACTCTACTCGGTTTGGGTACCTTCTCCACCAGCCAGAGTACCGACTCACGGTGGGCGGGGTCGTCATAGCTGCAAACTGCGTTCACGTCATTTTGAACGCGACACAAACACAACAATCACAAACAATGGAGGCAATGGTGTACTTGCTGCTCAGTCTGTGGCTTTTTTCTTTTTTTTTGCTTTTTTGTTGCAGGCCATGGAGAAACTTTGCGTGCAGACATTGTAGAGGACTGATGTCGTTTTTTAAAAAATGGCAGGTTTGATTCCTGTGTTTGGCATCGTGCTCATGACTCTTCAGTGACGATATTCTCTGACCAATCAGTGGCCGGCAGACCAGCGACGTCACCTTTTGGTATCGGCTCAGCTCGCTTGGAACCAGAGCAGAGCAGGTATGAAAAACTGGTATCTGACACGAGGTACCACGCCCGTGGAAACGCAACACAAACCGAGTAGAGTCGAGTCAAGTCGAGTAGAATAGGGCTAAGACGGGCCGGTGGAAAAACCAGAGGGCTGTTTAACTTATGTTACTTTGCCTTCCTCAAAGCCACCAAAGTCAACTAAGAAACTCAACAGTTTTATGCCATAGAACAAAAAAGTTTCAGGCGTCATATTGTTTATGTTATGTTAAATGTGATTTTATATTTTAGAATATTTAATATCTGAAAAATCTGTCACAAAACTATCCAATCAAGGAAGCAGCAAGCAGAAAGATCAGCAGCTCCCCTCCTCAAAAGTTTGTGTTTGTGAGTCTCATGACTCAGAAGAGAGCGAATTAAGGGATGTTTCTTGTTAAAGGTCTTTTTAAATCTAAAAGGTTTATCTCTGTAGGCATACTTTCAGATGCAACAATCTGAGCCTTGCAATGGAAAAAAGCCAGTTTTGTGCTGCTGGCTGAGTGTTTGGAAACTTTTTGTACCCGTTTATCGTTTTTCTAATTTGTACTAAACATTTAAAAAGGAGCCCAGATTATTTATTTCAACTAAATGGTCTACATTGTCCTTTTCAAATGATGATCCTGATCCACAAGGTTTTGCAGAACCAGAGAGAACATTTTTTTTATTGAGTATTATTTGAAAATAAACCAGGACCCATCCTGAGTCATGATGATCCAGGTTCAGGTCAGGTAACGGGTCTCTAGAGGGGGTCGAGGGTGACGAGAGGAAGAGCTTTATGTGTTTATTTATAGTATCTCTGCTGTAATAGCTCCCTTGACACATGTGTACACCTCATTGTGACGAACCACTCCTCGGCATTGAAAGGAATGATTCAATAAGAAACAATGAAGTGGAGGGAAATAGAGGGTAAGAAAAGAGACATGGGGGGAGGGAGGGGTGATAGAGTGAAAGAAATGGAGGATGGAAACAACTCAGTGTCCTTGGAAACCCATAAGGCTAATTTGAATTTGAGACTGAGGACTTCTCTCTTCTTTTGCCTCGAATGACCTCCTCGCCCTTCTTCTTCTGCTCTCCCCAATCAGTTTAATCTCTCTCTCTGCTCATCCCTCCCAGATGCTCTCTCTCTCTCTCTCTCTCTCTCTCTCTCTCTCTCTCTCTCTCCCTCCTCTCCCATCCGTCGTTCATTACCGCTCACTCACACCAAAGCAGATTTCTTTCCATGACGGATGGGTTTGTGTGAGCGCTCGTCCAAAAAGCTCTGTCAGATCTTCTGCTGGTGTAGTAAAAGCTGCGAGGTTCAGTCGGGGACACGCATGACATGAAGGGGGAGTCGAGAGCAGGGTTGGGTTCGGGGTACTTAATGTCATTTTTGTGTCTTTGTCACCGCCTGGATCTAGTTGTGGTCGGCATGGCAGAGAGCATGTTAGCCATGGGAAAGCTGCTTCATGCCTTTTGAAAGAAGGGGCTTTATTCCCCCTCAAGGTCTCCCTCTTTTTCTGCTCTCACCCCATCAATTTTCCCTGTGCAATATTCCTACAGCCTCTGTGGTTCTCGAACGCCTCGCAGGCATCTTTACAAGGCCTCCTCTTTCAACATCTTAACCGTAACCCCCTCCAGCTTTTTCTCGCCTCACTCCGCTCTGCCCTCACTTTTCCTCCCCTTCTCTTTTCTCTCCGCGTGTACGATGGTCATGTCTCACGGGGGAAGACAGTTGGCAGGATGCAGGCTTGCTACCATGGCAACAGGAACCCTCCCTCTCCCCAAGGTCTCCTTAGCAACTAGTAGCTTGGCATTGTAGTAATGAGCCGGCCCAGCATGCCACGCTAGTGAAGCACGAGATGTTTGTGTGTGTGTGTGTGTGTGTGTGTGTGTGTGTGTGTGTGTGTTTGTGTGAGTGGCTTTGTCTTTGTGAGGCTGATATTCACAGTGTCAGAGCGGGGTTTGACTTCTGCGGTGGTGTCAATTAATAAAACAGGATTAGAAGTTCTGCTAAATTTATGATTTGTGAATATGTAGATCCCTTTTCCTCGTGTGTCTTGTCAATTTCTCGTCAGTTTACCAGATTGCATCCGCTGCATTGAAAGCCTCTTCCTGTAGGAGCGACAGTCAGCACGCATTAGGCAGAGTGTTTGACTTTTTAAAATTGGCTTACTTCAAAAAAGCACATCTGACAAGACGTGTTCCTCTTAAAAGAAATCTGAGCGCTCAACAAAAAGTAACGGTGTGAATTGGCAAAATTATTTAAAAAGAAAAACAACAATCAATCTCCAACCTTATGAATTTTTGAAGAGTGTTTCCAGAGCTGGCTGAAAAGGACTAATTGAATCAAAAGGTATTATGAAGTATTTATTACAGGCCACGAGCGAGTGTTCTTTTCATAAATTTGCAGTCATTACTATTCCTGTCTGGCCGTGGTATTTGAGTGTGGGCCCTGAAGCAGGTATCAGGTTACACAGGAGCGATTAAAGATGAAGCTAATGATGATCCATTATGAAGAGAGACACACCACACAAACTGCTGTGAAACACGACTCAGACAGATCTGTGGATGGATTTTGTTCTGATAAATGCTCTCATCAGAGGTCATCGGGAGATAATTAACTGTACTTATCCCCTTTTTTTAAAACAGTAGACTCTAAAAGTGTGAATTATAATGATGCAGGGTGTTCATTAGTTATTTCAAGTCTATCCTAATACCACGGAAGAGAATCAGGGACAAGGATGAGAAAAATACATGAGGAGAAAGATTTTTTTTCATCTTGTCATAGTGGAAAAAGTCAAGTTATTCACTGCATACAAGTTAGGAGAAGCTGTGATATCTCAGCCAGCTGCTTGATTAACAAAAAACGTCCAACGTTTAAAGATCAAGATTGAGGACGTGTTTGTGAATGATCATTATTAGCCTAGATGGTTTTAGCCGGGCTAGCTTCTCCTGCTAGTTTAAACCAAGCAGCAACTCCAGTCTTAAAATATAAAGCCAATGAAGGAGAGCTAAAAACTGCAGTTCCTGAAGTGTCCACTTGAAGCTGGCTGCAGAAGTATCGGAAACCACATACACCCATTCAAAAAAGACAATCTTTACAGCAGAAATAAACATGTTTACTGCCTGGTTCAAAAAACGATCTAGGTCTGAATAGTGCATTTCTCTCTTGGCACACACTGTACGGGGTGGATTTTCTTTTATAACAGTATTTTTTAAGATATGCTTACAAGTTTAGCCGAAATAAAGGCACGGCTGACTTGATGACAAGCGCCAAGTCAGGTTGCGTTCAGCATTTCCAATATGGCACCTGCCGACAATCTGCTTCAAAACAGCGCTTCAGAAACAGCTGGAAGACGTCACAGATACTACGTCCATTATTTATAGTTGATGATTTCTACATGTGTTTTGATAACATTTAGCTGTTTGATCACAAGTAGCAAGCGGCCGAGTGTTTTGGCCAGTTTTGAAACAGTTTTGTAAGGAGGAGTGACTTTGTTGCTTAGCAAGTGTTGACTTTATTTTTTTTAATCTAATTTACGTCTTTTTTCTCAACATTTTGAATATTTTGAAAAATGTTTTAACACATTCAAAGGTTATGTTGACCACATATTCAGAGTTCAATTATCTCTGTATTAGAAATAAATATTATGTTCAAGGTTAAACATTCTGGGTAGTTTGGGTCAATATTATTTGTGTTTTTTTATTTTCCAAAAATTGAGGAAAAAATGAAAAGTTTAGTTTTTTCTCTTAAATAAATGATACAATATATGTGTTTTTCACATTTATTTTTGTTCATGTAGTTGCACAACATTTGAAAATTGCATGTGCACATTATGAAGGCATAAAAAAGGAAAAGGACTCACAGAAATGACATGCATTTTTTCAAAGCCTTGAACTTATTCCCTGATTTCTAACAAATAAATTACTCAAACAGTGTTCTCTCTTCATAACCGGTGTGGACAGAGTTAACTAAAAGGTTTTTTTTTATTGTCCTGTCTTCTTCAGACTGGTCCTGATGATTTATTGTGTTGTTATTATGGCTTTTATTTTTAGTTGTCCAGCACATTGGTTGACTTTTGTTGTGTTTAAAATTGGTTTATAAATACATCTTGATTTTATGCATGTGTGAACACATACAGTTTAAGTTTTCACCCTGAATTTCCTGCCTGCTTCCTGTGGTGACATTACCAAAATAAATCAAGGTGAGCCGATGTGAGAAGAGTGCAGGGGAGTTGAGTTTATATCATTTGACCAGTGCAAAACTGCAGGAGAAACATCTGAGGTTACAGAAGGAGAGTCATTTCCAGGTTGAGAGCGATGTCTGCACATCCATCTGTGTACGCATAGCATTGACGTAAAAGCAAAAACTCTCATCATAGCATAGGTTTCTGTTGCTTCAACCACCGTCATGTTGCAAACATCACATTACGGCTTTCAGCAGTGTTCTTTTGATGTCATGTCCTGCCTCCCGAGACTCCTCTCCTCCCCGTCCACCCCCCTCATCTGAAAGGGAAGACTTCATGCTGTGGGGACATGTGCAAACAAGCAAGTTTTGGAAATTTGGGGGCAGAGCTTCTGAAAATTTCAGGAGTATATACTGTATGTGAAGGAGGCTAAGATGGCGCGTACTCTTCATTAATCTTAAACTTAACAGCTCCTAATTTAAAAATGTTGATGTTCATCTAAACTAAAAACAACATTAGCAGGCAGATGTGTTATTATTAAGCAGGACAAAGAAGAATTTAAGAGCACCAGGTCTTAGGACTAAACCATAAATGGCATTTCAGCCTGACAAACAGGACAGCAATGTTTCCTGTCGCAATGATAAATTCACAACCGATACTTAAATGAAGCAGCAGTTTAGGAGCAAGAGTATTTAAGCTTCTTAATATCTAACAATGGCTGCCTTTTTTTTAAAACTATGATGAATATTCATCACACAAAGTGTTGAGACTCAGGCTCAGGATGAAGTGGCTCTTGCTTCTGCTTTAGATTAAATAACCTGTAAATGAGGTGCAGACACTTTAGGAGAGGCTGATCACCTCATCTTCTGTAGTCTGTTCTTCTTTCAAGGCTACAGCGCCGTGTTAAAAAAAACAAAAAACCTTTTAGTTATGGATGAAAGGGCAAGAGTTGAACACAAGAGATAGTTGTTATTCTCATGCTGAGTTGTGTGGCAGTGTCTGGGTATGTTTCCAATTCTTGCAGTCAATCTCGCCTTTGTTTCTTTTTATTAATGTGCCATTCAGACTGTCTCAGCTCCGTGTTTCTGCCAGTGTATCAGCTTCTGACTGTGGATCAGTGCATTTGTTGGAGGTGTCGCACAGCCTCGCTGTGTGGATGGATGTGACAGCTGAGTGCTGAGGTGGGTGGTGCTCTCCTGAGACCTGATGGCAGGTGTGATCAGGCCTGTTTCTCAGCTTCTCCTTTGGCTCCCATAGGCGTCACGATGCTCCACCTGGCGTGTGAAAGCGCCCAGGGGAGGGATGGAAATCACAGCCGTGGGGGTGGACGCCTTTCATGAGTGAGAGTCAAAGGTGGAGGTGACAAACTACACTTACTGTCGTTACAGTAACTGAAAGGCCTTTATTTCTGTGTTTTCACTGTGTTGAAGGTGTATTTGGCAGCGTGTCTAATTAAACGTTTCATCAGAAACTGCCTTCAGCACATCTGTCATGTGCAGAACATCATCAGCTAACACAGTTATGGTCCCAGTTTGGATCAGGCACATAGAGTTATTAGTGCCAATAAAAACGATACATCTGTGAAGAAGAAGAAGAAAGTATGAAGAGAAATAAAAAGAGGAATCTATGAGGAAATATAAAGAACCTGGATATGAAGACCATGATGCTTCTTGTCTCATTCTGTTGGGATTGTATTTTTTATAAGCACCCACTCATTGTACATGATCCCCCTTATTACATGGCTACCTACCAAAGACACCAACAAGTTGACATTAAGTATTAAATTAAAGGTGATTTAAAAGGATTTTGTTAATGCAACTAAAATAAAAAGTCCCTTAGTTTTAATGGTTGGTAGCACGTCCATTGTTTCAGGATGATTAACATTAAACATTAACATTTTTCTGTTAGCATTATTAGTCGATGCTGGAAATAACAGCTGCACCTGTATAAGATCCTCTTCTACTTCACTTTTTAAAGTCTGTTGACATTTTCTTTCTGCTGAAGCCTGGATCAAGGTGCACTTTGTGTTTGCTTTGCGTCTGTTTTCCTCAATTTGGTCAGTCTCTTTCACTCAGCTCCTCTTCTGTTTTAAAATCCCTCCCTATTTTTCTGCATGTTTACCTCTTCTCTTCTCTGCTGGTGATGGGTCAGCCATAAACCACTAATCTCATGTTTGGTGCTCTCCAAGTGAGTGAGTGTAATACTAAAAAATATCTTCAATGTAGTTTACCAATGCAATCCGACAGTAATGTTTTTTTGCCACATTCTCAGATTTATTTTATATGAAGCGTAATTTGGTTCTAGTGCCATGGCATTGCATCTACTGTTCAGAATTTAAAACTGTCAGTCTCAAGTATTTAACACAGCCCGGTGATTAGTACGAGATCCAGGTGATTCTAAATGTATAGTGAAAGGATGAAAATACAAAGACAACACAAAAAAGAAAGTAGAATTATACAAATCTTCATTCTTTGCACAAATATTAGTTTATTTACACCTGAATGTATTGATTGTGTTGATTATTTACCACATTTCAATTTAAGTAGTTGGTTCAGTCTTTTTTTCTGTTTGATTTTTTAAAATTAAAATTCAATACTACCTTTAGGTCTTTTTCATGGTGTCACTCTTTATTCCTGATCTCTGCAGTGTTGTTATTTCACATTTTATCTTCTTTACAGCTTCATGCTGCATTTCTTCAACAGGTAATTTGCTTTTAAAGCTCCCCCATGACTCCACACAGATAAGCAAAAGTTCATTAAAGAGCAAACATCTTATTTTAAATAAAAAGGCAGAAAAGCCCTTCATTTGTTTGTTTTATTATATCGTAAAAAGTATCAAACTCTTGCTAACTTGCCAGTTTGTGTTTGTGTGTTGTGGCTTGCAACATCATTGGTAAACACTGAAAGTATTCCTCAAAGCTTGTATGAATGCAATGACATCAGTAATCTTAACATGTAGCTTTTATGTGTGCAGGTGGATAAATATCTGAACAGGAAGAAACCTCTAGAAAAACTGGACTGATTGGTGGACGTCCATCTGCCACAAAGTGTAACTCAGCCTTGTGGTTCATTTAGCAGCAACACTGTAGTTTCTCCAAAGAGCTACTTGAAATTCAAAGCAGAGCAGCTTCACCCAGATAAAAAAACCCTCTATTAAATATAGACTGTGTTTGAAAACCTTCTTTAAAACGACTACAAGTGAAAAAGAGTTCAAACACTCCCCGATAAGACACAATGACGATGTGTTTTTTATTATAAGATACTCTGAATCAAAGAGCAATTTTAACACATCCCCCTCATTTTTTACTCCCACAGAAGTCATTAAAATTAATCACACACCTGGGTTAGGACCTGGTGTTGTCCCCTCCCCTAAGTGTCCGTAATGTAAGGAGGACTAAAAGGAAGAAGGCACCTCTCATGGGCATCCCGGGTCCATCACTTTTTACAGAGATGGCTGTGACCTGAGGACCGGGCATCTCTGGCACGCAGAAGAGGATTTTCCGATCCCCTGCCCCGCTTTCAGATGCTCGTTAATCTGCCGGTTCTATTTTTATCTGCCCTCTCCTCCCACCCCCGGGCTCTCCGCCTTCACTCGGCTCCTTATGTCCATCCGCCGAGGGACAGGCTGCCTCGGCACGCCGGCAGCTCCAATTAGAGGCCTCTCCACTGGGGATTGGGCTTGCTGTCCGCCTCTGGCCCCTCAGGCTCTCTTCGTGTCTACCTTTCTCAGGTTAGCCCCAGACGCTGCCTCTCTCCCTGCCGCTCTCCGCCCGTCTTTCCCTTCCTGTCTGCCTTGTTTCTCAGTCTTCAACCCCTCTCCAGAGCTCATGGAGCTCCACAGGGAGTGAGGGGGAGTGAAAGGCCTTCTGTCGCCCGAGGGCTGGCTCTAGTCCCTCGGCTGTACTTTGAGGAGAAGCTAACTGGTGCACCTTTCAGGAGGCAGCCTCAGTACAACTGCTGGAGACACTAACTCTGATCGTTTTGTCACGGCTACTACAAACTGAATCTGCTGCTACCACCTAAACAGTAGTATTCATCCTCCTAGCAGAAAAAGAAAAGGTACCTGTTGTTAGATGACTTCTGTGAGGCTACTTTGACTCAACAAACCCAAAGATAGGAGCAATTAAACAAACATAACTCCTGCTTCAAATCTTTCTTTGTTTTAACCCTCTGAATCACAGCAGCCATTGTTTTCATTTAACATTCTTTACACCTCTGAATGTTGGCTTAACATAGAGTCTTTAGAGTGTTTCTTGATGCTACTGTTAAATGAGCCATCATGTGGGCAACGTCTAGAAAATCCACTTCTTCAGGAGCATTTATAACACACCATTTAAAGTAGGTATTTAATTTACATCTATTAAATTTCATGCCAGCCTTTTCACATTTACCAGGATGATAAAGTGGAAACAGCAGCACCGTTGGTACAGATGTTCAAACACAAATTTTAGTTTTATTTTCCCAACAAAATGTTTCTAATGACACATTCGACACCTTTACCGCAGGTCTAGTTTGTATTCTGTACGATATTATAAACATTTACCAAGCTTAGTCCAACAATTAGCAAGCACGTGGGATCAGTGGTGGGGGAAACTTCCCCTAACAGGTAAAAACAGAACCAGACTCAATGGTGGACATCCTTTTGCCACGACTGACTTTGACGAGACGGACAAAGAGAGAGACCGGTGAATGTTATTTTAAAGATGCTCCGTTTTGTAATATTAAAAAAACTTCTGAGTTATTCTCATTCAAGTCGTCACATGTAAACTTGATTTGTCACTGCTCCCCCTTGAAACAGAAGTGCAGTGTCTGTGCACCAGTGTCCTTCTTTAACATGAGGTTGGTGGATGTGCGTGACCTTCAAACTCACACAAACTGGACTATGATGGTCTTGTACTTTTTGTGTTCTTACATCCTGCACAGCTGGAGCTGTTGCTCTGAGCTTGTAATGTTGTTGCAGATGGTTGCAAATTGTGTCACAATACAAAGGTTACATATCCATTGTCCTGCATTAACTGTTAATTGTATGAAAGTCCAACAGTTCTTGGGAACAGCCAACAAGCGTGACTGCACATCTTCACTGTAACGGTCCTGTCTGTACTGGATGTCCAATATGCGGTACTACCATGTTTATATGTAACCTCTTGGCATACTTGGACTTCTTACCACCTCCCAGTACCCTCACATGTCCTCTTCATATCACAATTTAATTTTGTGATTCATAATAGCACCTGAAAAACATTACCCATGATGCACTACCTGACGTGACGCAGGTGTTACATGGGTGTTTTCACCATAGAATATTGTCAAGGTGATTGATTGATACAGAGACACTGAAGTAGATTTTTTAACAAAAAAAGTGCATTGTCTTCAGGAATCTTTTATTAACTGTGGCAGTGTAAATCGTGAAGGCCTCATAATACAAAGGCCAACAAGTGAAGAAAAGGAAGACTTATTTTTTCCTCTTAACTCACTGGTACTGTTGCTAGCCTTGCACACAACTATCTTATTGTTTCTTGTCTTTAGCTCCACTGCATTCCTCTGGATGCTCTGACCTATTATTTTCCTGCAATTCACCAAAAGAAAGGCATCTTTTTTCCCAGCTTAGCTCCCACCCAAACCCCGCATGCTCACACCTTCTCCAACCCCATTAATCCCTCAGCCTCCCACTCCTTTATTCCCCTTCAAAGAGACAAGCGCTGCCCGTGACATCAGTCACAGGAAGTGAATCTTTAGCGTTGACTAATTTCCATCGATTGCCTCCAGACAGGCTTAGCAGACAAGACCCATTCCCACACAGAGCCTGGCTGCTCTCATTTAAGTCTCCCCGCCTGCAGAAAACGCTCCACAATGAACGCAGTCAGCGCTTTTATCTTCTCCCCCACTCCTGCTTATTATCAAATAAATGCGCGGCATAGAGAGATACCCATTGACAGGACCATGCATAATGACTCCTGGCTGTGTGAAATGGATTAATAAATAATGGTTGAGCAAGGGGAGAGAACGGCTTTGCCTAGTCCCAGTACTTCTCAACAAGGCAGCGAACAACAATCCCCGAACAACACTCCATTTGGATTGTGCGGGACCACGTCTAATGGAGCGCTGCATGGAATTTAAAACGCAGCTCTCCTCTTGAACGCTTCATAAATTAGAGGTGGGCTCCTTAAAATGTGAAGCAGTAAGCAGTATAAAATCCACTACATGATGTTCTACTGAATCCTCTAAAGAACCCCCTTCAAGAGACTTCCCTCCTGTGACGTTTGGGAGGTAAAAGCATCCTATAAAAATGTCCAGGAGCAGAACTCCTCTGCAACCTGTTCCCTGTCTCGCTGCTGACAGAGCTGCAGCAGAAGGTAAATCAGTTTCCTTTTTGCTTCTGCTTTCACGCTCTCATGAGTACACGGCGGTTCTGCACACATATTCTGCAGTTTCCATGTGCAAACTCAATCGAACAGACACAGAGAATCCTGCAAACACCAGAGGCCTTCTTGTTTTTTAACAAAGCATCCCCATCCCTCCCCTGTCAGTGACATATTGCTTCATTAGCACTCTTGGCTTTGTGTATATTGACAGCTTTTTCAAAATGGCAGAGTAAAAGTGTTTGTGCCGCCTGCTCTGCACCAGAGGGGCTTAAGCAGACTATAAAACCCAAACTGAGAGCATGATGGTGAAGTGTGCTCTGACTGCCACTGTACCTCTGTGCCAGAGCAATAAGTCTGTCTGAGACACGGGGTGAAAAGGTCTCAATCTCCTTAACGCTAGATTAAGGAGCAGCTTGATCAAGGCGTCTTAAGTGCTTCATTTTGGAATCAGGATCAATAGCCGCTAAGAAGAATTGAGCTCGGAGCTTCGCTAGGTAGAGCTGATTGAATAGCGGCTAATGACTTCTCAGAAGCCCCTCACGCCAGAGGAAGGCTCTCTTTGTATGTTTTGCTGTTTTTATTTATTTCTGACATGGAGTTTTTTAAATCCTAAAGGCTGAGTCTCGAGGCAAGCAAACACAGTGACGGGGTCTTGTGTTCATGTTTACACGCTAACACGCAGCACACTAAAGGAAAAACATGTTTTGTACCCTGAGCGGCGACAACAGCGAGGCTGTCCCGTGACGTAGCGAGGGTCAATCCGGACGTATTTTTAAAGACCCGTGAAAACCTGTGCTTGTTTTTCTTGGCTTCCAATAACTGCCCAACCAATTATGTCCATCAACGCCGCGCCCAGCCTCAATCGCCATGATCCAACCAATCCCCACCCTGTCTCTGTGGTTTCAGGGTGAAACCCAGCTGAGGAGTGCCCAGAATTAACCAGGATTAGCCTTGGATTGTCGGGGATTACTCAGGCTGGAGAGGGATTAAGTATGATTGCCAGTTTGGGGTGGGTGGGGGGTGCTTGAGGCTGCGTGCGCGCTCACATCGAGGTGAACATGTGTCAAGTTGTGAAACATGCATGATGCTGTTTTGTTTACATGTGTAGCGTTTGTGTGCAAAACTGCCTGGACGACAAGAAAACACACCAGTTTGATTTCTTCATCTCTGACATGTTTGAAGAAGTGAGGACACACTTCAGGCCCGGGGGCACAGAGAGAAACACATGACACATGCGACATTACGGAGAACTACATTATGGAGCTTTTCTCTCCTCACACAAAGCCCGCTCAGAGAGTCGTAGCTGAGAGACGTGGAGAGGAAAGAGGGTGCAAAGGGTTACATCATGCTGGTTGCTATGCAACGTAAACTGGATAATTTGAAACAGATGTAATTAGCTACCTAACCCAGAATCAAAAAAAGTACAAGGGGGTTGAAAATAATAATAATCAGGAAAATTAGCCATTGCTCTGCTATTGCTGTTTTGAAATGGAGGATGTGGGCACACAGCATCCTGCTGGAGAGTTTTAAAAAAGCTGCTTGGACACTCAGTGAAATGCAGGTATACAGAAGAGTGTTGACTAACTAACAAAGAGTAATTTAATCTACAACCATAGGAGTGTATCAGCCTTTCTCCGCCTGACAGGGTTTGATATTTACCAAAGGATATTT